>NW_028258310.1:1200000-1567500 GCF_053883595.1 Heterocephalus glaber | reverse complement strand
CTTATACATGTGTTCACTGCAGGTTCCTGTATACACAGATTTCCATTAGGACCCTGAAAAGTACCTACTGCCACCAAAGAACCAAATCCAAATGTTGACTACATGGGCTTTAGATTTCAATGCCTCTGTGATATTTCCAGAAGCAACCTGAAGCAGTTGTGAAAAATCTGTCTTTTCTCAATTTTGTTCCACTCAGGAGATATATTAGTTTCCTAGGGCTGCCCAACAAAGCACCCCACACTGAATGGCTTTAAACAACAGAAATTTATTTTCTTACTAGAGGCTGGAGATCTATGATCAAGGTATTCACGAGGGTTGGTTTCTTCTGAGACCTCTGTTCTTGGTTTGTAGATTGCTGTCATCTCCCCAAGTCTTTACACATTCTTTCTTCTCTGTGTGTATCTGTGTCCTAATTCTTTTCCTAAAAACACCAGTCATACTGTATTAGGGCCCACCCTGATGACCTCATTTTAACTTAATTACCTGGTCACATTTCTTACCTCCAAAAAGTCATAATGTGAGGTATGGAGGTTAGGACTTCAATACAAGGGTTTTGTACAGACACAACCCAGCCTACAACAGGAGAGTTGGCAAGATGTGAGAGCATACACTGACTGACATATCATTCAGTCATATAGTAGGCATTCAAGATAACTCAATTCCTGAATAGTTCTTAAGGCTGGCCTAGAGCCGCTCTGAGGGCTACACCCTCTCCCCGTACATAAGGGGGGGGGGGTCCAAATCTGTAATTCGGAGAGGCAGACAATCAAATGAATGCCTACAGCTTCCTGTAGTACTGTGTTTGCTACAGAGGGGCGTGTACCACTGGACAGGAAGTTAGGTGATATAAATAACATTGAATAACATAGTGAAAGTGATTTAATTTCCTTGCAGTCTGAGGAAGTCCTTCATCAGACATTCTATGTTTTGTCAGTAATGCTTTTAACACTTGTTAATTCCTCTCTACTCACCCTTCAAAGCTTTTTTCTTAAACAGAAAATAGGTCTCAGGCTTAGAGTCTGTGATAAGCAAAAGCATCTAACTCTAATTACAGTTTTGGTTTTTTATTATATGTTTATTTTTATTGATTTCATGAAGCTACCTTGCATTTCCATTTGGGGTGATAGTTTTCCAATTAAAATAGTAAATTTTTTTTGGTACTGGGTATCGAACTCGGGACCTTGCGCTTGTGAGGCAGGCGGTGGAACCACTGAGCTAAATCCCTGGCCTGCAATATGTTTTTTTAAAAAATTTAACATACGGTATGTATAAAAAGTGAGCCAGGCTAGATGCGGTGGTGCATCCCTATAATCCCAACTATTCAGGAGGCTGAGGCTGGAGGATTGCACGTTTGAACCCAGCTTGTACCATTTATCAATATCCTGTATCAAAATAAATTTTTAAAAAAGAATGGGGATGTAGCTCAGTTGTAGAACTACTGGTAGCATGCGTAAGGCTCTGGATTCAACCCCCACTATTGAAGGAAAAATAAAGTCAGTCAGCTCAAGGAGCAACACTAATGACACATAGGGAATAGACAGATATGGTAAAAATCATAAAGTTAGTCAACAAGGGATGTGAAGTTTTAGAAGTACCACCACATAAAATAAGCAGAAATATTGGTCTTACTGACTTAAGATATCCACTAATGGACACTCCGTAAAGCAGTGACACTTCTGGTTACTTCCCTGACCAACCACTCTAAGTATTATCCCGCAAGCCATGATCACATACATATACAATTGATTCATACGTAATTGGAAGACTATCCTATCATGCTATTAATTGTTCTTTATCTGGGGCATGAGCATTTAAAATTGTATTCTTTCTGCTTTTCTACATGTTCCTAATTTTCCATATGTTCTTTGTATTTTGACATTTGAAAAAAAAATATTAAAGTTGAAAATAGAGTTCATGTAAAACAAAATGTCGTATTTTAATATTTCCAAGATGAAGTCCTTACTACCTAAAGTGAAGCCCACTGTAGGTCAGGGCTTTTTTTTTTTTTTAAAGAGATTTCTTTTGCTTTCAGCTAAGAAAAGCATAGCATAACTGGTGTTTCAGTTAGGCTTAAGCCATTGCTAGCAAGAGCACCCATCTGAGGTGTGATTCAGGGTCAATAAAACACAATAGGTTTGGTTGATTTCCTTAGCATCAAGTTAGCTAATTTTTTTCTTAAAGTGATTAAAAAATAATAACTTGTATCACAGAATTTTTGAAACCAAAACATCAAGTGAAAAAATGCTGACAGGATGAAATATCAATCTCCACATACATTATTTTATTCCTTTATAGCCTCTCATTGTAAGGGTTTTTTCTGGATTTTTGTGGTTTTTTTGGTAATAGTTCGCAATCATTTTAACTCCATCATTCCTGAAGGATCCAACAAGGTTTCTAAGAATAACTAACTATTAATACAGGAAGAGTGTGAACCTCAAACAGGTGCAAATCCAAATGGGAAGGAGAATTGCATGTGAATAAAATATGCACAGATGCTTCTGATACACTTCACTTTGCTAGTTATTGCTCTGTAATATTTTGTTGAATATTCAGATCAACATTATAGGCTACTACTAATAACAAAGTTTTACTAAATCATGCTGAACATTGTGAATGCAGCCCAGCTTCCATTCTGCCCTAGGCCTTCCTCTCTGTCCCCTTTCTTCCTGTCTCCACACCCCCTGTACTCGCAGAGAAAGATGACCTCCTCTCCAACTTCAGAGCGAGGCCTGGGTGATTTAAGAGTAATCTTAACCCTGCCACAGTGAACTTTGTAGGAGCTGGGCCTGGGCAAGTTGGCACTGGCATTCCCCGTGCCACAAGACTAGTTCAGAAATGAGCCTGTTGGCTAGTGTGAGTCAGCGGGACTCTGGCTGCTTGGAAAGAAATCCCCTTGGTGTGAGGAAACAGTGCTCAAAAGAGATATGCTGTCTTTCTCTGTATTGTGTACTCTTGTGAAGCCAGGACTTGGGAGAGTACCTCCCCAGTGAGGAAGCAGGCCCAAGAATGAAGCAACTCAGAGAAAAGGGCACAAAGGAAGGAATTACAAGGACTGCACCAACTTTAAAAATTTCCCACTTCTAAGGTACATGGGGGGAACATTTACTTGTCTCACAAGCCAGTTGAGTTAAAGTTTCCCATTTCTTGCAGCTGCAAGTACAGTTATAATGACAATACAGCGAATATTGAACTATTCTTCCAAATATAAGTTCATTGTCTTATCACACCATAGTTTTTGTGTGAACTGAGTTTCACTTAGTAGGTTGGAATGCATAGGGTAAGAGAGTTACTTTAGTCTGTGTAACTATCGATTTAAGTTAATTGCTTCAAATAGCATCTTAAATAATTCTAAAAGTTTCCATTAAATTCAATACAGTAATGTGGTAAAGTTATAACATATGAAGGCTTTTAGTAATCACAAATGTCAATGATCTTAAAGCATATCTCAGTAATAGGATTGTTTACCCTAAGTTTTATCTGTAATGTCCTTGGGATCTAATCTTAAAATATCAATGCTGATAAAAAGTGATTAAAATACATTTCTTTATGAATAATTTATGTATCACATCATCAAGCTGAAGAATTACATTGGGGGAGATTACAATAACTCTTTATAGTATAACCATAAAATAACCTGTGTGTTTTTAAAAGTGCTATCTTTTCAGAATATTCCTTCCTTTAAATATATTGAAATATTTAAAAGACAATATTAAAATTATAAGAATACAACATAGAAATAAAACCATAAAAATAAAGATGGGTTCTTTTTCAAACAGATGTGAAATTGTCTCTATTTGTTAAAATGTCTTGTGACTCCTGTGTTTGGGAAATCTGTGCCTTCAGGGTGTGGGGCCGAGGGGGTGATGGGGAACAGAGGCAGGGGCATCACATGACTCTTCTCTTTTTTCATCATATAATTATTTCCTGGAAGAAATGTAACTTCATTGACAGTACATGTTTTTATTTAAGATTACTTAAATAAAATAATTGTGGAACACCTGTGTTACATTGTGTTGGAAAATCTTCTGCCCTTCAAACATGCTTATTTTGGAGTTTCCACTTTATTCCCAATACTCAGCAGTATTTATTTTGCAGACTGCAGAAGCATAGGCACTTTGCCATCCGTCTTAATTATTTACTTATATTTAATTTGCTAGGTTCATATATTCTTACATATTATAATAGCATGTGGTTATAGAGAAAATAAAATATTGTAGCTAGCTGAATATTGATCATCTAGATTTAAATTGATTTCTATTTTGTTGACACAATAAAAAGAAATTGCTACATCAACAGAGAAAGCTCTTAAGGAAAAAATGCATTAAATTATTCTTTAAGGTCTGATAAGGTCCAAATGAATACTCCGAGCTGATTTGTGTTCTACTTTCAAAAATTTAAAACATTGGGAGACTTTGTTTTGGGGGGAAGAGCTTATAAACAAAATATTCCAATGAGTGACATTTTGACTGAAATAAATAACATATTTAGATGCGTTATTATCTTTCAGAATGGCCATAATTGACTTATTTAAAGAGTAGGTGGGGAGAGGAAAACTGTACTGAATAATTTTGTCTCATTACTGGTATCAGATTAAAGTATGCTTGATTTAAATGGATTTGAAGTTAATGAATACAACAACTGCTATGAAGTTCTACCTTTTCATATCAAAATGATAACATTAGGGACCCATACTCATGAGAACCAGGCTGGGCACAGAGAAAGCTAATTGATCTAGGCAAAAACACTTTAAGGGAAAGGACAAGAAAAGAAACCTGATGAGGTGTGTAAAATGAGTGCTCCCTAAGCTCTATTCTTAGAAGTGGTAAGTTTGGATTGAATTATAATTGGGTCCATTGAGATGTATTTGTTATATCATTTAATGCTTTTTAAATGGAAGTAAACTCAAGCCCTGGTAAGTCTGCTCAGCTTTCCTAAAAGTTACAGCTTACTTAAAAAAAAAACACACACACCAGTAAAACTACTTTAAATAGGTATTTGATAAATTTTTTCAATTCCTTTGTGTAAATTCAAAGGTAAATTTTTCAAGATAAACAGCTATGTGGATTTTGGTATTTGAAATTTGAAGAAACTCTTGGGAATCTTATGATGCCTGATAGTTCTATATTGGTTCATTTAAGAAACAGGAGAAAGTCCTTGAAAACTTCTGATTCCTACATTCAAAAAATTGAAACCTAGAAGTTTGACAAAAGAAGAAAGCTATTATCTAAATATAACAAAATAATACTATAACATTTTATTTTTAAGAAATAACTATTTCAAACATTGTTTACTATTTTGATAAATTTACAATAGAAGATATTATATAAATATATCTTGTCAGATTAGGTTTAGAGTCTATTTACAGGCTTAACCGCATTACTGCTTTTCTACTCACTCAACAAATATATTGAATGCCTATCGTATGCCAAACACTATTTTAGGCCCTGGGGATAGAGAGTAAAACAAACAAGATCCCCTTCTCATGGAACTTAATCAGTTTATTGCTTTTCATTGGCACTTGTGCTGGCAATATAATGACAAGTTAATTTCAAAAAGGATTTGGGATGCACTGTCTCTAAACAGTGCTAAAATGTTCAACAGGAAAATAACAAACAGGTAATATCATTTTGAATTGGCCCAGCTGAATAGAAATCATTTTGGTATGTTCATATTCCTTGAAATAACAGAAACTAGTGTGTTAATACTGCATGGATGGCAGACAAATTTATGATACTCCATATCTTTATTTAATGAAAATATGTAAATAAGAATTATTGAAACTGACAAAATGCATGCTTCTGAAAAACATTTATGAAAAGTTTTTCATTGCATTTATGGGAATTGGTTTGATTTCTAGAAGTCTAGGCCAATATTCTTCCTTTCCTTTGTTCTCTCCCTCCCTCCCTGTCTCCCTCCTTTCCTTCCTTCCTTTCTTCTTTCTTGCTTTTCTGCCTTCTTGCTTGTTTTCTTCAAATTCACCTCTCACTTTCCAAAAAAGTAATCTTGGGCCAGAGATTTTAGTTCAGTGGTTTCGTTGCCTGCTGCGCAAGTGCAAGGACCCTAGTTCAATCCCTGGTACCAAAAAAAAAAAAAAAAGAAGAAGTAATCTTTGATTGTCAGGCATATTGTAGAATTACCAGTGAGAACAATGATATAACACACAAGTTTAGTATTACGTCTCTTTCCCTTTCCTTTCTTTTCTTCACTGTTCCTCTTTGTCTTAATACTTGATAAGAGACACAGTACTTTACACAGGTAACATACTGTGCTCATCTTCTTTCCTGACAACCTTGAAAGCTTCATGTTTGCAGTCATTTTAACCTTTAAGCCTTTTCCCAAAACATCATTATAAAACTTTCTCTTCTCTTCTAGTCCAATAAATAACTTATTTTTATATTAAAAGTTTCTAAAATAAAATAGATTGTTTTTGTCAGTGTATCAGAGAATGGATGGTGATTTTCTCATGTGCAGTTTGAACAATGTAATCTCACAGTGACTTTTTTTTTTTTTTTAAATTTGGGACCTTGCACTTGCAAGGCAAGCAGCAGAACCATTGAGCTAAAACCCTGGCCCCTCACAGTGACTTTTTTTGATCTATACTTATGTATTTCTCTACCCAGATAAGAATTATATTTGTAGCTAGGAGTGGTGGTGCACAACTGTAATTCCAGCTAGAGAATGCGGCAAGAGGAACACAAGTTCAAGGCCAGTCTGGGGAACTTAGGAAGACCTGGTCTCAAAAAACAAAATAAAACGAACTAGGGAAAGAGTTCAGTGGTAGAACATTTGCCTGGCATGTGCAAGGCTCTGGTTTCAATCTTTAGTACCACACACAAAAAGAGATACATTTCCATTCCTGTCTATCACTGCTGTAGATATAATGCTAACAATTTTATAAATTTATCTTTTTTATTTATTGGACAACAATAAAGTAGTCATCACTACAAAATTTTTAAGATACCTCTAGGCACTAAGTATATGGTAATGAACAAAATAGACAAATTTTATAACTTACTATAATTTATATTTACCAATTTTTGGAATATTACATGTTTCTAGTTAATATTAGATAAGCCAATAATGTCAATATTGAAGATTCTAGACAAAAAGTTATTACTGCTTTTGCCAATTCTTATTTGGAACATTCACTGTTTTTATAATAGAATAAGCAATTCAGAGCTGTAAAAATTTATAGACCACAACTAACATTTTATAATCACAAGCAACAATTACAAGGGAATTTCTCAGTTAAACATCAAACCAAGTATGTCTGCAATAACTATAATGTCCAAATGAACCTTCCTAAGAATTTCATGTACTACATTGACATTATCATGATTTCAACATATAATTAGGCTAATACCTTAAATGTTCTCAAACTTCATGGAGTATTTTGTTGAAATAGGACCTTACTTCTCTTTAGGCATAATATTTCCCCCCTTTCACTATTCCGAATGGTTTTCAATGTGAACCTGGGTTAGGAATATAAGTGATGATCTTCTCAAAGGCCCACAAAGTGACCACTTAAGAGTAGAAGATTAACACGGACAGGGTTTGGGTAGGGTGAAAGCTAAAATGTAGTCCTCACTTTTTTCCCTAAGTTATTGTATATTTTTAAAATTATGCGAATGTTTTTATCTGTATAGTTTCACATTTGTCTTAAATAGAAACCATGCTTTAATTTCTCACCATGGATTACTATTGCTTCTCCATAGCATGGTGTGCTCTGTTTCTACTCGAGCTTCCTGGTGCAGCTCTGTATTCTCAGGGCAAATGTGAACCCCAATTTGAGAATCACTAGGGTAGCATAAGACAAGAACTCAGGATCCCTGAGCACTCCCTGTTACTAAGTTGTTCAAGTTATCCAGTTTCAGCTTTTCTCATGTGTTAAAAGGTAAGGCCCCACTTTACTCTTCACAGAGTTGCTGGAAAAATCAAGAGGATCAGTATTTATTCAACAATCTAAACTTGTGTCAGATACAAATATGAAAAGCTTTCCATTTTACTCCAATTGTTGCTTTCAAATATGTTCCACTGTATCTCACTTTTCCATCCCTTAATAATAGTTTGGTTAGATTCCACAGGTTTCTGATCATTTTCTGCTTTAAAATGTCAGTTCAGTCCAATTTAATGATTTAAAATTCTACTTCATATCTACCTGAAATATCATCTTGCATTTCCTTAATTCCAGAATAGTTTCCACCTAAGGGACTTGGATTGGGGAGGGAGTGGGATCAATGTTTTCACTGCCTCTTCTCTTTGGTAGCCTTCTCCTATGAGTTGGGAGCAGATATGGAGGAAGACTAAATGTCCTTGACTTAGCAGATGCATGTAGTCTTAACTGTTTTTCTTGCTCTCTATTTAAGATTATTCAGTCTTTGATGCCTCTGAGTGGCTCTCAAGTAAAGCAGAGTCTTTCATGGGACAAATGGTGGGAGTTATTTCTAGTATGATACTAGGGAAGGGCTTCCCAAAGCCATATATTCTACCCCGAAAGATCCACCTCACTTGGTCATCTCTGACCCCTACTTCACTGTTCCTGAGACACATCTGTTTCTGTCTTGTACTTTGCACCCTTCAGCATTTTGCTGCTATAATTTCTTCACTGATACCTTGTTTTCTTGGACACCAACATTTCTCAGTCAAAGGAACTGGCATTATATTCTTTGCATCTATAGAAAGATAACACATTTTTGCAATAAGAAAAAAATGGATTCAGGTTGCTAATAAATCAACAACTCTCTCTCTCTTTCACACACACACACACACACACACAACTTGTTTCTCTCTTCCTACGCAAGTGTCCATGGTGAGCTGCAGGTCAGAAAGTCCATCCATTTCTGAAAGGTCCCTTAGACCCACTCGCTTTTATTTGGTTTAGGATGAGGAGGGGAAGCACTTCCACCTTCTAAACAGAAAGAGTCTCAAGTTTATCACTCACCACTCTTCAGCTCATCATGTATGAATGTAAGGTTAGGTAGGTGCTGGACTGATGGTTATGCATAGCAAAGTCAGTGTAGTTACTTCTTACCAAGCCTGGGAGAAGGATCTGAGTTTCCATTTCCTCACATACTTTTTAGAATGAGGGGGACATGGCATCTTATTACCATTTCTGGGGTCATAAGTAACAACAGCAAGGCAGCAGATCAAGTTTCTATTCAACAGCCTATTAAACTGTTATTGCTTGCTAGAACCTGCTTGGAAATGTACACACTTATGCAAATACAAAGTATTATGTTGGCAGCAGAAACACATGCCATAATCCAGGAAGAACAGTTTTGTAGTTTCTGTAATCACCAAGGAATATTAACTTTGCTCTATCCCTTGTGAATGGGGACCAGGGGAGCTCCTTGTGCTAGCTTAGGGCAATGTGTAAGAAGTTGAGGGAGGCTTTTCTCTGCCCTGCACCCAGGCCATGAATGTATTTAGAACCTTCATTTGAAATCAAAGGAGGTACAGTACACTGTTCATTGTCACTTAGGTGTTTACAAAACAGAGAACAGTTCATTTTGTACCCCTCAAGTGTACTTGTAATATTAGCATCAATTAGAATCCTGTGCCAGATATATCTTGGTAGTAACAGAAGATTCTGTGTTACTATTCTGTGGGTTCGGATTTCTGTGGACTAAAACACTCACCCAGAAGCCTATGGAATTTCTCCACTACATAGCTGAGCAGGCTGGCACTATTTCTTCCTCCACTATCAGCTTCAGTGTGTGAAAAGGAAGCTTTTTAGTCAAGAAAAAAATGATGCACATCAAACATTATCCAGTAGGTGAATCAAAGTCCCACAACGTCACATAATGTTTCTCGGTGTCAGTGTTACAGTGGTGAGCCTTTTATTCCGGCATTCTAGTTCTATCTTCTTCTCCAAAAGAGAAGCCCTCTCAAAACTGACCAAACAAGCAAACAAACCAAAACAAAACAGAAGAACCCTGCTGCCTCTAGAATGTGGTCACCCTAGCAGTGGCATAGTCTTTGCAAAGCAAAATTGAACAGTATTTTCTGTTGGCCTGCAGCTCTTTGTCACAGTTCTTGAAGCAGCCCCTGCTCTGCCTATCCTCTGCACTCAGGGACCTGCCTCGAAAGCGCAAGGTTCTGAGTTTAATCCCCGGTATCAAAAAAAAGAGATAATAATCCAAGTACTGTATGTTATGACTTTTTTTGATACTGGGCTATACTATCTTTCTTACAATAGATATTAATGGCCCTTCCTCAAAGGATTAAAAGCACCCAAATGAACTGCTTAGTTACTTTTTAAATAATTTTTTTATCCCTTTCTCCCCTCAATCCCCCTCCCCCCATGTACAAAAGCTTTGTTTCCATTTTTTCCTTCTATTTTCACTTTTTTCTTGTCCCTTCCTTCCTTTGTCCCTCCCTCCTCCCTTGTTCCCCTTCCCATTTGAACACTTTCTTCCCATTTCTGAACATCTATTATACACTTCAGTCCTTATTTTCACTTTTGGGTTCTTACACCAGAGAAACAATGCGGTATTTTAACATGTGTCCGATTTATTTCACTTAGGAGTATGGTCTCATGGTCTATCCATTTAGCTATAAATGTCTGAAGCTCATCCTTCTTTATGGCAGAGTAGTACTCCATTGTATTAAAAAACCATATCTTCTTTATCCACTCATCTGTTGATGGTCATTTGGGCTATTTCCAAGATTTAGCTATTACAAACTGTGCTGCTATAAACATGGATGTGCATATATCACTATGGCATGATGCTTTTAATTCTTTCAGAAAGATACCAAGAAGAGGTATAGCTGGGTCAAATGGAACCTCTAGTTTTAGTTTTTTGAGAAATCTTCACACTGATTTCCACAGTGGTTGCACCAGTCTACATTCCCACCAACAGTGGAGAAGGCTTCCTTTTTCCCCACAGCCCTGCCAGCATTTGTTATTGATTTCTTGATAGCAGCCATTCTTTCTGGAAATGGAATCTCAGCATTGTTTTAATTTGCATTTCATGAATGACCAATGATGTTGAACATTTTTCATATATTTATTTACTATTTCTACTTCTTCATCTGAAAAGTGTCTTTTCATTTCAGATGCCCATTTTTGGACTGGGTCTTTAAATTTAGGGAGGGTCTGATTTTTTTGAATTCTTTATATATTCTAGATAATAGTCCTTTATCTGAATAGCTGGTAAAAAAAATTTTCCTATGCTGTGGGTTGCCTCTTCGCTCTGTTGGCTTCTTTTGCTGTACAAAAAAAGCTTTTTAATAAGATGTGGTTCCAGTTGTTGATTCTTTGCAGTATTTCCCACGCAGTTTGGGTTTTGTTCATTAAGTCTTTGCCTACTTCTATGTCCTCAAGCATTCTACCTATTCTCTCTTCCAGCAGATTTAGTGTTTCCATTTTGATATTTAGATCTTTGGGGCCAAGGATTTAGCTTAGTGGTTCCGCCACCTCCTTTGCAAGCGCGAGGTCCCGAGTTCGATCCTCAGTACCAAAAAAAAATTTAGATCTTTGATCCATTTCCATTTTAGGTTAATTCATGGTGAAAGATATGGGTCTAGTGTCAATCTTCGGCATGTGGAAGGCCAGTTTTTCCAGCATCATTTATTAGAGGCTTTCTTCCAGTGAAGGTGTTTGGCTCCTTTGTCAAAGATAAGGTGGCTGAGTCTGTCTGGAGTTGTTTCTGCATCCTCTAGTCTGTTCCATTGATCCTCAGGTCTGTTCTTTGTGTACTTATCACAGTAGCTTTGTAGTATAATTTAGTCGAGGATAGTGATACTGCCTGCCTGACCTTTGTTGCCCAGAATTGCCTTTGTTATTCTAGGTCTCTTCTTCCAAATGAATTTTAAGATTGCTTTTTCTAATTCTGAGATATGCTGTTGGAATTTTGATCGAGATTGCATTAAATCTTTTTTTTTTTTTTTTTTTGTACCGGGGACCAAAGTCAGGACCTTGCGCTTGTGAGGCAGGCAGTGAAACTACTGAGCTAAATCCCTGGCCCCACATTAAATCTTTATAACAGTTTTGGAAGTATGGCCATTGTCACTATATTGGTCCTTTCTATCTAAGAACAAAGGATTTCTTTCCATTTTCTGGTATCCTCTTCAACTTCCTTTTTCAGAGAACTGTAGTTTTCAATGTAGCTGTCTTTTCCTTCCTTTGTTAGATTGATTCCTAGGTATTTCACTGTTTTGGATGCTACTGAGTCTGTTTGCCAAGTTTAATTATATCAGATCCTAGATTGAAAGGACCAAGTCATCTTGGAAGTAAGTGATGAATACTAACAGCTTTCACTCTTATTTCCTCTTTTAAATGGAGACTATTTTCTAAGCACTTGTTGAAGGTCAGGGTCTGGCACCATGCTTTTATAAATAGCAGTTATTCAGTAAATATCCCAATTTCATTAGTCCTAGAGCTTTGCTTAAATTTCACTATATGCATATATGTGTGAGTCTGTATGTATAGGGGAAAAGGCAGAAGGAGTACACAGCCCATGATCTCTTGTGCCGTGGGCCACAGATGTTGTTGGAAAGAAAAAATAGAGAAATACATCAAAGTAAAATGTTTTCCAAAATGTGAAACAGCTACAGAAAGAGAAAGACTTCAACCAAAATCTTTTATTTTGTTTTGAAGTTTTTTGGTAGAAAGAGAAATAGAAAGCTATTAATACAGTTAGCTATTAGGGTGACAAGTGGATTCAGTACCTGTCAGTTTGAATTTGCATGCTTATGTGTGTATAGCGCAATGAATCTTGCATTGTCCAGTATCTATTTGCATATTTTGTGTCATTAGTGTTTGCTTATTATTTGCAAACAGTAATTGGTACTTCATAAATGTATAATAAAATTTTCCCTCATGAATTTAAGCTAAAATGTGATCATTTATGTTAGAACTGAAATTACTGCTGTTTAATATAACATATGAGAGGAAATTAGATTTCAAGACAACAGATATAGATGGTGATGGAATTATAATTTCATTTCTAGATAGGAAATTTCACATCATTAATTCTGTACAGTCTCTAACAAAACACCATGCAAACTAAGTTGATGACTTTTCAACAGCTCTGATGAGGTGATTTTATTTACTTATTAGTGTATATTAGTAGTCAGAATACTGGGGTTTGTTTTGGGAAATTGGTACCTGATAATACATGAATATAATGTATCTTGACCCTTCTCTCCCTTTCCTCCCCCTAACCCCCCTTTTCTAACTCCAAAAGTCTACCTTCCAGTGTCCTGTTGATAAAGTGATTTTAGAAATAATGTTTGGGAAATTCTGATAAACAGAACTATGTCAAAATTTTACTATATGTAAAAGCCCCCTGGCCCCCATGCTGGAAATCAAACCTAGGGCCCCACACCTACTAGACAAGCCCTCTACCATTTTAGTTAATTTTAATGACTTGAGATTATTCTCTGGCATGAAGCAATGGTTTATAATCTAGGCTATACCTTTCTGGATAATTTAAAGCAAACTAATAAGATGGAGGCTCCTGGTTCATTTATAGCTACTACTTCAGGTCTGAGATATTCATATAAAAAGATAATGAATAAATGACACTCCATTTAAACTTTAAACTAAGAAATCATGTAAGCAATTATTTTATAGTTGAAAATGAGGCTGAAAAAGGTAAAGTGATTTGTCTAAGGCAACCAAGTATGTAAATAACAAAGGAAGGTGCTAAACCTTAATCTCTTGGGTTCTTTCCAATGGAGATATTTAATCTCATTGCTTGGGGTTCCCTTGTCTATAGGTTACTGCTAGGTACTTTTTATTTTGGTGGTTGTTGACTTGCTTCCTGATTTTTAAATTTTGTCGATATGAACATATTTATTAGATCAACAGAAGATAGGTTCAATAACATTGGTATTATAACAACAAAATTTAGGGTACATTAAACTCTACCACATACAGGACCAGATTCTTCAATAAAGAATTTCAGGGAGTAAGAAGTAAGAATGGGTACTTATAAAAAGAAATGAGATATGCCAGCCAAAAGCACTGTTTTGGAATTTGTTCTAATCTTGATCTGAACAGTAAAAGTGAAAAAAAAAATCATAGGCAATCAGAGAAATTTGAACAGTATATATTTAATGGTATTAAGGAATTATTGTTAATTTTTCAGTTATCAGAACAGTGGTTAAAAGATTATTGAAAATATTTTTGTCTTTCAGAGGTACACATCAAAGGAAATAGTGATGTTAGAGATTTTCTTCAAAATAACGCAACAGATGAAGATGATTGGTCTTGATGTAGTGAAGCTGGGTTCTGAGTATTTGGAGGTTGATTTTATTTTTCTATGTAAGTATTTTTGATATCTTTCACAAAAGAATACACTGTTCAATGGCGAACACAAAGCATTGTAGATCATTACATTGATTTTATATTGAATAATATTACAGTACATTTCCGGAGAAACCGAGGGCCCCTGAAAGGGTTTTAGATGTTAATATATGCCAATCTTCACATGCTCCTCCTCTTGTTTTGAGCACAAAGAACAAAAAGGAGAATAATAAGAAGAAAATAACAAAGAGGGCCAGAGAGATTATGTTATTTGTTTTCAAAACAACAACTTCTATGTTTACAGACCAAAAAAGCAGTGGACTTAGGTGATATCCCAACTCACTTTGTCTTTTCCGTCACTGGTTGTGAATTACTGTTTTTCAAAGCAGAATTATTCCAACATTTTATGTTTAAAATACCCATAACCGCTCCAACCGATTTATTTTTTTAGGTTTTAAGCTAAATAATCTTCAAAAGGTTTCTAACCTTCCCTAAAATAAAATCTTAGCCGATCTTAAAGGGAAAATGCGGGCTGCCAGTGTTTCGACGCCTTACTTTTTACCTGCAGCTTCGCTACTTCGGGAGTCAGAGCAGCAGCGACCCCGTAACTTCCGCCCGGGACCACACATGGCTTCAGGGCGCGTCCGATCCCAGGGCGCTGGGAGAGTGTCAGTCAGCCACAGCGATCACCGAATTCTCGATCCTTGCTCTCCCAGTCGGTGCGGGAGGGGGCGCGCAAGGACTATTAAGCAATTTCAGAGTTATGTACTCAAACCAGTTTTCTGTGATTAAATTTTTAAGCAATATTTACACTACGTGCCTGGAAAAAGCTAGTTAAAAAACCCATTGCTATATTTCTCAGGTGATGGTGGGGCATAAAAGAGAATACGCTAACCCTCACACTCCACACGCAGCAGCCGGAAACGTGGACAGCAGTAGTGCGCCTGCGCGGCCACTGCTCCTTAAGGTCTGCCTTTCCCCATCCAGCTGGCAGGGAGCGCTGTAAAGTAACGAACCAGTCTTCTCCCCAGGGCCCTGGAAGGGAGCGTGAAAGGGGGGAGGTGAAGCGGGCCGAGGGGCGTTCTATCCTCGACTGCCCTGCTCTCTATCACTCTTTGTCCTCCAGCGTGCCCTCAGGCGCCCGGCTCCCGGGCCTGGTTGCTACGCGGAAGAGGGGCGCGGTGGCGTCGGGGGCGGCTGCCTGGGCGTTTGAAAAGCGGCTGCACTGGCGGCAAAAGGTCCCGGAGTGGCGGGCTCGCCTCCATCTGCGGCCGGGCAGGCCGGGCTGTAGAGCGGTTTTTGTGGAGTCTCGGCCGGGCGTGCGGCCCGGAGCGGTGGCGGGTCCTGGATCCCGGAACCCGGCTCACCGCACCCTCTTCCCGCAGCCCCGCCGGCCCCACCATGGTCTCCAAGTCCGACCAGCTGCTCGTCGTCGTGTCCATCCTGGAAGGTGAGAGCGGCCTCACTCCGGGCTTCGCAGCCGCCGCTTCCTCAGTGAGAAAGTCGCGGGGGACCGAGGCTGTGTTCACCCCAGAACCCTGTCAAATTTCCGCTGAGTTCCCAAAGACTTCTTGGACACAGTACGCAGCGAGGTCTGCTAGGCAATTGATTTCAGTCTCAGCAGGGAGTGTGAGCGCTGTTCGGAATAAGTGATATTTAGCATGACTAGCCAAAGCCGCGGAGAATGCAGAAAAAAACGATTTGCAGCAGAAGCAGCATGTGGCTTTTATGTGTGTGCTGAAAGCGTTCCCAGAAAGCACGTTCTGTTCAGCAGTCTCCAGGCAATGCCCTTTATAAGAACTTTGCCATCGACTCGAATACATTGTTCCTACCGTTTCAGAAGGGTTACAGAGGCGTTCGCTCTGAAAGTCTTGATGGAGGGGGGCTTAGCGGGCTGTCATTGTGGAGAGAGTGTATTATATGTTCCTTAAAGTTGTGATGAGTAAATGTCATTGTTTATTGGAGACTCACTGAAAGTCTGGCACTAATGCTAAGGGTATTGGCAATGGAGAATGTGTGAATAATTCATTAGTGTGTGGAAAAGGGAATGACTACCTCTATCTGGGGAAGCCCAGGAAGGCTTACCAGAGGAGATGATATTTATTTGGGTAGTGTCAGGTAAAGAAAGGAAGGGAAGAGCAAAGACCACTTAACTTAGGGAAAAGCAAGGTGTATTTTGCCTTGCTTGAATTCATTCAACAAATGTTGCTTGAATGGTGGAGAGAAAGTGGAGGGCATAGGAATTGATAGGTAGACTGGGGACAGGTTGTAATAACCTGATAGGGAGTCATCTTGAGAGCTGGCCAGGAGGCCTGGTTGGATTTTTGTTTCCCCCATGGGTGGTTATTTTGTGGAGGCCTGGTACTGTAGGGGGACGAGAGGAAAGAAATGGTGTAAACTTAAGTTTTGAAGTTTGGAATAAGAGACTGATCAGAAGCAATAATTGGGACAGTATTGTTAAACTACTGTTTAAAAACATAGGACTAAAATCGTCTTATAATTTGGTTAACAATTAGAGGTATAACTGCCTTATGCTGTGAGGAAAACAAATGTCATATAAAACTTTCCATTTGAGGATGTAAAGATCTGTGTACTTAGAGATCAAATTAATGTGCAGGATCCCAAATATGTTGAGAAATGATATATTAAAAACCTGTGATCTGAATTAAATATAGATTTGGAGGTGGGGTGGTATAGTGATTGAAGTGTCTAGAATAGTATGTAAGCTTCAGCTGACTGCATAGCCAGGCCAACCCGGGACTGAGTATGTTGGCAGGAACATGGAAGAAAGCAATAAGATGACCAGAGTAGAGGAAGGCGAATATTTACCACTATTGTATAACTTGAGTGAATAGGCTCTAGAAGAATTTGAAAGCCAAAGAGTTTAGAATTAGTATTCTAAGAAACAAGTTCATAGCATATATATAATATGATCAAAACACATGGTGAACACTTAAATTCAGTATTAAAGTAAAAGACACATTGCCTTTAATCTCCTCTCAGAATACTCCACCTTGCTTCAAACACATCCCATTATTTTTGTCACTCTTTGAAGCAGTTCTTGAAGTTTCCATTCATGAGTGTCTTATGAAGTTTGATCAAAAATAGGGTGAATGCTCCTGCCAAGTGCTGTCCTGCAGAAAGGCAGGCTTGTCAATGTGTCTTTATCCACCACTGGATCTTGTGCTGTGACTTCTGATTCTTCCCCAAAGTCAAAAATGATGAAGAAAGATAATGTTTCGATCTATTCAGAACTTTGAGGTGGCCACAACTGTGCAGCTAGACCCTCGTGAAAGACTTCCAGAATTGCTTCAAAAAGTGGCAAGAACGATAAGTGTTTAAAGTGAGGGGAAGTATTTTGAGGGGGATTGATGGCAATGTGTCTCTTACTATAATAAATTCTTTATAGTTTGAACATTCATCCCGTAGTCTTTGATCACACATCATAGTCCTAAATAGAATGCTGTTCTCAAGCTCAGTTTAGTAGCAGTGTATGGGGAAGAGAACCTGGATTCAGTATGAGTAGTAACAGGGATTTATTTACTTAACATTGGTTAATCATCAGGAGTGGTGACCCTTACCTGCAACCCCAGTGGCTAGGGAAGCTAAGGCAGGAGGATCACAAGTTTGAGGTCAGTTTGTGCAATTTAACCAGATCCTGTCTCAAAATAAGGGCAACTTAGAGACTGAGACCCTGTCTCAAAATAAAAAAGGTGTAAGGATGTAGCTCCTCGTAGACCTTTGGTTCAGTCCCCGTCACCACACATGAAAAAAGACAAACAGTAGCTAAAATTCAATCATGGTGTCAATACTTGGAATATATTGGTGTGAATACATTTTTAACTCTTTAATTTCAGATGTTATTGAGATCTTTACTACTTAAAATTATGAGCCAAGAAGAGGAGCATTGACATTACCTAAGATCTTTTAGGAATGCAAGGCCTTGGGCTTATGATAGATTGACTGGACCAAAATCCACATTTTAACAGGATTCCCCAGAGGATTAGTGTGGACATTCATACTTGAGAGGCACGGACTTATAAATTATAACTTTTAATTTGATTCTTGGTTTTTATGAATGATAAAACTGAATGTGTATGCATTAGTTTCTGCAATGTATGATAAGTCAGCTGCTCTTAACATGTATTGGTTTTTAAGATACCTGCTAAATGATCCTATTCGATTTTTGTACATTGCAGTTAATCTGTAGAGTCTTGTTTCTTCAGGTCGCCATTTCCCTAAACGTCCAAAGCACATGCTTATAGTAGAAGCAAAGTTCGATGGAGAACAGTTGGCTACTGATCCCGTGGACCATACTAACCAGCCAGAATTTGCGACCGAGTTAGCCTGGGAAATTGATAGGAAAGCACTGCATCAGCACAGGTGACTACTGTTTTAAATTTAGATAGCCACCTTTATTGGTCTCTTTTTTAGGCTTTTACAAATATTACCTCATTACATTATAGCAATAATCAAAATTTTTAGTGTCTTTTAATGTTCTAGGAAATTTTTAGTCATCGTACTCGTTTAAACATCAGAACAACCATGTGAAGTCAGCTGATTTCTCCACTATTAGAGATGAGGAAACAGTCCCCAGACATTAAGTAACCTAGTGACTTGTGCTAAGTCTGTTCATTAGATGGTGGTGGTAGATCCCAGCCAGTCTATCTCAAGGGCAAGTTTAAAAGCTTTCAACCACTTCGTTAAACTTTCTTTTATTGTTTTGGCTAATGTGTGAGACAACAGATATTCTGAAAGTACATTGATGATGCTTTCCAAATAGTGGTTGGAATTCATCGTTATTTATAGTAATCATTATATATTTAGTTGGCTTGCTAAGGAATTATAGCAGTATCCAATGAAAAAATCATATGAGACTCTTTCTAGTTAATTCTGTATTAAAGATGGACTTAAAGTTGCAGCATCTTATTTTTTATGAACTCTATAACCAGAAACAGTTAAGAACAGCAGTGTTTTTATTAAAGGATTGAAAGTGAGGGCCGGGGATTTAGCTCAGTGGTTCTGCTGCCTGCTTCCCAAGCACAAGGACCAGAGTTCAATCCCTAGTACCAAAAATAAAAAAATAAAAAAATGTGTATCTCCTGGAAAACATAATCACTTCAGTGCTTGCTGTTTCTCAATACTAAATCAAATTAAAATAGAAAGCTAACAGAGGAAGGAACTCAGGGAGAAATTTATTTGCTTCTTTTGCTGGATGAGTCCATGGATTTATTTAAAGGGATATGAAATTCTTAGAGAATATCAAAATGTTGTGTGCCCTCTCAGTGGTATCTGGAATATATACTTAGATCGAGTCCTGCTGTGCAGTGTCAGGACCTGCATTTGTAGTTATGTTGCAGTTGTGTTAGTGCTAAGTGGTATACTTTCATTACTGTAGGCTGAAAAAACACAGATAAATTGAATTTAAAAGTAGGCTGAAAAACACAGATAAATTGAATTTAAAAGGCTGAAAAAACACAGATAAATTGAATTTAAAATTTAAAATTTTGTGTTAAATGCAATTAAATAGTTGCACTAGGTAAAATTGATGATAAAGTCTATTCAGCTCAATAGTTTCTGAACAAAAAGAGCCCAGGTTATGCTAGTCAATATCATTTTACAGAACATTGTCATGAATTAGTAGTGATTTAGTAATTTAAATTTTAGTAGTTTGATTTCATGGTGTTTAAATCCTTAGTTTATTGTTTTTATAGCTATGAATACCTATAAACATATATGTGTATTTATTTTTTTATGTAACAGTATGATTTAAGAAAAATAAAGTCAATCATGAAGACCCATGATAATTCTTGGCTTTCAGATGGCTCTGTACATTGTAAAAGTTTAAGAAACATTGACCTAGATTGGCCTCTTAGATGAAACACTAAGATTTTGACATGTTTTTATTGCTGATAGCAATGATATTAGCATATAGATAAGTAAATATAATCGTGTTCTTGGTAATTGAGTCTTTTTAGAAACTCTGAGATTTCTTGACCCAACAAAATTATAATTATCAGGATAATAATGGGCAATTTTGTCAAGGATAATAGAAAGTCAGTTCAATATAAGAAAAAATTTATCATATAAACTGTTATGTTACAGACTACAGCGTACTCCTATCAAACTCCAGTGTTTTGCCTTGGATCCTGTATCTTCAGCCAAGGAAACTGTAGGTTATATTGTTCTGGACTTGAGAACTGCCCAAGAAACAAAGCAGGTATTTTGATATTTTGTTGATGATCACTACTTTTAGTAGGTACTAGATTAGTGGGAAGAACATGAAATACTGGGCCTTACATGGATCATGGTTCTGATGTAGTATGACAATTCTTATATAATGATATAGATCATGGGTTCTAATATAGTATGATATAGTATGATACCTCTTATGTTTTAGTTTATGACTGTGCTTTAGAAAAGTCTTAACTTTTTAATCATTCCTTTGAACTGTCTCTCTCAAAGAAACTTGTCTCTGAGCCCAAGCCTGTATTAAAATTGCCTTGAGCTTAATGTTATCAGCTCCTGAGCTTTCCTTTCATAGCTGGTCCTCTGGTGCTCCCTGCTTTAGTGAATGTTCACCACTCTCCTTCCAGTTATATATGAATTAAAAATATCAAAGAGTCTTCCTCCACACTTTCTTATTCCCTCCTTTGTAGTCACCCATTACAGTTTGTTTTTCCCTCTTGATCTACTATTTTGCATTTTCACTGCTGTGACCAAGCCACAGTTGATTCTTATTTTGGCTGTCATAATAACCTCCTAGTTTGCTTCCTAGTCCTTGCAGATTATTTTACAGGAAGGAGTTGCTGATTATTATAAAATACTGTTTCAGTTAGTTTATCAGTTTACATTAGCTTCTTTATTGGTCGCTTCTCTTTCAGGCTGCTATAAATACGTAATTCTTACCTTTCTCATTATATTTTAATAATCATATTACTCAGTATTTTTTAATGTGCCAGGAAATTTTCTTTCTTTTTTTTTTTTTTTTTTTTTTGGTACTGGGGATTGAACTCGGGTCCTTGCGCTTTCACAGCAGGTGGCGAAACCACTGAGCTAAATCCCCGGCCCTAGGAAATTTTCATAGTACTTCACAGCAATAACTCATTTAAACATCAGAATAACCCTATAGTATTGGTGTTATTTCCCCTATATTATAGATGCGGAACCTGAGTCCTGACAGCTCAAGTAACTTGCTCTAAGTTAGAGTAAGTGAACTTACTAAAATACATTTAGTATTACACTTAGTATTACTTATTATTTAGTACCTTCTTTCCCCAAAGAAAAGAACTCAGGGTCCCGATTCCCATGTTAGTACTTTTTATTATTGAACATGCTTCTTATGTCTTTTTAAGTATTTTCCAACCTTTTTGTATGTGATTGACTTTAGAAATCTTTTAGTTTTTCTTAATGTCTTTATTTGATCACAGTTCCTTTTCTTAAAAGAAGTAAAAATTTGAAAAAGTAGTTGGGCATGGTGTCTCGTGCCTGTAATCCCAGGCTAATGCAGGAAGATTGTAAGTTTGAGCCCAGCCTTGCCAACCTAGCAAGACCTTGTCTCAAAATAAAAAGGAATAAGGGTATAAGCTCAGTGTGAAGGCCTTCAGTTCAATCCCCTGTATTGCAAAAAAAAAAAAATCCTTTATCCCCCCCACCATTCTTGAATCTTGTTTTGCTTGATAGAAATCTAATTTATCTGTTCTTTAACATTTTTTATTGCTGATAGCAATGATATTTGCAAATAAATTGGCCCAAAATTGGAATCATTCAAAAGGAACTAAAGTTCTTGAATGCTTTAAAAGAGGACTTGTTTTCCCCCCATCCTTGGGTACTCATTACCTGTCTGTTCTCAGGCCTTTCCCTTCTTCTTTGGCCTTAGACCCTAAACCCTGGTTGAGTCCTGGGTGTTTCCCTTGCCCAGCATCTCCTGCATTGTGCAGGTGTCTGGAGGGCACTTCTGCAGTCACTGTGCTGTGGAGAAGTAACTCCTCTGAGGAGGGGTGTGGCTAAGGGATGAGATTTGCCTGCGAGTGTTCTTGATATTCCTCATTCCTTTGTGTAGTTTTCCAGGACAGTTTGTAACCATATTTGTGATCAAAGTTCAGGAGAAATGGTTCAAAATTTATTTTTTGGAAAACCAAATGCTGTTTTGCTTTTCTTTGTTTTCTAGCAGATAATTTGGCTAGTAGAATTCTTGAAGTTTAAATTCATTCTCTATAAACAGAAAATTCTAGTTTTATTTTTCTGAATTGTGTTACAGAAAAACATAAAATCTGTAACTACTTATATAACTACTTAGTTAAAAATCTATTTTTCAGGTTTGTATTTTTTGTTTATTTGAGATAGCATCTCACTGTGTAGTTCTGGCTGGCCTAATGAACTAATGGCTATCCTACTGCCTCAACTTCCCAAGTGCTAGGATTACAGGCAAATGCCACCATCCCTGGCTAGGTTTATGTTTAAAATTAGAAAATATCAGGGGCTAAGATTTAGCTCAGTGGTGCCGCCTTCTGCCTCGCAAGTGCAAGGTCCTGAGTTTGATACCCGGTACCAAAAAAAATTAGAAAATATTTATCATAATAAATACAATAGATTATATTTTTCATTTTGAATTTGTAGTTTTTTAAAGAAATGCTCATGGCCTCATTAATCCTGTTTTACTTATCAAACATAATTTGAAAATAAAACAATAGTTTCTGCTTTTGATCATCAGGTACTGTATCTTTGTGTAGCCGTGGTCAGAGTAAGAATGTTGTTTCCAAGTGTTGAACGGTCCCTTGGTGAATAGTGATTGCTGTATCAATTGCACACATTTCCTGGGCCGTGTGATTGTTTGCAGGCTCACCTGGGTATTAGAATTTCTGAGGCTACTCTAAAGGGAATACTTGGGTAATTTAGGATACTTTATTCTATAGAAGGCCTTTGTTTTATCACTCAAGAACGTAGTTCATAAGCCAAAATTCTAGTGCTGCACCTTGGTATTTGTAAGGTTTTTTGTTTTTTTTTTTGTACTGGGAATTGAACTCAGGACCTTGCACTTGCCAGGCAGGTGTGGTGCCAATGAGCTAAATCCCAGACCCTGTAAGTTTTTTTAATAGTAAGATTTTTTTTTCTTTATTTGGTACAGGCAGAACAAAACAGAAATGTGGCAAAAAGAAAAGTATAAGTTAGGAAACAGCATAAGTTAGAAAAACAGAAAGTTGATGGTTTAAACAGTTGAGATGAGATTGGAGATACAAAGGTATAAAGATAGAAAGAAATATGTTTTGTGTTTTCTTTCACTTAGTATTTTGCCTGTTTAAACAGGAGAGTGCCAGAGACTCCTGCAGTAAGTCTCTAGTCGCCCCCCACCCAGTGTGCGACACAGTCCTGAGAGAAAAACACACTAAGAAACAGAAGAGAGAGAAAGTGGGGTGTTAGGACAACCCACGCCGGTGCAACCAACAAAGGCGCTAGCCAGTCCCAGGCACTTTTATTGGCAATCAGTTGAGATAAAGGCACTGTGAGGTTTCTGTGGAAATTAATGTAAACAAGGCTCATAAGGACAAGACAAAGCATTTTCAAATTAGGAACAGAATAGACAAAATATATGATTAAAATTAGAACATTGTCCTAGTCTGAAGGATTTAGTTGCGGGAACGGAATTTGGTTGCAAGCTACTCTGAGCTCTGCAGGTAGGCTTAGGCCAGATTCACTTCTATAACCAAGCCAATTGTGAGGTTAACTTTTTACAGCCTGCCTTGGGCATAATCAATATTACAGTCCTCTGCGGGAGAGAAGCAAGAATCTAAGCTTCAAAGTAGCTTCTTCAAAGGGAAATTCAGTTGATGGGTTCCTAAGTAGTATTAATTTCTTTGGTAGAAAATGTGGGTTAAAAAAAAACACCTTTTCTTTTAAAGAGGAGAAAAATGCTAAGAAACTACAGGAAATGTATTTAGAATCTTGAACATTTCCAATACTTTTTTCCCTACTATTAAGGTGTTGCATTTTTGTTGTCCTCTAGGCACCAAAGTGGCACCAGTTGCTGAGTAATAAATACACCAAGTTCAAGTCTGAGATACAAATAAGCATCACTTTGGAAACAGATACAAAGGCACCAGTGGATAGTTTTAAAGCGAAGGGAGCCCCACCTCGAGATGGAAAAGGTTTGTGCATCATCCCAAAGACATCTGAGAAGTTATCTATGGACGAGGACTTCAGGAAGGGGAGGAGATAGATGCAGGAGTGTGACATTGTTACACGTGCAGCACCTGTTGCTCTTAGCTCTTGGTTACAAATCTAAGCAGTAGGAAAATCTTATCTTCATTTGATATATAATAGAACAAAGAAAATTTTCTATTTTTAAAAATTGCTGCTTAAGTAAATTTACTTCTAGAATGATTATAGGAATGCCCCCTAAAAGATATGCTATTCTGCTTTTTAATTCATTTGTAGTTTAGTAAAACCTTCCTATTTGTTTCGTTCTCTTGTGCTTTTTGGAGAGTGCAGAGAGTTCCCTTCTGCCCCTGTCTCCACACAGGTACAACGTTATCCATTATTAACATCTCGGAGTCAGAGTAGAGTCTCAATACATTTGATGACTTTGCACTGATACATCATTATCTTCAAAGTCCATAGCTTACATTAGAGTTCACTCTTGTACGTTCTGTGGATTTTGGTAAATGGGTAATGACACCTATCTGCCATCGTAGTATCATCCAGAATAGTTTCACTGCTTCCTCTGTGCTTTATTGCCCAACATCTGACTGAAGGTAGGGTTTGTGCCTCAGCATCAATGCACTAGTGACTTAATTCTCAAGGTTGTGTATGATGGTATTGCAGGTGAGATCTTCAGAAGGTGATTGAGTGAGGGTTCTCTGCCTTTGTGGATGGGCTGATTCTCTTTAATCATTAGTGAATAGTGCATTGTCGAGGGGGGTCAGTTATCATGAGAAGGGTTTTTATTATCAAAGCCAGTTAGTCTGGCTGTCATGATCACCCTTGCTGAGTGATACCCTGTACCACCTTGGATTCTGTGTAGAGTTCCCATCATTAGAAAGATCATGGCCAGATAAGGTCCTTCAACCTTTAACTTCCGGGCACTGCAACTAAAATTTCTTTTCTTTATAAATTACCTAGTCTCGAGTATTCAATTATAACAACAGAAAAATGAACCAAGTCAACTACTGATCTTTGTTTCTGTCTACATAGTTTTGCCTCCTCCAGAATGTTTTATAGTTGGACTCATGCAGTGTGTAGCCCTTTCAGAGTGATGTCTTTCATTTAGTAATAAGTGCACTTAAGGTTCCTCCATGCTTTGCATGGCTTGATAGCTCATTCTTTTTTAGTGCTGAGTAATATTTCACTGTCTGGATGTACCACAATTTGTTTACCTTTTCAGCAACTAAAGAAAATCTTGTTTACTTCCAACTTTTGGCAGTTATGAATAAAGCTGCTGCTATAAACATCCGTGTGCGAGTTTTTGTGTGGACCTATGTTTTCAGTTGGGGTAAAACTAAGGAGTATGATTACTAGATCTTATGGTTAGAGTACATTTAGTTCTGTAAGAAATCTCCAAACCATTGTATAGCATGGCTATACCATTTTACATTGCCATCAGCAGGAAATGAGGATTCCTGCTGCTTCATAGTGTCACCAGCATTTTGTTGTCAAGTGTGTTGGGTTTTTGCCATTCTAGTAGTTATGCAGTGGTATTTCATTGTTCTTCTAATTTGAAATTCATCAGTGACATATGATGTTGAGCATATTTACATATGTTTATCTGCCACATCTTTGATGTATCTTTTTGGGTCTTTGGCCCATTTTTTGCGGGGGTGGGGAGTACTGGGGATGGAACTTAGGACCTTGTGCTTGCAAGGCAGGCGCAGCACCACTGAGCTAAAACCCCAGCCCCCCAGGCCATTTTAATCAGGTTGTTCATTTTCTATTGCTGTGAGTTCCTTGTAATTTTGGATAGCAGTCTTTTATCAAATGTGTTTTTTAGAGATATATTTTCCCAGTCTGTAGCTTGTAGTCTGTCTCTTGACATTAGCTTTCACAGAACTTTTTAATTGTGTTGAAAAGTGGCTTATCAGTTATATCCTTCATGGATTGTGCCTTTATTGGAATATCTGAAAAATTGTTGGCATGTTCCTTATGTTGTCTTCCATGAATTCTTTTAGTTTTGTAGTTTACACTTAGGGTCTATGAAATGTTTTGAGGTAATTTTTTGAAGGTTGTAAAATGTATCTAGATTGATTGATTGATTGATTGCATATGGTTACCAAGTTGTTGTAACAACATTTGTTGGATAGACTATTTTTCTCTGTTGATTACTTTTGCTTCTTTGTGAAACAATACCTGACTCTACTTAATTGCTATAGCTTTATAATAAACCTTGAAGTCAGGTAGTATTAGTCCTTGAATCTGTTCTTCAGTGTTGAGTTGGGCCATTCTGGGTCATTTGCTTTTACATATAAAGTTGAATCAGTTTTGCAGCATCCGCAAAAGTAATTTTCTAGAATTTGGTTAGGATTACATTAAATCTATAGGTCAATTTGGGAAGAGCTAACATCTTGGCAACATTGAATCTTCCTAATCATGAACATGCACTGTCTCCACCTTTAAAATTTTTCCATTTCTTTTATTAGAAATTTGCTAGAATTCCTCATATCTTTTATATATTTTCTTAGATTTATAGCTAAGTATTACATTTTGGAGGGATGTTAATATCAATTATAATGTGTTTTTATTCAAATTTTTTGTGGCATATTAGGAAAGCTCTGCTGACTTTTATATGTTAACCTTGTATCCTGCACCTTGCTATGATCATTTTTAACTACAAGACTGTTTTTTTCTGCAAGTCTTTCCACATGCAGATTTTCCACATAAATAATCATGTTGTCTGCTGAAAAAGATCGTACAGTGTTTCTTCTTACTATATATACCTTTGCTTGTCTTACTACACTGCCAAGGACTTAAGTACGATGTTGAAAAGGAGTAATGAAAGGGGACATCCTTGTCTCATATCTGATCTTAGTAGGAACACTGTTTTGAATTTCTGCCCATTATGTATGATATTACTTTTGAGGTTTCTATAGATATTCTTTTTTTTTTTTTGGTACCGGGGATTGAACTCAGATCCTTCCGCTTGCAAGGCAGGTGGCAGAACCATTGAGCTAAATCCCTGGCCCTCTATAGATATTCTTTATCAAGTTGAGAAAGTTTCCTTCTAAACCTAGTTTATTGAGAGGTATGGTTTTTATTTGTTTGTGTTTAATTATCACAAATGAGTGTTGGATTTTATCAAATGTGTTTTTTGTACCTACTGATATAATCATGTGATTTTTATTCTCTTGCCTATTGATATTGTCATTTACATTAATTGATTTTTGAATGTTGAACAAATTTTGCATACCTAGGATAAATTCCATTTGGTCAGGGTATATACTATAATTCTTTTTGTGCATTGTTGGATTTGGTGGGCTGATATTTTGTTGAAGATTTTTGTGTGTATGCTCATGAGATATTGGCATGTATTTCTTCTGCTTTTTTTCTTTTTTGTAATGTCTGGTTTTGGTATTTGGTTAATGCTGATGATAAATAAGTTAGAAAATATTCTCTATCTCTTTCAGGATAAAATTTCTTCCTTGAACTTTTGATAAAATCCACCAGTAAACTCTAATCTAGGTCTGCTTTCTGTTTTGGAAGGTTATAAATTACTATTTCAATTTCTCTCTTAGATATACCCTAGTCATATTGTCTGTTTCTTATGTGAATTTTAGTTCATTTCATTTAGGTTATTAAATTGTGATTTTAGGCTTTATTTTCCCTTTAATGGCCATAGGATTTTTAAGGGTATTCTCTCTTTCATTTCTAATATTTGTAATATGTGTCCTCTCACTTTTTTTCTTGTTAGAGGCTAATTGACTTAATTTTTTTTTCAGAGAAGCAGCTGTTGGTTTTGTTTTCTTTTTTCCCCCAATTGGTTTCTTATCTTCAGTTTCATTGATCTGTTCTAATTTTTATTATTTTCTTCTCTATTCTTTGAACTTAATTTGCCTTTGTTATTTTTAAAAATATTTTTAAGGTGAATGCTTAGACAGTTGACTTTAGATTTTATCTAACATATGCGTTCAGAGTTATAAATTTATCTCCAGGTACTATTTTCATTGCATCACACAGATGTCACTAAGTTTTTGTTTTCATATGACAAGTTCTAACTACATTGCTAAGTTGCCCATGTAGCACTTGAAATTGTGATCCTGCTTACTTAGCCTCCCAGAGTGCTGGGATTATGAATATGCACCACTACATCTACCTAGTTTAAGATATTTTTTAATTTCTCTGCAGATTTTTTTGACTCATGTTAATTAGAAATGTGTTGATTAATCTCCAATTATTTTGGAATTTTTCACCTCTTTTTTTGTTACTGATTTTGAGTTTAATTCCATTCTAGTCTGACAGTAAGCAGATAGTGTGTGATTTCTAGTCAAGTATCTTAAGGTGTGTTTTGTTGTCCAGTGTGTGGTCTATCTTGGTGAAGGTTCCATGTGACCTTGAGAACAATGTGCGTTCTGCTGTTGGTGGATGAAGTAGCCTGTCCAAGTAATTGATGGTGGTGTTGCGTTCAACCATGTACTTATTTATTTTGTGCCTTCTGGATCTACCAGTGAGTGTTGAGTTGCTGTAGTGGATTCAGCTGCTTTTCTTTGCTTTTTTTTTTTTACTAGTTTTTGCCTCAAGTATTCTGATGCTATATTGCTAGGTGTATACATGTTAAAGAATTGACCTCTTTATCATGTAGTGTCCCTTTTTGTCCCTTAGAACTTTCCTTATCTGAAGTATCCTCTGTCTGAAATTAATATAGTTACTCTACTCTGTTTCTTTTTGTGTTACATGGTATATCTTTCTTTATCCTTTTACTTTTAATATATATTTGTCTTTATATCTAAAGCAGGTTTCTTATAGACAACATATACTTGGGTATTATTTTGGATCTAGTTTGACAATTTCTGTTTTTATTTTAATTTTTTTGGTACTGGGGATTGAACTCAGGACCTTGAGCTTGCGAGGCAGGCGGCAGAACCACTGAGCTAAATCCCCGGCCCAATTTCTGATTTTAGATGATGCTTTTAGACCATTGATGTTCAAAGAGATTATTGATATAGTTGGGATTAAGATTGACCATATTTGTTGTGTGATTTATTTGTTGCCCTTGTTCCCATATCTTTTCTGCCTGTTTTAGTTTTAATTTTGTATAATTTCATTTACTTTTCTTTCTTAACACATTAGCTATACTTTTAAAAATTGTTCAAGTCTACTTTCAATTATTATATACCAACCCATGAATAACTCAAGTACCTTTTAATAACAAAAATATATTATTTTTCTCCTCTCCCTTGTATCATTGGAGTCATTTAACTTTTACATAAGCATACACACACTTGCACACATACGTGCACATACATAATTGAATAAATTATTGCTATTACTATTTTGAATAATCCATTCAGTCAATGAAGAATTTAAAGCCAGGTTCAGTGGTGCTGTCCTGTAACCCTTGGACTGTGGAAGGGAGAGGCAGAAGGACCACAAGTTTGAGCCAATTTAGAAACTTAGCAAGAACCTGTTTCAAAATAAAAAGGGCCAGTGATGTAGCTCAGTGTGAAGGCCCTGGGTTCAATCCCCAGTATCACCAAAAATAAATAAATTAAAATTTTTTTATTATTCTACCTTCACTTGTCCTTTGATGCTTATCATTTCTTTATGTAGCTCCACGTTTCTGACCCATATCATTTTCCTTGTCTCTGAACTTTTTTTAACGTTTCTTGCAAAATGGGTCTACTAGCAACAAATTCCCTTGATTTATGTTTGTCTGAGAAATTCTGTATTTTTCTCTTTGTCTCATTAATGTCCTTTGTAGTATAAGAGTTTAATTTAGGATCAGGTATTGCATTTAATTGTCATGTAATAGATCCTTGAGCATTCATGACTTTGAAACTGCAAAGATCATGGGCCAGTTAATTTCTAGAAGGCCTTTTGACTTAGATTTGTCTGAGTTGAGATTTAGATTGTGAATCTTTGGCAAGAATATCCAGAAGTGATGCCATGTGCTATCCTATCAGGTAACGCAGGTTTGATTTGTTCATTACTGATGATGCTTGCTTTAATTACATGATTGATGTGGTATCAGTGTTTCCAGTTGTAAACTTGCTCTTTTTTCCTTTGTAATTAATTTTTGTGGAGCAGAATTGGGAAATTATGAAAAATACTTCATTTCTCATTGACCTCCAATTTATTCATTTATTTATAATGATATAAATCTATAGTTTTACTTGTATTTTATAGCCTTTAAATATCAATTTGCGTTTTTCCCAGATTTGGGTATTCCTTTCAAGCTGCTTCTGTTTCCTTCTCACTGTCTGCATAATTCTTTGAGCCTCTTGTGTACTGGTACAACAGGATATTCTAGGCTCATTTTTCTCAGTCTCAGTCCTGGTGTTAGCCAGTCAGCCATCTCCATCCACTTGTGTATATATACATATTGTCTTAGCCCATTTTGTGCTGCTATAACAGCATACCACTAATAGAGTAGTTTATAAAGATCAGAAATTTATTTCTTACAATCCTGGAGGCTGGGAAGTCTAGGGTCAAGGCCCTCCCATTTCATGAGGTTGAAGTCCAAAGGGAAAGAGATGATTTCACTCCGTCAAGCTCTTTTATAAGGGCATCTTGTCCCATTCACAATAGAGGAGGCCTCCTGACCTAATCACTTATTATTAAAAGCCCCACCTCTTAATACTATCACAGTGACCATAAATTTCAACTCCTGAATTTTGGAGGAGACATATTCAAACGTAGCACATGTACACCTTTTCATTTGTATTTATCCATATGAACAGCATGCTGATTTTCTCTCTTTCATATTTGTAACTCTTCCCTGACAATGAGAAACCTCTCATAGTTATTATTTTAATTTCTAGGCTTTGTTGTCCTTACTATATAATGGCTGCCTTTATTAAAGTAATTAATGTATCAAATACTTTGCTAAGTGTTTTGATTGAAGTGTTTAATTTGGTCTTCTCAACAACCACATGAAAGCTTTGCAGAAGAAAAATTGGATACTAGAGGAGATCATACAGTTTTCTGATATAACTGATGGCAACTGGAATTGGTAAATTGGTCTATGTGGCTTAAATATTTATTTGTGCTCTTAACAATTATATTATTTTAGCCAATCCTATGGTAAGAACATCTCTTTAGGATTAACTTCTAGAAGAAGAATTACTTGTTTTTACGGTATGGATATACAGAATTTTGATAAACACTAGTGTGTTACCCTTCAGTAGGTTGTACTAGTATCTACTTTTTGAGATTTCTTGCTTCTGCATTTCTCCAACACTAGATATTATCTGTTCTTTTAGGATGTGTGTGTGTGTTTTAAGCAATTTGAAAAATCCTTGTCCCTGTCCAGTCTTTTCATACTGAAACTTATTTGATTATATTAGTCAACTCTCAAAATTATTTCATGGTTTTTCTTTATTCTTAAAAACCTGTCCAAATGTCTCATCATAGCATTCAGGGAGACCCTTCATGATACAACCTCCACTTATCCCCCCAACAACTTCTGCTTGTAGGTCAGTTCTCTGTGATCCAGCAGCCTCACCTATTCACCTTTTCCAGCCCTTGCTGTCTCATACTTCTGTGCCTTCATATTGTTCTTCCCATGTCTAGAACATACTTTCAGTCCTCTGTTCTCCATTCAGTCATCTTTCTTGTGTTAGCTAAATCTACTGTTCTTCACCTCCCAGTTTAGGTTCACTAGGAAACTTATGTTAGATGCCTTTTCTACATGGTTTGTTAAACTATAATTTAAAAAATGTTATATTCTAGTCCTTACAAACAGAATAAAGTTAAAGAAGTTTCTTTGGAGAGTAAGAAATTAAAAGAAACCTTTTGAGATATTGTTTCCACAAATATTGCCAAGCAAATTAAAAAATATAACGAGTTTTTAAAATCTCATAGTAGTGTATGCAAACTGTAGATTGTGTTTTTCTGTGTAAAGTGCCTGCCAGCCTTCCTGGACTTGACCCAAAGGACCTTGTAGCAGTGCTGAATGAGGAAGGAGGCTACCATCAGATTGGACCAGCAGAGTATTGTACTGATGCCTTCATTATGTCAGTGACCATAGCGTTTGCCACCCAGTTGGAGCAGGTGAGACATTCCCTGAGATTAGTTATTCATAAAGAATTTAAAAGCATCTTTTTTATAAATCTTACCTTTTAGATATTGAAATGATTTGCAAGTAGACTTTTAAAAAATGCACTCAAAAATATTTTCTTTCATATAAGAACATTTTAACTTTAGGAAGAGACTGGATTTCAGTATCTTGGTAGTGAGAGAACAAATTAAAGTTCAGGATTTAGGAAAATAGCCATCAATAGATATTATTTGCCCTTATACTGTGTACCAATATAAGGACTGCTGAAAGGCGTTTTTGGTACCAGAGATCGAACTCAGGACCTTGTCCTTACGAGGCAGGCACGGGCACCACTGAGCTAAATCCCCGGCCCTTGAAAGGAATTTTTGAATTTGCTATTTAAGTGTACTTTTTGGAGAAATTTGCAGTTACAGGAACACTTTGTCCTGGTAATACTTAATGCCTGTTGGATCTAGTATTATATTTTACCTTTTAAAAATGGTAGTAAATTAGCCTGTTATTGTTCTGAATACTGGCAGAAGACAAAAGCTTCCTAGTGAGACCCAAAGGACTTTTAGTCTCAGTATGACAACATGAATATCAGTATATTTTCTTCAATTTTCCTATTCCAAGTCCCACAGAGACTACACAGAGGGCATACAGTGGATTTTGTCACAGCTGAGAAAAATTAATTTGGGAAATGCATCACTTTTACTGTGAGCAGTAAGAAGTCCTGGTCTTTGTCTGAGGAGACACGTTACCCGATTTCTCAGGGTTACTGATGTTTGAACATCTCCGAGAAGCACCCTGGATAAAAACTGAGTCAGAGCCTGGCAGTCTTGGCATGTCAGACACTCGTGATAGATTGACTCTTCCCAACAGTGCACAATATAAAAGTAGCTCATGTTTTGTCTATTTCAGGATAAGTCCAGTATTCTTGACATTGTGTGGTCTGTGGGGCTCTAGTAGCTAGAATTAATATTTTTAAAAACAGACAACATGACTTATGACTCATTTTTATTAGACTAGTCACTTTTTTAGAGGTGCAGAATTCCCATATAAGCTGCATTCACAGGTGAAATGTGCAATCACTGACTATTTTTATGTGACTTTCAAGATTTCTCAGATAAAGTTTTCCTCAGGAAGCATTTACTTTGTTACACTAGTCATGTCCATTACAAAAAGGAGATATATATATATATATATATATCATCTTTCTTTCTTTGGATGCTTATTTACTCTTTTTCTTCCAGTTTAATACTATCATTTCCTCATTAACAGGCGCGCTTTTGTCTTTCCCCATCAGTTTCCTTAGTTTTCTTCTCTTCATCAATCTCTACTTAGGAATTGCTTCAGTTTAATATGTCACCCTGAAAGTTGTTGAGAAAGTTGCCTTTATATTAACCACATCAGAACACTCTTGCCCACTTGTCAGATGAGTAGGAGCCCTCTGTATTCTTACTGTGTTAACATATTTGTGCACCAATTTGAATTGCTATTTTATTTCTTGCCTCCATGGGGAAGCTTAGTGGTTGATATTTATTGCTCACTTACAATGTGTTGTGTGCTGTATAATAGACTTTGTGCTGTTTTGCATATACTATATATAATTCTACCACAATCTTAGAGGATTATTAGTTTCATTTTAGAGATGAGATAGCCCAGGATTAGGTAGATTTTATAGCTAGTAAATGGCCCAAATATTTCTGAGTATATGATTACTTTTCACATTGTTTTTGTTCCTGTATTATACTCTCCTGTCTCTTACAGGATTTGGAATAAGATTTAAGTTGGAATCTCATTCTCAATATTTACTAGCTCCTTTAATTTAGGCAAGTTACTTGCCTTTCTGAGGCTTGATTTTTCCTAGTGTAGTCATGGTACTACTATGATACCATCTTTGCAGATATACATGAGGAATGATATAATAGTAAAGTATGTTCCATGTAGTTTCTATGTAAGAAGCTACATTTAGATAGTAAAAGCTTGTTGTGCATAATTGACCTATCAAATCCACAACTAAATACAGTAATACAGTTCTTAGTAATACTAGGGGACTTACTGGGACAAATTATCCTTCCAGTTTAATTATCTCACACACACACACACACACACACACAGAGGAAGACAGCAAGAGATACTGATATCTGGCAAAGTGATCTCTCTATAAAAATTAAAGCCAGCTAGGTTCCTCAAAGTGTTACATGACCCAGAAATGCCAATTATGATTATGCACCCAAAAGTATTAAAAACGGGTCAAAACAGTATGTGCATGTGAATGTTCATAACACCACTTTTCACCCTGGGAACTACCCAAATGTCCATCAGCAGACAAATGGAAGAACAAAATGTGGTATATCCATACAATGGAATGTTACTCCACTCTTTGGGAATGAACTGTTGATGTATACTACAACATAGATGAGAACTGAAAACATGCTGAGTGAAAAAAGTCAGACAAAATAGGCCACATATTGTATGATTCCATTTATGAATATGAAATATCCAGAGTAGGCAAAAAAAAAATTGTAGAGATTAAAAGCAGATTTGTGGTTCCCTGAAGCTGAGAGCAGGAGAAAAAATGAAACTGTGAGTCTTCCATTACATTTGACTGGTCACATTGTTTTAGTTTGGAACGAAATGATCCACTTAGTTTTACTATCCACTTAGGCTTTTTCCTCTCAACCTGGTCAAAGACAATATACCAACATACCTTTTTATATGCAGATCAGTGACAGACCAGAAAGGTCCATTTGGAGCCAGACTGGATGGTGTTTATGTTCCTTCTTTTCCTAAATATTGAAATATTTAGGGAATAAATATTAAGGGAATAAAAGAAACTCTGTTTTCCCACTCTCTAAATTCCAGGATAATAAAAAGGGAGTTTTTGTTTGTTTGTTCTTGTTTTGAGACAAGATCTATGTAGCCCAGGTTGGCCTACTGATCCTCCTACCCAGGCCTCCTGAGTGCCAGGATTATAGGCGTGGGCCATCATGCCCAGCAATAAAAGATTTTAAAAAGTATATCTTCCCATAGTGAGAATTATTTAAAGTTAAATGTACATGAAATATATAGGGGCCACCTTTATTACTTAATGTTTTTATTGCTTTTTGATTATGGAAGAAATAAAAGAATATATGAAAGTCTCTTCTAATTAAACTCTGAAATTGTCATTGTTAAGGGAAGTATATTTTTCTCTAGAGATTTTCTCACTCTTACACTATAACATCTAACTCTGTGATTGACGCTATCATAGTGCAGAACAAGTATTTTCTCTTTTAACACTTCTTACAACCCTAAATGAATTGAACCACGGAGCAATGAAGTTATTTTTCTAAGGTTTCACAACATTAAGGTTTTATAACACTTCACTGATGGAACCAGGATTAGGGGTTGGAGTCTAACTCCATAATTTATAGTTTTGTAGGTTTGTATATGAACATACATATATATCAGGCATGTGTATATATCTACATGATTAAAATTAATTCAACAGATACATTTCAAATTGTAGGATTAAAACAATTTCTTAATATTATGTGTCTGATACTGTGCTAATATGACCTAAGTAATTACATTTATTTTCGTAACTTTTACTGTAACTTTTTTTAACCTAACAGTATATCTTAGCTAACTTTCATATCAGCATTTCAGTATTTAGTAGCTTTACTGAATGATACCTAACTATAAGCATTTCCTATCAATGGGCACATTAAATGTTTACCATATATTGTTAAACAATGGTCTAGTAAACATGTAGGGTCTGTTAGGAGATAGTTTCTATTTTATATGGCAAGAATCCCATCTCTTAGTCATATCTGACCATGAAAGTAGCAACTCTGAGAAATAACACTGCTAGTATAAAAGACATTTTTTGCAGTGATTAATCACAGGTATCTAAGCTTTCTTAATCAAAGATCTAGAGTAAGATATTTAAGTAGCCTGGATTAGGAGAGGGATGATAAAAGAAAAAAATAACCCAGATTAAGATTTTTTTAAACTTTTTCTCATTTGTAAGATGGAGCCTTTATTGGTAGGATAAGGATAACATGAAATATGTGTGATTAGGAAAGCTTAGTTTAAAATACTTGATCCTTCTAAAAAAGAATGTTCACTTATTGATTCATGGATTATTTGAGTGAAATGAAAACTTTAAAACAATGTAAACCTGGGCTGGGGATTTAGCTCAGTGGCATAGCGTCTGCCTGGCAACCGCGAGGTCCTGAGTTCGATCCTCGGTACCAAAAAACAAAACAAAACAAGGTAAACCTGTTAAAAGTCTTTTAATCTCCATGCTTTTTAAAGATGATCCTTCAAAAAATACCAAACTAGTAATTCAGTAATAATTTTGCAGAGATTTAGAAATTCAGTGGTTAATTCTTTTGGTATTTTAAGACAGGCTCTCACTATATAGTTCAGGCTGGCCTCAAACTCATGGTTATTCTCCTTCAGCCTCTTGAGTGCTGGGATTACAGGCATGCGCCACCATGCCCGGCTGAGTGGTTAATTTTAAGACTAATATGTTCCTGTTCGCTAGAACCACAGGTGGTACATACGTGACTGTCCCACTGGTCCGCTTGTACTACTGGTGGGACAAACGGATCTAATTATTTTTATTGGCCTTTTTACTGATAAAATTAATAAAAAGCCACCCAATGGAACAGTCATGCATGTACAGCACTGGTGGTTCAAGTGGCCCAGCAGTGAGACATGAATTACAGCTCTGTTGTGAATGTGTTAAACAAATCAACATTTTTGGAGTACAATTTAGTGGTTAAGAAAATAATACTCTTTTTTTATTTTCAACCTTAAATGTTTAGTTAATTCCGTGTACCATGAAACTTCCAGAAAGACAGCCTGAGTTTTTCTTTTACTATTCTTTACTGGGAAATGATGTTACAAATGAACCCTTCAATGATTTAATCAACCCAAACTTTGAGCCAGAGAGAGCATCTGTTCGCATACGTAGCAGTGTAGAAATTCTTCGTGTATACCTGGCTCTTCAGCCTAAACTACAGGTAAGCAGTACAGCAAATTGTTTTTTATTAGAGATGATTTTTTAAATGTTTGTTTAGTACTAAACTGGAGGTTATTATATGTTATTTCAATAATGGAGATCTTCTTTCTGCCATATCTGTTACTTTTTAAGGTATTATCAAGGTCAGTGAAATTATTATTACCTCTAAATTTTAGGACATAAGATCAAATTGCCCAGTTATTAGAAAAGAGGTGTATCAGTTATCAGTCCTTTATAGCAAAGGTCATGCCTGGAGATTGCAGCCATGGCCATGGCAAGGTTCATTCCTTGTTGGTGGAGATGTTAAGTGTAGGAGCACAGATCACAGACTTGGGATTTCAGAATTTACCTTATTGCTATTAAAATCGGAGATAGGGACAAATTTCTAAAACCAGTCCTTGAATTATTTTTTGTTAACGCTTTTTAAATTGGATTCTATGGAAAAGTAAACCTTAGTGAAAGTTACATTTATGATAATTATTTTTGACTGAATTTAATTAAGTAGGGTAGTAAAATAGGGTCAGTCATTTGTCAAAAGAAATCTCAGTTACTAGACTGGGCAGTTATTACATTTTGGGCAGGATGTGAGAAGATACATTAAGAAATTTTAGTACTAAATTTTAGAAATGATTCTGCTAAACCCAAAATAGTTAGAAAACCAAATACTATGTAAACTAATAGAATGAAGGAAAAAGCAATTGAGTTTTATTTTCTTACCATACTCCATCCTTAGCAAAAGCATTAACCTCATTAGTTTGCTTCTAATAGAGGACATTTAGGTCATTAAAAATGCTTTGTCTTTAGCCTATAGAATTATTATTATAACATTGTGTCTTTTTTTTTTTTGGTACTGGGGATCGAACTCAGGTCCTTGTGCAGCAGGCGGTGAAACCACTGAGCTAAATCCCTGGCCCAACATTGTGTCTTAAGTTATAGGTCTCAATATAGGTCTCTTGTTAATTCAATCACTATTGATATTTGAGCCAAAAAAAATTTTTTTGAGCCAAAATTTTTTTTAAATGTATTGATGACTCATTCTTCAGAATGTTGTTTTTCAAGGCTTCAGTATAGTAGGAGGAAGAATAGTTTCATAACACATAGCTGGAACAGTCTTTTATTTTTCCTTTAATTTTCAAAAGGTGGGTAATATTGAACTTCTGTTTGGTTATCATTAACAATACCTTTCATCCCACATATACTTTCCTACCTTTTTTTGTTCATCCCTCTGTTTTATATATAAACATATGAAAAGCAAAAGAGAAAAAGAAGTACTAATGGTGTTTTAAAGGTGAATAAGATAAACTTATTTGAGGTAAATTTGAAATTAGGCTTATCCAGTGACGTATTTTTTTAGAACTATGTTTAAATTAATGTTAAAATGGAAATAGAAAAATGTTTGATTTTTTAAAATTCACATTCCCTTTTTATACAGTTTGCATTTGTAATATGTAGCATACTGAAATAATGAAGTAATCATAGCTCAGCAAAGAGACCAAAAAGGATGATAACATAAGTACACATTACTGAAAGAAGGAATGAAAATTACTGATTGACTAGTAAATTTTGTTGTATCACTGGTTTTAACAATCATGTGTGAGAAGTACTTTGAGCAAGTGGAGCAAGTGGAAGAGTTAGCCTGCACTATACTGTCCTTCTATGAATCATTTTGTAACTTTTTTAAGTTTATGGTGTTTAGGAGAGAACAGAGACAGCCCCGTTTTGATTTTTCCTTTTCAAATTAGATCCATCTGTGCTGTGGAGACCAGTCACTTGGAAGTACAGAAATACCATTACATGGACTACTGAAAAGGGGCAGTACAGAAATCAACCAGCACCCGGTCACAGTTGAGGGTGCTTTTATCCTTGACCCTCCAAACCGAGCCAAACAAAAGCTTGCACCTGTTCCTCTAGAGCTGGCCCCAACTGTGGGAGTGTCTGTGGCTCTGCAGAGAGAAGGCATCAACTGCCAGGCAAGTAGTGACCCCTCTTTGTTCCTCCAGCTGCTCTAATGTCATTCATTTTAACAAAAGTTGAGCCTACAAAGACTTACCTGGCATCAGTATTTTTATTCTTAATTAATAGTCTACATTATATGATACTTCCTTTCTGAATGAACCTTTTAGAAGAGTACAGTGGCTTCCACTTTATTTTATATATTTATTTTTTAGACAGGGTCTCACTATGTAGTTCAGGCTGTCCTTGAATTCACTGTCCAGCCCAGGGTGGCCTCAAACTTGGTGTAGTCCTGCCTCAGTCTTCTCCCACCCAACTGCTGGCATTACAGGTATGTTCCCAACTCAGGAGCCTCTACTTTATAATTCATAAGTGACTACACTCAGAGCCCTCTTAACCTTTGGGGTAGTTTTGTGTAGTACAATCCATTTTCACATTTACTGTGGCAGAAGGACAACTCTGGCAAAGAGAATTATTTTTAGACCTAGTCTCTGGGGCTCTGCATTAGTGGTATCTTTTTGGTTGGCATAACTTCAGCTAAAAGAAGATTGTTAGTTCATTAGAGCTTTATAGTCATCATATTCTTTTTAAACAATTTTTTCAATAGAAACGAGTGTTTATTTGAATGTATATTTTTTTTGATTGTATATATTTGCAGAATTAGCTTTAATATTGTGTTCTTTTGAAGAATTGATCTATATGTAGATTGTGAATTAAAGATAGAAAAACTGAAATAATTTAAAATGTGTATATATGTATGTATCTACTTAGAGGGAAGTGGACTAAAGGAAAACCTGTTTTTTTCCCTTTAGGCATTATTGCATAGCACTGCCTTGGGAAGAATCACTGTTCCCAGGGTCATGTGTGCCTGACTTTTGCAAATATTCTTTCTTACTCATTAGGATACATTTTGGTACTCAGCTCTGGGTGTTATATTTCCTTCCTGTTTATCTTCCTTTTTCTAATTCTAGATGCTATAAGAAAATTTGCAGATTGTGAAGAAAAATAGATTAGGAATATCCAAACTGGGAAAGGAAGCTTATATGTATATAAAAGCCAGCTGTTTTGCTTATTATGAACAAAATTGTACTTTATTTAAATTATTACTTTATTTAAACATTGTTTTTAGTCTTTAGTTGAATTAAAGACCCAGAATGGACATGAGCCAGAGCTTTCAAAGAAGAGAGTTTTATCTCCCGTAAAAGAGAAGACGCTTACTGGTCCCAAATCACCGAGCATATCCCCAGCTGCACCTCCCAACCAGACACCACCAGCCAAAGACGATGCCACAGAAAGTGAGGTAGAAAGCTTGCAGTATGATAAAGATTTAAAAACACATGTAAAGGGTAAGATGTTCTTTGCACGTATCTTTTTACTCTTGGATGTTGCAGCCATCCAGTTAAAAAACAGCTATGAAAACTTGCATGGGTTTTAAGTAAAAGTTGGAGTTTTTAAAAACCAGTAATGGTGTGGTGACATAAAACATTTCCATTTAAAGTAATTGTAATCTATTTAACTTTGTAATAGAGTTTACTAATTGAGGAAAGAAATTAAAAAATGGGGCCGGGGATTTAGCTCAGTGGTTTTGCTGCCTGCTGCATAAGTGCAAGAACCCGAGTTCGATCCCCAGTACCAAAAAAAATAAATGTAGTTCATTCAAATAGATTTTTATACTATTCAACTCTTGAATAAAGATTCACTGGAATTTAGAAAAAAGAGCTATTAACTACCTCTTCTGATAAAATGATAGTAATTTTTATTTCAGATCCTTGAGAGTTTCAGAATGCATGCATCTGGTTTTATAATATTTTTCATATATTACATAAGGGTCTGTAGTTAACTGCACAGTAGAAGTAAGTAGTGGTAGATTGGAGTTAGGATTTGGGAACAAGGGTTGGTTCTGTTGCTGAGTAGATGTGTCCTTGGGCCACTTACTAAACATCTCTGGTCTGTAATAATGTTAGACTAAATATCTCTGTCTTCAAGTTTTAGCTTCTTGTTGGACTGTTTCATACATACCTAGAATAATGACAACTACTTTGTACAAAACAGTGATGTAATTATCCCTTTAGTAAATTGGAAGTGTAGCCCTTCAAATGCTTAGTAGTATATAGCTAACTCTTAGAAATGTCAGTCAGATGTTGCTGCTTCAGTTATCTTGTTTTCATGTTTTTGCAATATTTGTAGAGAGTGAGCTTGCTCTTTACACAATTCCAGAATGAGAGTTAAAGGCCAGGTAATCTGGACAAGCCATTTCTAAGATACTTAGCCTCAGCTCATATGGTCATAACGCAAAAGTCAAATTCCTTGTATAAAAATAAATGAGATGGAAATTTTAAATTATCTGAACAATTTTTCAAAAATTCATGTCCATTTTAGGCACTAGTTCTTCTGTACCTGCTTCACTGGCCCAGCCGGTTGCTGCGTCCAAAGCTTCAGAAACAGCTTCAGCACAGAAGATTGCTGTTCCTGCAACATCGCATCACTTTTGCTTTTCAATAGATTTAAGGAGTATCCATGGCTTGGAGCTTAGTTTTCCGGTTAACTGTATATTAAGGTGTGATTTTTGTTTAAGGAGAAATGCCTTTCCTCTAGTTAGGGAATTGCAGAGAGAGAAATGCCACCAAAAGCATAACTTCTGTTAAGTCAGTGGCTTAAGGGGTAAGACTGTATCCTAATGACTTTGAATTTAAACTAGAGTGGCATTGGGTAATGCCTTTTCTATTCTGGAGTAATAATTGTAGTTATTTATAATAATTTATTGATGCTTCTATTTAAAATGTAATGACTCTTGAACTTTAAAGGTTTCTGTTGTTGTTTTGTTTTTCTGGAAAGAGAGCCTGTAGGTTAAAATAATGGGAGTGTATAGTGTTCAATTTCTCTATAAACCTGTATTATAGTGGAAGGCTGTATTCCTGGTATCTGCATTTTAAAGCTGTGAATCTAAAAGCCATACTTAATGAGCTGGAATAAGATGTGTCCAGTGTTCATTACAAATAAATATGTATGGGTCAGGTGTGGTGACACACCTGGAGACTGGCAGGAGAATTGCAAGTTTGATCCCAGTCTGTCAAAAACAAATTTATGTGTACACACACATACACACACATGCACACACCACTTAAATGGCTTTACACAATGGTTTGCTTTTAATGATGTTACATTTTTATAGACTTTAGTGACTGAGATATAAATTAAATATAATAAAGTAATGTGTTTGGAGTATTTAGCTAAATTCTTTAAGCATTTTATTTGAAGTTAAGTTGTTGGTCTTTCTGTGATTAAAGTGAGAAAATCTTTTGTTTTAAAACTAGGATGATATTTTTATTAGAATGTTGCTGGCACAATAGAATATCTCCTAGACGGAGTGGTACCCCTTTTTATTGCCTTTTTTCAGGAGGACATGGATGTGGTACATAATGATTACCATGAGGAGCTGGTGCGTGTGCACAATACATCTCCGTTCTTTTTTCATCCCCCCACCCTTCCCCTCCATCCCTCCTTCTCTCCATCTTTTGGTCCCCTTCCCTTTTACAAAAAATCTATCTCCTTTTTTCTTATTATCTTTTATTTTGCTCTTTAATTTATTTATACTTTGGATTTCTCATATAAGAGAAACCATGCAATATTTAAACTTGTATATCTAATTTATTTCACTTAGCATTATGGTCTCAAGGTGCATCAATTTTTTAAAAAATGGCACAAATTTATCCTTCTTTATGACAGAATAGTACCTATTGTGTATAGATACCATAGTTTCTTTATCCGTTCATCTGTTGATGGACCTACAGACTGCTTCCAAGATTTAGCTAGTATGAATTGTGCTGCTGTAAGCATCAGTATGCATGTATCACTTTAATATGATGTCTGTAACTGTTTTGAGAAGATACCTAGAAGGGCAATAGCTAGGTTGAAAGAAATTTCTAGTTTTAGTTTTTTGAGGAATCTCTATTAATTTCTATAGTGATTGTACTAGTTTACATCCCCACCAGCAATGTAGAAGGATTTCTTTATCCCTGCAGCCAAGTGAGCACTTGTTATTATTTGATTTCTTGATGATAGCCATTCTTTCTGGAGTAAGGTGATATCTAAGTATTGTTTTAGTTTGCATTTCTCTAGTAGCCAAAGATGTTGAATATTTTTTCATGTATTTACTAACCATTTGTACCTCTTGTGAGAAGTTTCTTTTCATTTCAATTGCCTGTTTTTTGATTGGGCCTTTTGTTTGAGGAAGTCTAATTTTTATATATTCTAGATATTAGTCCTCTGTCTGAGGAATAGGTCACAGTTTTTTTGTCCCATTCTGTAGGTTGTCTCTTCACTCTTGGTAGTTTCCATTGCCTATGTCTTTAAGAGTTATACCTGCTTTATCTTGTAACTGAGTAAGTGTTTCTGCTTATGTCTTTGATCCATTTTTATTTTAGTTTAGTACATAGCAAGAGATATGGATCTAAATTCAGTCTTTTGCATGTGGATAACCAGTTTTCCCAGTACCAGTTTTTAAAGAGGCTATCTTTCTTCCTGTGTATTTTTGGCCCCTGTGTCAAAGATCAAATAGTTGAATGCACCTGGGGTTGTTTCTGCTTTGTCTGTTTTGTTTCATTGATCCATGTGCCTGTTTTTGTGCCCGTACCAGGCTATTTCTATTACTATAGTTCTTTTAAACTTGAAATCTGGGATTGTGATCCTTAAAATGAGAAAATCTTTGTCGTTTTGAAATGGCACTCCTGTGGATCTCATTAACTACACATTGTTTCCTGCTGTTATTTGAGGCATACCTGCTTTTTACGTGATAAGTCAACTCATATTTGCATCTGAATTTTCAATAGTTTCCTTCTTGTTTCCAAATCGTCTATCCTTTGGTATGAGTAATGGATAGGATCAGAGGGACCTAACACTAAGAATGAATATGAATTCATAGAATCAAAGTCCTGTTTCAGCTTAAGTTCTACAGTTACAGTTAAATGCTGATTTATTACAAAAATGTTTTTATTTGGAAACTGAAGACTGAAAAAATATTTTCTCCCTCACACATAATTTTTCTCAAAGGGTTTGTTTTCTGTATTTTAGAATTAGAATTGTTATTTGTTCTGGTTTGTCTTTTCCCCCTTCATTTCTTATCTCACTTCTGCTGTTACTAGGGAGTCTGGTCTCAGTATGTCTGGAGAGGATGTTGGCCAGGACCACAGTCACAGGCAGAATGCAAAATTAGAAGGCATAAATAAGCCTACTTAGAAAACACTAATATAAATTTTTATGTTTACTTCTTGCCATCAGAACCATTTTTTAATCATTAAGTACCTACATTATTCCAACAGTGCCTGACATTAGAGATACATGAGCCACATAAGCAGCTCAGCTTACTGAGGAAGATGGATTCACAAGTTCGTTAATGTAGTTCACTTGGCAAAGGGAAAAAATATTCTAAACAAGAACGAAATAGTTGCAACCCATTTAACATTCTACATAGAATTCACTAGTTGCTGGGTCTGTCTTTGATCCATTTAAAGCACTTTAAAAAAATTGCTGCCCATTCTTTTCTCAGCTTGGTAAATTTTAGATTATGATGCTCTAAATTGATTTGTAAATTGTGTTATAGATTTTGTGAGATAAGACTGGTTTTTGAACAAGTTTAACCTGCAGAACTTACGTCAATCTGTTGTTATTATTATAATCACTGGATCCTGTACTCCTGTGGTAGGGACTGAAATTCTATGACATGAACTCTCTCTGAGATGACTTGACTTTGGTGGATGTGCAGGAATTGGGTAAATGCACGAGATTTTTTTTTTCTAGGAACAGCAATTTTTATTAGTACTGTTTAAATTTTAGTTTTATATATGTTCTAATAAGATATAGGATGAAACCAGACTATAAGTCCCATCTGTAGACTATATTGTAAGACTGTATTTTTAAAATTCTAGGTATTCATATCCATTTTTTGGAAGTGCAGCTCCTATTATGACTAATCCTCCTGTGGAAGTTCGGAAAAACATGGAAGTTTTTCTCCCCCAGTCTTATTGTGCATTTGATTTTGCAACTCTGCCTCATCAGCTGCAAGATACCTTCTTAAGGTTATGTATACACTGTGTGTATTTTCATTTCTTAACTCTTAAAAATTTGTATCTTACTAAAAGAAGGAATTTATGTAGTTTAAATCCATAGCAGTTTATGCATTTGAGAATCAGGAGACAAATTTACTGATAATGTCTGTGATATTTTTGCTTTTATTACAGATATATGTGCTTTATTATTAAAGGCTCTTCTGATTTTTCTTACTCATTTGTTTGACTTTAGATACTTGAACTTTGGTAAGATGATCTGTAATGAGTGAGTTTTGCAAAGAGGTCTTGCCTTTTTGAATGTAAGGAGATAAATAACTAAGAATATGTCATTTGACGATTGATTCACTGATGGCTATAGTGAGTTATTTGATCCTCTTTTTCATTTACATTGGAGGTGTTTGTTTGTTTTGGTACCGGGGATTGAACTCACGACCTTGAGCCCACAAGTGGTGCCACTGAGCTAAATCCCGGCCCTGGAGGTTTTAATCTAGCCATCTGAAATAGATTTTGAATAAAAAATTAGATCTCTGCAATCTTTTACTTTCTTAAGGCATCACAATCCATATATATATATATATATATTTAAAGGAAGAATGAAGCATTGCTACAAATTATCTGACCATTTTTAGGGATAGTGCTATTTAAAGGGTTTTCTCTATTACTTAGAGAGAGTTATAGAAAATGTAATAGTACTTCATATTTGTCACCCCATGGAATTAGGCCTTTACATAGATGACTTTCCAGGTAACAAAAATGTCTCTGACTACATTAATGCCATTTGACTGCATCAAAAACTTTAGGTGAGGGCCGGGGATTTAGCTCAGTGGTTCTGCCACCTGCCTCACAAGGTCCTGAATTCAATCCCCGGTCCCAAAAACAAAACAAGACAAAAAAGCTTTGGGTGAGTAAAGACTTTAATTCAGAGATGATAGATAAGAACATGCATTTCTCTTTTTCTTAGGATTCCTTTGCTGGTTGAATTATGGCATAAGGACAAAATGAGTAAAGATTTACTCCTGGGGATCTCAAGAATCCAGCTTTCTAACATCTTGTCTTCAGAAAAAACTCGCTTTTTAGGCTCTAATGGTGAACAGTGTTGGCGTCAGACTTACAGTGAGAGTGTGCCTGTTATAGCAGCACAAGGGTAATGCATTTCACAGAATTTGTTTTGACTTTGCCTTTTATTCATGTAATGATTCCAGTTAAAGAGCCACAACCTCACAACCTGATCCTGCCAGATCCTCTTTTTGCTGATTTTTCTTCTTTGACCTATGGGCTCTATATTCCAGGTTACTCCTTAATTTTCTGATATCCATTTTACTTCACAGACATAAAGAATCTTTGCTACAATAATTCTTACTAAGATTGCTAAGTATTTTCTCTCTTTAGCCTGACAGTTTTTAATTTCAGGATCTGTTTTATGTTCTTATTTAAAGTTAGATTTATAATGTAATTTTACATTATTTTGCATTAAGACAGCTGTGACTTTTTCTCCTTGAAAAATATTTTAACTTCTGTCTGAAATCTAAAGTCAGAATGTTACAAATGTCAGTAGAAGCAGCTTTTAATTTCTACTTTATTTCTTTTGTGGTGTCAGGGATCAAACCCAGGGCCTTGAGCCTACTAGGCGAGCACTCTATCACTGAGCTATATTCTCATCCAGAGGCAGGTTTTAAAATGCTATAAATTATTGAGGGCTAGGGAGTATCTCTGTGGTAAAGTGCTTGTCTAGTATGTATAAAGCCCTGGATTTGATCTCCAGTATCACCAAAAAAAAAAAAAAAAAAAAAGGAGTGGTTGGAAGGGTGTGAGGCTTCATTATAGTGTACTTGCCTAGCATAACCACAGCCCTGGTGCAGTCCTCAATTCCACCAATAAATATTTTTTCCATAATGAAAGACTTGAAATTTTCATATATTCTAGTCAACATATTGTCATTAAAAATTAATAAAAATTCAAATTCAGTTTAACATTATATGCCACTTGTCTGTTTTTGGAACATAGCAAGAATGTTAAAAGGAAATGAGGCTCAGCAAAAGTCTTAGATCTAAATGTTTTATGGAATTTCTTTTCTTAGTCTTCTCCATCTGTAGCCACTTGCAGAGACTGAAAGATTTAAAATTTTATTCATTTGGAAGATATGGGAACAGCTATCTTGGATAATCAAGCATTTGGTTAAAAGAGTTCTTTTTTGTTTTGTCTCCTCTTACTAAAAAGTCTCTTAAAATCATTAATTTCTGTAATAAATAGAATATAATCAAATCATTAATAATTGAAGCTTTTTAAATGCTGCCTGTTATAAATATTACTTGTATTGCCCTGCCTTGTAGGTAGAGAAGTTTTAGGAGATTTACCTGCATAAGAACCTCAGACATGCTCAGGAATTTTTTTTTGTGTATATAGTAGTGGTTCATTTTATTTTATTCATTTCTTCCAGAATTTGTGTGAGTAGGAGAATAAAATGTAAAAGTTTGAGAATTAAGAACTGTAATTGTGTGAGATCCATTTATTAAAGTTTTGTTTGACTGAAATTATTTGATTTAGAAAAACTTTTTCAAAGAATTTATGTTCTTCCAATGTTTTGTCTTGATTTTATTATTTAATGATCAATATTACATGTAGTTCTGTGATATGAAGAGGTGCTTGTTATGCCCAAAATAATATATAGTTATCTTCTAGGAGTTATTCAGAGACAATACTTACGTAAAAGTACACAAAAAAAACCTGTCAGAATAACCTATATAATCAAAAGTAGAGAACTGTTAAGTGTATTTTCACTCATAAGTTCATTAATATAATTTCCTAGGCAGTGAGAAACCATATTTTGAAGTTGGAGGTCAAGCTCAGTAGTAGAGTGCTTTCCTAGCATGTGTGAGGCCCTGTGTTAGATCTCCTCCACTAAAGAAAGCACACAAACACACGTGCGCATGTGTGTGCATCCACATTTTTGAATTGTTTATGAGAAAATGCTTCTGATATAAATTGGAAAAAGACAAAACTGTCAGTGTGCCTGCTTGTATGTGTGTCTACATGTAAGTAAAACAATGAGTAAGGAAATAAACTCAGTATTAGCAATATTACATGTGGAAAGGAAGATTTTAAATTTCATCTTTTATAACTTTTTAATTTAAAAAAATGCAGCTGCTTGGGTATTGTGTAGTAAATGTAGGTTATGCATTTATCAGAGTATTTGTGATCAAGTAAAATTGTGTATATGGAAGGTTTTGAACCCTAGAAAGCTACGGTAATTTCAGCAGCAAGTATCAGGTGCAAGAAATGTTGCATATTCCTCAACACTGGACCACAGCGGAAGTAAAAGGAAAGATATTATAAAAATGTTTCCGTGAATTTGAAGGTATTTCTTATTTCATTTGTAGGTCAAATAACAGGATAGTAGATCTTTCTTATACTGTGACTCTAGAAGATTATGGACTAGTAAAAATGCGTGAGATTTTTGTCTCTGATTCATCTCAGGTAAATGTAATCAAATGTTATCCAATTATTCCTTAAAAGGAACCTATTGTATGGGTGTGTGAGTGTGTTTTAAATGTATTTTTCTGTTCATATCTTAGGGTTTACCTGCTGTGCAGCAGAAGCCATCATCTCTTCCTCCGGCTCCTTGTCCTTCGGAGATCCAAACAGAGCCTCGTGAAACACTAGAGTACAAAGCAGCACTTGAGCTGGAAATGTGGAAGGAAATGCAAGAAGACATTTTTGAAAATCAGGTTACTTTCTAAGTTTTCCTTTAAAACTCTGTTTTATGTTTTCTTAGTATGTATTTCCTTCTCTATAGCTGGATATTCTTTCCATGTTCCTGTCTAGTTTCTTTGAATTACAGCAGTGCCCTACTCACAAAGAAAAATTGAGAATAGAAAGATTACTTGAAATACGATGATTTGGTTGATGCCTCTTTGAAGGATTTCTCTAAATTGTGTCCATTATTATTGGGCAGAATTAAGAATGAAGGTTATTCTTTTAATTTCAGGTTATCATTTGGTATATCCTCCTGGAACCCAGCACCATCAGTCTCCAAACAAGAGAGCTAGAAAACAGAATTCACCCTTAGCTTTATACTCCCAAATTACACTCATATGGATGTTACTTTCCTCAAGCAAGCTCCATTTTTAAAAAAATAAAATAGAATGCCTGAAAAAAAATTAGTGATCAATATTAGTTCCTTAACTGAAAACAACTGTTGTGTTTATTTGAAGTATTTGGAGTGTTTTGGAGGTGACTATTTTTCTTGCTTTTGTAGTTAAAGCAGAAAGAACTGGCTCATATGCAAGCTCTGGCAGAGGAATGGAAAAAAAGGGACCGAGAAAGAGAATCACTAGTAAAGAAAAAGGTAATAACTTGTAAAATTTAGGGAAGAAAAGAAGCATATTAATGATAATATCTTGTTCTCTATTAAAGAAAATGTTTAGAAGGAATAAACTAATTATAGTTGCCATAGAGGAAATGAAAGGATAGGTCAAGGCAGGAGAAAGGCTTTTCACTGTAAGGGGAAATTAATATACTTTTTGAGTTTTGAAATATGCAAATACATTACCAATTCAAAAAATATATTAATTTTTAAAAATGAATATTCTAGGAAAGCCTAACTTTATGAAAAAGAAAATAGCACATTTTAAGTATATATGAAAATTATAGCCTGTAAGTTAATTAAAAACCTCAAAACCTTTTGAGACATTTTTAGAATCAAATCATGAAGTAAATAGCATCTTTAAAACTGCTAATGTGAGACCACATAATCTAATCTTACTCCAGAAAGCAAAAGTTCAGTATTTATCCACTTATACAGAACTTGTATTGACTACAACAAACCCTGACAATGAAATTTCTAATACGCGATTTTAAAACTTTGATTTCCATGTATTCCACCATTTTAACTTGTGTTGATGAGCTGTTGCAACTCCAGTCTGAACACAGATCATGATGATTGCCTGATAAGTAGATGAGCTATTTATTTGAATTAGTCATCGAAAAACATAGATTTGAATTTGCCGTTTTCTTCCAACTTATTTTTCATTTTGAGACCAAATATTTCATTTGTCATTAAATACCCAATTTAAAAAGAATATTGTGAAGTAGGATGTGTTAACATATATGATTGGTCTTTAAAAAATCGAGTCAAAAGGAGAAAACAAGTAGTTTTGTTGTTTTTTTTTTGGTACCAGGGATCGAACTCGGGTCCTTGTGCTTGTGCAGCAGGCGGCGAAACCACTAAGAAGTTTTTTTAGTGTAATGAAATCTTTTAAACCCAAATTCTCTGAGAATCTCACTGTTGTATTTATGTACTCATATTTATATGACTAATATATTTGTATTACTGTTGTTTTTCAATTGAAGCTTTTTCAAACACTGTATTAACTTCTTTAACACTTTGAAAGTTTACCTGAAAGAATACGTACACCTGCTTCCCCCTAAAGAGCTTTCTGCATAAGCTGAGATAATGTTTGTTCTGGCCTATATGTGACTGCCTGTCAGAAAGCCAAAGATAGCTGTCATGTACCCACAAAGGAAGGCCATATAAGGGACATGAAGAAGTGTTTCATAGATAAGATCATGTTTTCACATGGTAGCTATCACCAAGTAAACCAAAGAGCATTCCAAAGAGAGAAAGCCCTTTTAATGAAGACAGAGAAGTTTGAAATAAGCTCTCCATTAAGAAAACTGTAGTTTGATGTGGGAGGAGGGAAGGACAGGGTGTGCCTTAAAAAATAGGGTAGCCCAGGTTGACATGTGAGGGACTGAATGACTGTATATTCCATTTAGAGGAATTTTGACTAGATTTTGTGTAGGCTTTTCCAGTCAGGGCTTCCTGAGAGAATGAAGCCTCTTGCCCTAAGGCATTGTTGGTAATGAGTTAAATTTCTCTCGTGCATCTAGATTGCTAGAATTATGTACCATTTTAGGAGATGACAAAGAAGATAATCACTTCATTTTCCACGTTCTGTGGTTTGGATGATGTACCCTGTGAAAAAAGATGAAACTTTTTTTAAAATGAAGATTTTTATATAAAGAAATAAGGCAATCAGATTTCATTGTAGAACAGTCATTCTGATGGAGGAGTAGTGGATGAAATAGAGGAATCTGAAACTAAACTCAGGGAGACCAAAAAAAGCAGTGTTTACAAATGAAAATGACTGTAAGCTAGCTATAGGATTAAAGAAGATGGAATGCTTTCAAGAGATGATGTAAAGGTTGTTTATATCTTTGGGCCTCAAGGAGTCCACAGTGCTGCCCTTAGTCAACTTCTTTCTCTAGTCAGTTCATTCTCTTTCCAGAACACTTAATTCACACAGTTTTCCTCCTATCAGACAATTCTCCCTAATCCTCATCCACTTTGATCTCTTCCTTTGTAAAACAGTTTATCAACTTGACTTTCTTGACCAGACTCTTACTGTATTTTACTGTTTTCACTGGTTTTTCCTAATTTCATGCTAGATCTAGCCACTAAATAATCAGCTTTATTGGCTTGCCTTAGGGCCCAGTCCTTGAATTGCTTCTTTTCTTTATATATACTCCCTTCTGTGGTGATCTCATCCACTTCCTGATATTATATACATCAAAATTATACACGTAATATGCAGATAGGCACATACACTTGTATGCTCCATCCATGACTTATTTGGATTCTTCACTTGGCTTCTTAGCTGCCTACATACACCACCAATTAGTAGTCTAATAAGGATCTTAAATTTAGCATATCTAAAATGAAAGTTTTTATCTCCATTCTCTAAATTTTTCCTTGTTGACTCTCTATCTTAGTAAATGACATTTTTTACTCAGTTGTTCAGGCTCCAAACTAAGTCATGTTTGACTGTTCCATTTCACATCTAGTTCATTAGCAAATCCTGTTGGCTTCACATTCAGAAAGTATTCTGGAAACTAACCACTTTCAAGCACCTCCATCACTATCATGGTCACTCCTAAGATTACTGTTTACTTTTTTAAAAAACATTTTTATTAGTGCCTATTAATTTTACAAAATATTGAGTTTCCGTGTGATTCTCATACATACATATAACTTAGCTTGATCATATCCATCACCCTATTGCTTTCTTTACAGGCCCCTCCCCCTTACCCCTTTCCTCTTGTCCAATAATACTCTCCCATCTAAGTACTTCTTAACTTGGTATCTCTTCCTTATTGCTAGCCTCAGTACTTTTTATACCCACACTGGCCCGAAAGTGCAGCTTTTAAAATATAAGATAAAATTATGCACAGTTCTCCTCTGTTCACAACTCATCCTACTGAACATCACATTTAGAATGAAACTAGAGTTCTTACTAGGACCTCAGCCTCAATGGTCTGTGCCCTAGCTTTCACTCGCACTTCATCTGTCAATCCATTCCAACCACATTGGCCTCCTTGTGATTCCTCAAACCACCTCCTTGGGATCTATGGAACATCTTCCTCCAGAGAAACTTTTTTTTATCTGCTCAGAAAAATCCAGTGAAGTCTTTTTTGTCTACCAAAATAGTGTCCCCTTCTCTTGTCTGCAGGCACTGACCCTTCACTCTGCATTATTTTCATCACAGGATGGACTTATCTTAAATATGTACTTATTTATAGTCTGTCTTCCCTAAGAATATAGGTTCCACACAACTTTGGTTTTGCCCAGTGTATGATTGGTATACAATAAATATTTGTCTTGAGTTCAATCCCTGGTACCAAAAAAACCCAAATATTTGTTTTAAAAACTTAGCATTTCAGACTTTTACACAATTTTAAGTTTGAGATTTATGAGGAATACCGTATGGAAATTTCCAAAAGGTATTTAGATCTGGAGGCCTGAAACTTTGGAGGGAGTTTGACTGTATAATATAAATTTGGGAGTTCTTAGTCTATCTGATGGTAGGAAAATGAGATCACCCAAAAGATTATGTTGCTTGAGAGAAGAAAGCATCCTGGATGTCTGGAAACACAGATATTGAGTGTTTATATTAGTGACTTGATTAATAGTAAAGGGTATGCTGAGTATAGATTTAGATGAACCAAAACTAGATGGTATAGTTAACAAAAGTAATATAGAATAGTCCTGAATGAGTGGCATGCTAGGCCTAAATCATCAAAATTAAGGTATCAGATTCTGCAGTTACATTGAAATGATTGTTTGTTTTTTTGTTTTTTGGAGTTTTTTCATTCCAGGATTGAACTCAGAACCTCGCGCTTGTGAGGCAGCGGCACCACTGAGCGAAATCCCCAGCCCCTTGAAATGATTATTTGGACATTGGGCATAGTTATGCCAGGTTTAAAAACTTCTGGGAATTGTTTTTTAACATTAGCAGTGTAGCTTGATCTTCAATTAGGAAAGACAGTTTTAGACTGTGTTATTAGACATGGGTTATCCTAGACTTTGGAAGTACACAGACTTTTGTCTCAAATTTGTGAGGTCACATCTGTGTATCATATTTTTGAAAGGACTTAGTGAAGAACCTAGATTAGAGAATATGTAAATCATAACCTATGAATTAGACTGCAGTGTGTGTTCGTCTTAAAGGAGAAACAGAAAGAGATGTGACGGTCATCACCAGTCTGAGATATGGGAGGATGTATTTCCTCTGTCCCAGGGCAGAAATAAGATTAAAGTATCAGTTTCTAAGGAGCATTAAACCAGGGATCTTCTGACAGTATGAAAGATAAGATCGAGATGGGGATCTGGGACCTGGAAACTACTTGGTAATGAAGGCAAAAGAAAAAAAAAAAATTGGTTGAGAAAGTCCTAGTAAAATAATATTAGTATGAATGGAAAGATAGAAAACCAAAAAAGTCCTGCATCCTCCATAAACTGAACAGGTAGGCTTCTTATTCTGAATAGGGCTCCTGTTCTTTTTTTTTGGTACCAGGGATCGAACTCAGGTCCTTGTGCTTGCGAGGCAGGTGGCAGAACCCCTGAGCTAAATCCCTGGCCGTAGGCCTCCTGTTCTTAAAGAGAGACTTCAGGCCTAGAGAAATCAGAGTAGTAGACTAGAAGTTAGATCAGGAATCTAGTTACTTTAATATAGTAAAATATCAGATCAGAAATAATAGGAAAACTGTCTTAGTTACTTTTTCTCATTGCTGAGACAAAATACCTGACTTAAAGGAGGAAAGGTTTATTTGGCTCACAGTTTATAGAGGTTTCAGTTCATAGTTGGCAGACTCCAAGACTGGGTGGCATGGCAGAGGAGCATCACAGAGGAGAAACAGTTCATGGCAGGCAGAATACAGTAAACAGCAAGCAATGGCATAAGCTCTTTCTGTCCTTTACATTCTATCTAGGGTGCATGCCCTTAGGGCAAGTAGCACTCACACCCAGGGTGGGCCTTCCTATTGTCTATACTCAGAACAGCCCACAATCAGTGGACTAATTTAGTAATCACATACCCTTAATCCTAGCATCACACACTCTAGAGCCAGCCATCTCTAAAAAGCCCCACCTATGACCACATGAGGCTTTGAGGGAACACGCAAGTCAACAAGAATTGATTTGTAACTGACTAGTTGATCTAGCAACTGGATTAGTTCTAAAATGAGAGAGTATAAGTGACTGAGAGGTTCAGAGAGATACTGGAAGATTTTAAAGGTCTAGGTTTTAATTCAGCCCAAGATTTTGCTACCAAACTGATTGCCCAGTAGGAGAATTTCCTTGGGAAACTACACTAAGAGATGTCCAAATAGAAGTGTGATAGACTTCTTTGTAAAGGAACAGTGGGAATTCTGCTTTTAAATTGGTGAATGTAAATTGACCCTTTCCTATTCTCAGATCCTATTTCAGTGAAATATATATTTTAAATATGTATATTTTTAATATGAGGAGAATATAAAATACCTTTTTTATTATATTTAGGTGGCTGAATATAACATTCTGGAAGGAAAACTCCAAAAAACTTTAATTGACTTAGAGAAACGAGAGCAGCAGCTTGCCAGTACAGAATCAGAGGTACCTCATTCATCTATCATATCATTATTACACAGAGTCTATAAAGTTCATACCATTTATTTATTTTTGCTCCTTACTTAATATAGCATATTCCATGGAATTATTTTTCAAACACTGTAGAAAAAACTGCTATTAACTAGATAAAGCATGTTTCCTATGTTAGGGGTAGATGGAAAAGTGTTTATTATTTGAAATAGTTAACTGTCATTTAGCTAACTTTGGCTGACTTTTATAATAGTGGAAGTTTTTAGTTAACTTTCCCGTTATATGGAGAGAGTAGTTGGTTACACTGCCTAGAGAAAATAGAACATAGATGCAGGGGCATACAATCCTAATTTTTTTTTCAGAGAGAATTTCTCTCTTTCTTGCCCAATAAAGATGAGATCACAAGAAAGTATGATGCCTTATGTTAGTATTACGCCTACTTAACATTTTGATGGGTCTTAACTAAATGCTACCCTAAAACCTTTCCATAATGTTCATTTTAAAATAACTAGAATTTTAAAATTTAAATGTCACTTGTCTAACCACAATGTTTCTGAAAATTTTCTCAGTAGATCACCCTAACCTTAACATTACAGTTTCTAGGATTTCTAAATGATTTAGGTGTGTAGACCTAAATACATCTGCTAATCACTTAGGCAGAGAATCAGAAGTCTCTAACAGAAGAAAAGAAACTCAGGTGCATTTGTTTTTATAATAAAAAAGGACTGTATTTAAATGAGAAATTTAAATGATTAGGGTGTTTTCAACTGAATTTATCCAAATTATACATGGATTTTTATATTCTTATTAAGTGATAATTGAAAACTGTAAAATCAATTACTTAAACATTATCATAACTAAAAGGGATGTGAAATTTGTAAATATTCTGAATATTTGACAGAAAATAAGGATAAGACACCATTCAGCAGTATAATGCAGCTAGTTATAAGCCAGATTCTTAAAGATGTTTTTCTTTAAGCTTCAAAGAGAGAAAAAGGAATTGCAATCAGAACGTGAACAGAACCTGAAGGAGCTTCAGGACTCTGTCCGTCGGGTCAGAGAAGACTGTGTTCACCAAGTAGAGCTGGAAAGATTAAAAATCAGGCAGCTGGAAGAAGATAAACACCGACTTCAGAAGCAGGTCGTCATCTTCTTATTCTTACAGCCTATTTGTATTCTACAAAGGGTCACTAAAAAGTGATAAAATTCACTATGATTTGGATTATCATATTTATTGCACTGAGATTCAAATTTACTTTCAAGTTGGATCTTGTTTTTCTGAGTTAAAGCTAAGGCTGTGTTAGAATAATTTTATTTCCCATATTACTATTTGAATGAATTATTTCAGGTGACTTACAGTGTAAAATGTTTTTCTGATAGATCTCCTTTTAGCACATATAGATAATTATGTAACACTGGGCCAAATTCAGCTAGGCACTATAATGCTTGAGAGAATTGTCCATTTCCTTACCTCATAGTCACCTCTTAACCCATTCCACTCTGCTTTATGTTTCTCCTGCTCCAGTTAGGCAGTTGTTAGAGACACCACAAATGGCTGAGTCACCAAGTTCAGTGAACATTTTTCATTTCTCATCTTACTAAAATTTATTGACAATGTCAACATTATTGTTTTAGTCTTTTCTCAACTTGTGTGCCATCACTCTCCTTGTTTTCTTCCATCTTTCTAGCCACCCTTCACTTTCTTTTGCAGACTTATCTTACTTTAGCCATTAAATAAATGTTGGCCTTCCTGCAAGCTCAGAACGTACTTTCTACTAAATAATCTTTTCTATGTCCATACTTTGAAAGATAATCTGTGTGTCTGAGACTTTTACATTTATATTTAAGACCTTTGTTTTGCCTCTAGTCCCATATACAAGATTGCTTTTTTGACATTTCTATTTGGATGTCCTAAAGGCATTTTAGATGGTTTTCTCATCCATACCCAGTCTTTCTGTGTTTGTAATTTCAGTGATGGGACCATCTAATCTCATGTTGCATCCAGAATACTTTTGAAATTTGTAAATTATCACATCCTCTTCTTTGAAACCTTTTATTGTGTCCTTACTCTCCACAGTCCTCTGCATAATTTGAACCCACCCTGTCTCTCCAACTTATCTCCCATTCTTTCATACCTGCTGTGTACTCTTGCAGCTACATTGGTCTTCTGTCTTCTAACCTGCTGTGCTCAATTCCCTTACATGATCTTCATGTGTGCTGTTTTTCTGGGCCCTTTGAACACTGTTGACTTTTAGTTTTCAGCTAAAGCATCATTTACCCCAAGAAATCATTCCTGACCCCTGCTCACAAGTTTAGGTCAAGTTTTTGTTATATATTCTCATGGAATAATTACTTTCTTATTCTTTTTCTTTATCCTCTATCAGTTTTTATTTTCTTTAGCATGATAATTTAATCAGTGTCAGATTGTTTGTTTCATAGAAAACCATTTTGGCTTATAGCTATAATCCTGGAGCCCAACCCAGTTGTCAACAATGATAAAGATACAATAAATATTTGCAGGGGAAAAATTAAGCTATTAAAAATTAAGCTTATCTTTCTTGAAAAATTTCAGTGTAGATTAGATATAATGATGAATGCCTTTAAAGTCCTTAGTACATTCTATCATGAAAAACAATTTCCATAGCAGCTCAGGGTCAGTAACAGTTAGATTATTTACGTGGTTTTAAAGATAAATTTGATTGTTACTGTGGGGTTCTCATTTAAAAAGGGGCCGGGGATTTAGCTCAGTTGTTCCGCCGCCTGCCTCACAAGCACAAGGACCCGAGTTTGATCCCCGGTACCAATAAAAAAAAAATATTAGAAAGTTGTAAAAGTGGGCAGTTGTCATGTATTCACTGGTAATTCTTCTCTTCTCCTACTTATCAGGAATATCTAACCACCTAGAACAAAGGCTTTTAATATGTATTAGAATCACCAGAGATACTTTTTGTAAGAAGAGGACGAACTGTAGGATGAACTGGTAGTTTTTAAAAAATTACCCAGGACATACCTCTCATCTTTTACCAATGTTCTAAGACCAATTGGGAAGCAAGAAATTTCCAGAATGCCCAGATTACTACGTCCATGACTGTACAGATTTATAATTTTCAGATTTTCTGTCACTGAGATAAAATACCAACACATTCAACCTAAAGGAGGAGAGGTCAGTTTATTTCGGCTTACGGTGTCAGTGGGTTCTGTTGATTCAGTTCGTGGTTGGCACTCTCCAAGATGGGAACTGCATGATAAAAGGGCATGGCAGAGGAAGGCTGCTCACATCATGGCATTAAGGAAACAGAGAGCTGGAACAAGAATACACACATCCAGGTCACACCCACAGTGACCTACCTCCAACCAGGCGCTACCTCCTAAGACCCCTGATGAAAGTATAAAACCCCTGTGGGCTAGTCACTTTCCAAACACGAGACATTGGGGGGAAATTTTAGATCTAAATTGTAACGTTCTGCCCTTGACACTCAAAAGGCTGACATTCATTTTGGTATGCAAAATGCATTTTAGTCCATCTCTGATATGCCAACATCCTTCACAGTCCAAGTCCAAAGTCTAACTGAAGGCAAACTCTTAGCTGTGAGCCCTGGTAAAAATCAAAAAGAAAATTAAATACTTCCAATGTATAGAGTAAATGTTCCCATTCCCAAAGGGAGAAATGAGGGGATAGAAAAGAATCAGACCAAAACCCAGCAAGCTAAACTTTAAATCCTATAGCTATGTGTGCAGTACTCAGAGCAGGTTGTGGTGAGATACAAGGTCCAAAAGGCTTGGTTGTCCCCACCCCTGCAGCATTGCCAGTAGCAACCTCCATGGCCTATCTCCCAGGCTGGCCCTGGCCTCACTGCCTGCAGCTTTCTTTAGCAAATATTCTATATTCCTGGCACATCCAACTTGCTGGGAATGCAGTTTTAGCTTTGCTTTCACAATTGCATGTGTTGCCCACTTGGGCATGCTGTTTAGTCCCCCAGGCCTTTGAAATATTGGTGGAAGCCTCTGTGACCTCATAACTCTTATATTCTGTATTCCTTAAAAAACTAGCAGCACATGGATGATGCCAAGGTCTGCTCCCAGGGGAGCAATACCATGGCTGCAGAGGCCTCTGAGTGCATAAATCCCTGGCTAAACTCTGGGAAACACTTTTGTAAGTGGCACCAAATGAGCTAGACTCCCTCGGCCTCTCTTAATTCAGTCTTTAGCTTTTGCACCTTTGAGCCTGTGATAGATGGGATCTTGCTGATTCCTAAGATGACTTCAAGCCATCTTTCCTGTTGTCCCACTGCAAAGTACTTGGCTTATTTTTAATGCTAATCTTTTCAGCCACCATATTCTCCATGGCCTCAACTTTGCAGGTGCTTCTTTTCTGACGAAGCTGCAAATTTATCATATTATTCAACTCGATTTTTTTTCTCCTGATTTTCACTGTAGACCTGACTAAAAGTGGCCAGCAATACCCATGCCACAGCCCAAACATTGGTTTGCTTTTAAATTTTATCCACTAGATCAATTAGCCTACCACCCTTCATCTCAGTCTCCCAGTCTCAGGACATAGGCAAAATGAAGACAAATTTTCTGTCAGTGTAACATATGTGACTTCTAGTCCAGCTGTCAGAGTCCTTGTTCCCAACTGAAACCTCCTAAGCATGGCCTTTATTGTTCATATTCCTATTAGCCTTCTGGTTTGCGAAGCTCCAACCAGAATCACTTATCAGGCTTGGCTTACAAGCATTCTAAATCTCTAGTTGACATCTCCAAGGCTTGCCAAACTCTTTTCACAAACCAGTTCCAAAAGCTTTTGAACCATATGGTCAGATATAGTCACAGCAGCACCCTTACTTCTCTGGTGCCAATTTCTGTATTAGCCAGCTTTCACATTCCTGGGACAAAATAACTAATGCTCACAACTTGAAGGAGAGATGTATTTTGGCTCACAGTTTCAGAGGATTCAGTCTGTAGGAGGGCTGCTCCACAGCAGAAACAGCGTGGTAAAATGGCCTGGTAGAGCAAAGCTGGTCATTTATGATTGCCGGGAAGCAGAGAGAGAGGGGAGGAGTAGCTGGGGACAAGAATACAACCTTCCAGGTCATGTGACCCATTTCCAACCAGGCTCCATCTTCAGATAGTACATTCAGCTACTAAACTGATCAATAGATGCATCCACCAGAGTATAGTACCCCCATAATCCAGTTACCTTCCAAACATATGAAACTTTAGAAGACATTTTAGATGTAAACCATAACAACATTTCACTTTTTTATGTATAGGAAATCTTCTGAGGCCATTATTCCAAGTTATATGTATTATATATATAATCATTTAACTAGACCAGCAGAAGAAACAATTAAGTGTTGTCAGCCATACCAGATGAAGATAAAGTATCTGTGTATCTGTATTCAAAAAGAGAAAAGTTTAGGTATAATACTTCAAAATTACTGTAGTTTATGAACCGGTTAGTAAAGGAAAATGAACCTATGTGCCTTGGTAGCTTGCTGGTTTACAACCTGATTGTTAAGTAATTGTTCATAGTAATGTACCTGAAACTACCAAATACGATATTAAGTTTATTATGCTTTTTATTTAAAACAGAAAAGTAAATGACTTCAGAATGGTTTTTATTCAACTTTGAATATTAAAAGAAGTAAACTTCATTTGTATGGAAACGTTTCATGCACAGAGCAGCTCATTACCTAAAGAAACTAGATACATCCTGATTAGAAATTTTTTTGTCAGTGATGATTTCAATTCCATTTGCCACAGGTTTTCTGAGTATTTCAACTTTAGTTAAATCTTAAATCTTAGGAAAAAAATAATTGGTTTACCTAATGATGGACAGTCATATCAGTATGCGTTTTTGGAAAAAATGTCTTAATGATTCTAGCTTGTATTTAATTTTTTAAAACCCTCAGATTTGAAAAGAATATTTGTATGCCCTCTTTTTCTTTTAAACCATTTAAAAGGAAATTATAATGTTAGTTAAGGCAATCTACCTCTTTTTTAAATATACGACATATTGACTGCTTTCATTAGAGCCTTACTCTAGATGAAAATATCTGATTTCTATTTTTTTTTTTCTTATGAGCTGTTTAATCTTGCAATGAAAGACAAAATGATAAGAAGGGATAAGCCGAAGTATTCACTTACTCAAAATATTCACTCATTAGAGAAGGAGAGAGAAAGCACTGAAAATTTTGCATTTATTTTTCTTAAAACTAGATGCTGGGGCAGCATATTTAAAGGATAACCAACAGCTCAGACATTCTTTGGATTTAATGCATAATTACAATAGTCACATGCACATCCTAAAACAAAAAATAAAAAGTTATTCCTAAAATCATGTGTCAGTAAAACTTGCCTGGAATTGATTATACAATATACACGACATGTATACTACTTTGTAGCACAAAATTTCTCAGAACACACATGAAAAATAGAATAATTTATATTTATAAAAAGTACTATTTCGTGAACAAAACAACTGAAACTCAGAAAAAAAGTGATCAGAATATTATAGGACAACTAATGCCCTGTTTCTCTTTGCAAAAGGAGGTAGATTCATAAATTAACAGTTCAGAGTCTGGTATTTTAATGTTACTTTTTTTTCTTCTTTTTCTTTTCATCTGCTTCCAGTTTAAGCTTAACTTCTTCAGCTGTAAGGGCTCCAAGTTTCTTATTCTTTGCTTTCTTAACCTTTTCCTTGATGGTAGCCACATCAGTTTTAGTTTCAGTAGAAGTTTCCTTAGGTTTTGCAAGTGGCTTTTCTTTAGGTGGAATAAACGCTTTATTTCTTTCCTCTTGTCTCTTACTGAGAGCTTCTGCTTGTTTAGCCTTTATTGCTTCCATTTGCTGTTGCTTCTTCTGATTTTCCTTCAAAAAGTGTTCACCATTAGCCAATTCTTTGTCAACCTGACTTTCTGGCTGTGGTGGTGGGAATGGTGTATACTCTTTCTTACAGTTTTCTTCTTTGGTTCTTTGCGTTTATTCACATTTTTGTGTTTGAACTGTGGCAAAAATCTTTCCCAACTTTGTGATCATAAATTCAGAATCTTTTGCTAACTCTCGTTTAATCATTAAGGTTTTGATATTATAAATTGGGTGAATATTCTTCATGGTATCTAGAACTACTTTTCAAACCTCTTTTAAGCCACTAAAAGGTCCAGTGGCTGAAACTGTGTTTCCCTGAACCATAATGTAACAGTTTGTTAAGAGTTCCAATGCCTTCAGAGTAGATTCTTTGGGACCAATAAATCGTTGTCTTCTTTTTGTGACTCTTTATTTCTTAGTAAAGAACCTATTTTAATGATGTCACACACAACATCATCCTGAAGGATTTGTACTGCCTGTTCAAATGAAACACTTCTTGCTAACAGTTTTATTAGATCTCTGGCCCTGATGATGATGTATGGATCAAAAGTCTTCTTTGTAGTACAAACAGTCATGCTGCCCTCATTCAGGTCCAGGGTTGCATTAATGTGATGTTCATTCAAAGCCTTCTGCACCAAAGGCCAACACCTTTCAAGTAGGCCTTTCTATATGTAGGGAACAAAGTTGCAAAACTGCTCTCCTCCAAGAGTCCTCTTTAGAAAAAGCTGGTTCCTTCCAACCATCAGGAACAGTGAGGAGTTCTGATTCATCTAGGTTCTCTGGCTTCGGTTTCTGGCTGCGAAATTCATTTTTCTCAGGTGCTGCAGATGTCCCGTTCTCAAGAGCAGAATTCTAGGTTTACCTGTGCTACTGATTAGCTCACTAGCTCTTTCACCCTCAGTTTTTTTACCTATTAAAATTATGATGGTCATCATTTTATTTATTATATTTTGTTTTCTGAATGTTCTATATGAACATGCCTTAGAATAAAAGATACTGTTGAGATTTGTTTTTAAATGTCTAAATATTTTTAAAATACAGCTTCTTGATGCTGAAAATAAGAATAAGACTTTGGAAAAAGAGTTCCAACAGTTCAAGGATCAGCAGAGCAACAAACCAGAAATCCGTCTACAATCGGAAATAAATCTTCTCACCTTGGAAAAGGTACCCTGTTAATTTCTTGGCAACTAGTCCCATTAATAAATTTATAAAGTCAGTAAGTAACATATATCATACAATTTAATAATATTTCATTATTCTAATATCAAATAAGAATGTGTCAGAGAATTCAAGTGATAGAACATTGTTAGTACTTAAATTTGTTAGATTATCAGTTATAGCTTACGCTAATTAGCGCAAACATGTAGAAATACAGGAATTCACAAAACTGTCAAGTAAGCTGAAGAACTAGTTTTAAACTATGGCAGGAGAAGCAAGGCACAGCCAGTATTTGGTCACAACAGCCCAGTTAGGATGCCATGTCCCTGGATTCTGTGTCTTCTGGTTCTACGGTCATACCACTGAACTGTCAGTTTTGTGGTAGCCGTTGTGAATCTTCTTTATGTCTTAGTACTCTTTAGATTTGATGTCCTAGACCAGAGTGCCCATTTACATCACAGACCTCTACTCTAGCTGTCAGTTTGGAAGAAGGGATAGCCATCCTATTTTGTTTTCTGTGTTTGGAAGTCAGGTCCTATGTCTCATATTAAAATTCCCTCACAAACAGAATGTGCAGGGGCTAGACATCAACAAGTGTGTAATGTCCAATGGGCAAGGTAAGTTTGACAGTATGTATTGGGATTTGTTTGAGAAGAAGAGAGGGGCCAGGGATTTAGCTCAGTGATTCTGCCACCTGCCTCGGAAGCTCAAGGTCCTGAGTTAGATCCCCGGTACCAAAAAAAAAAAAAGAAGAGGAACCAGTGACATAGAGTTTGGCAAGTGTGTTGGGGAGCAAAGGCATTGTGGTGAGACTTAAGCCCTGATTCTTTGAGGAAGAAGGCCAGCTTTAAAGTGTGATGGTAGAATATAGTAGATGAGGTTTAAAATATGGACCTTTAAATTCATGGCAAGGAGTTTAGGTTTTGTTTTAAGTCGAATAAGAGTTGTGCATAATAGTTAACAGCATCAACATGGAGGCAATGACTGGTTCAGATTCTGGCTCTGCCACTTACCATGCCACCTTGGGTAGGTTCATTTACTTCTCTGTATTCATTTCCATATCTCTGAAGTGGGATTAATAAGATTGATAAAGGAATCAAATGAGTTTATAGTTGTAAAATGCTTAATGCAGAACCTGGGATATTGTCCATTTTCCTTATTTATTTACCTTTTTCTTACAAACATAAAATTTAAATAAATAGTGTGATACCATTAAAGCATTTTAAGTAGGAGAGCAACTCAATCTTTACATTTTAAAAAAATTCGACTAGTGTGTCGAAAATGAAGAGTATAAGACCTGACTCTTTAGCTAAAGGCCTATATAATCAGTTGCCTACTCATGAAATTTTCTTGAATGCCTTAGAACATTTCTCTAACTTTTTGTACTTTATATATCCAATATCTTAAGAAAAAGATAGTGTGTTTTTCTAATGATGGATATCTAATTAAAAATTATTGAGAACTCCAAAGCACTTTGTATCTATTGATTTACCACTGTATTAAAAGTCAAAACCAGAATGTTTTAAAATATTCATTTAAAATAATAAACATAACAACATAAATGACATTTTTATTAAGAATAACCATTTTCTAAAACAAAAAAAAATTGTAGGACGTATTATCATTTGACCTTTTTGTAGTCTCTTTAGTGTCTAGATAGTAGAAGACAGCTGAATTCTTATATCTGGTTTTTTTGTTTGTTTTTGGTACCGGGGATCCAACTCAGAACCTTGCGCTTGCAAGGCAGGCACGGTGCCACTTTGCTAAATCCCCAACCCTCTTATATCTGGTTTTATATTCAGTCCATTGTGATATCACATATGTAGCCTCTGGAAAACTCCACTGTACATTCATAAAAGAATGAAAGTAAAGAAGACAGATACTGTCTTAGCATTATAATGGAAGTAGCTCTGATCTCCTGGACCATTTAAGATCAAAACTCTGGTCTTCAAGATACCCTAGCATGTCCAGGGCTAAACTGGGTCACCTCCCCTAAAAGTTGTTCCCCTCAAGTGCTGCTGAGCCTCATAAATGTTTCTCAGCTTGTCAGGTGCCAGGCTGTCTATGGGTCTTCTTACTCCCATACTCATTTAATTGCAACACTTAATGATTCTGTTTCTTACATATTTGGGGAGTCTCTTCATTTATTCATTTTTGGCCATCTCTTCATTTTTCTGCCAGTGAACTTGATTCCAGTTCAACTTTTCCCAACTGTCTTTTGATAAAATCAAGTATTAAAGTATTTCTGTTTGTAAATATGAATTTTCTGACCTAGCTAACAGAAGTACTTAACTATTTAAGTACCTTGTAAAACAAAGCCTTTCAGCTCTTCTTAAAATTCTTTATAAATCTTTTTGGAGCCAGAAGAGGGCAGAATCTTATTTCTTTCAATAGTAACAAAGAGGTAAAAGCACAAAAAGAAGACATAAGTGAAAAAGTACCTGAGCTGCTCTGAAAGTTTTGGTTATTTATATCTAATTGAGAGCTTTTTTTCTTTTCTGATTATCTATTTTCAGTATAACACGAACATTCCTATTTTCAGTAAACGGTCTAAAAATAATATTAAGATTCAGTTTTATGGAATATAATTCTCAATTCCTTGTATTATATAAGAAGTTGGTAGTAAATAGTTTGTGATTTTCCTTTATATAGGAATGTTCTTTATGTAGTTTGAAAATTGAGACTTTAAAAAAAATAAAAGCATATAATTTAGTAGGGCATACAGAGGTTGAAAAGACAGAAAACATATTGAAAGAATCCAGAGTTTTTTTTAATCAAGCTTAAATTTATGTAGTGTATTTAAGAACATTTCATATCTACTCTTAGGGAAAGATAGGAGGAAAGAGTAAAAGTATAGTAGCCTTTTGGGACTTCTTTTAAGTACTATAATTTGTTATGTAATTAGGAAGATAACTCAGAGTAGTGAATGACTGAATAATTAGATACAAAGGAATGTGAAGGAAACTCTTTGCAATGAGGAGAAACCATTTGGTGTTCAGGATCTAGTAGTTTAAGACACCTCATGTCCAGGTAAATTTGAGCTGAGCCTTAAGATTTAGGTAAGCAGAGAAGAAAAAGAATTCGCAGGCTCAGGAAGTAATTTGGGTAAGGATGAATTAGGGAATGGGGACACAAACCTGGTTGGAGTAGTGGATTTCCTGTTGAGGAAGACTAAAAATGGAAGTTGAGCAAGTAGTATGGAAACTGTGTTGGAGGAATGCATTGACCCCTAGGCAGAAGAGTGGAGATTTAGTATTGTAGCTACAGATTATTTAGTAGAGAGCAAATTGATTTAATACTAGTTTGCAGGATTTGTAGATAGATCTGAGGCTGGACGGAGAAGAAAGCTGTTTATACTCAAGACCTGCTTATGAGCACAAGAGGATGAGCTGAGGAAGTGGCAATAGGAATATAAATGAATAAAATTTGAAAATATTTCGAGGGAGAAATCTGTAGTTCCCTGTGACGGATTGGACCTGGGATAGGAAGTTGACAAAGATACCAGTGAGTGCTAATCTGTGTTTTTAGTCTTCTTGATTCTGGGTCCTGAGCTGAGTTTCCTTTTCAGGAGTGTAGAACTTGTCTTATGGTAGTACATTACTTTAGTCATGGACCAAGGACACCTTAAATAAAAACACAAGTGCAGAGGTTTCCAGAAGTCTCAAATCTGCTTACAATAAGGGCTTTTACCTCAGGGTTTTTAAATGTCCTAAAATTGTATCAAAATTTTCATTTGGTGCATTTTTCTGGGAAGTGGGTCTATATATTTCTTTAGAATCACAGAAGCATGTTTATCCTTTAAAAAAACATAATAAAAGTTGGGATCACTGAGGTTGTGATAGGAATAGTTAGAAAAATGAGGTTTGTGTCTCAAATTTGCTATCTACAGGTTTATTTGTTAAGAATAAAATTATATGTAGAAGTGTACCTGTGCTTTAGTGTGAATAACTATGCAAATGTGCACTGTGTATGGCAAAACAGATAGAATCTACCTAGTTAGTTTTTCCTGGTGGAGCTGCTTCATTAGGCCTCATCCTGGGATACTAGACCTTCTCCAAGAACCCACGGACCTGGTCTCTTTTTATAATTGAAGACTTCTACTTTATCCTACAGCTACAAAAGTTTTTTTCTATTCTTCTGAGGTATGGGCTGTTGTTAAATTATCAAGTAATATATATAAATCTCTGAGGCATAAGTGGAAGAGATTATCTCTGATAATCTCAGCAGTATTATTCAACTTAAGATGCTTGAGTCTAGTTGTGAAATGTCAACACAGCTAAATCCAAGCACTAGGGATTCATAAAGCAGGAAAGATCTTGATTTGATGCAGTCGTATATTACTAAGAGAACGTTCTGGTCTTTTGTGAAGGGAATTTGGCAGTCTGCTTTTCCTTTCATTTTATTTTCGTATGAGTTTTCTAAAGTTGAAAATTTTATAGTGTCTTTGATTTGTTTTCCTGTAAAATTTTAGGAGTTGTATGAGAAAAACTAGATTTGATATAAAAAAATTCAGCCAATTCCGAGTAACAATGTTTTACTGTAACTCAAGGAGATTATTACGTTATCACTTAATAGTAAAACTGTCTGTTGGCTATATGAATTTGTTTGGTACTTGGTTTGAAACACTGAGTACATTCCAAAACATAGCCAAGTTGGCTTCAGTTCATGCACAACAGATTGCCTGCTGCAAGTATAAATAACCGTGTTTTTTAATTGAATCACGATAGTGTTTTTCTTTATATATTTGAGGAAAAATAAGGAAAAAAGTGAGATGTGTGTTATTAAGGAACATTATTTTTCTTACTCTTGGGTTTAACATTCTTAAAATATTTCTGACTTTGTACTCTCTTAGTAAAGTGCTTTCTGATAAAACATTTCACTGTTTCCAGGTTCCGTATAGTTCTGCGAAAATATAGTTACAAAAGTGTCTCTGCTAGCTCTCTTTGTTGTAAGACAAAATTCCACATAATTATAGGCCTCCAAAAGGAAAATTTGGTTTCTAAGATGTAAAGTGTCAGCTGAATTGGAATGTTAACAGCTAGAACTGCTTTTTGTAAAAAAGTATTTTTCACTCAATGTTTAAATACATTTACAGTAACTGTCTGGAGGTTAAAACTAATTCAGTTCTTTTTAGTATAGGCTGTAAGGCAATAAAAATAAGACTATATTTTAAACAAGAAAATGTTCATGTGCCATAATATTTATAGTAAATTATATAACAGTTTTAGATGATGTCGTATGTTACTCTATATAAACTCTTTTCTTAAGCCAGACTCTTTGTATATATTATCTTTCAGTGATTGTACACAGTGGTATAGTGTTTCACTTGAAATGATCTTAATCACTGTTAGGTTGAACTTGAAAGAAAGTTGGAATCTGCAACTAAGTCTAAACTGCATTACAAGCAGCAATGGGGACGCGCTCTGAAGGAACTTGCCAGACTTAAACAGGTATGTAATTTATACATTATTCTTTTTATGTCTTTTTTACTTTGTTTCTTTACAAGTTTGAATGTTTGGCAACATCTTTTATGATCAGATGTCTGCATTTGAATCCTCAGTGCTTTTTTTAAAAAAGATGTATTATATGCAAGATGCTTCTTTTTCATAATTAAAAACTCAAACTTTTAGATCTTTTTGTTTTTAAATTCCAGCTATTCTTTTTTCCAGAAGAAATTGGGGTTGATTTATTTTGCTTTCACTTATAAACAACCACTTCTTTTCTCCTTAGTATTAATCTTTCTATTAGAACTACTTTAGGTGGGAGGAGGAGATTGCAGTTTAAGGATAATTTACATTTAACATTTCCTAAAATTTAAGAATATTTTAAATATTATTCCCAGGAGTAGCATAATTCAATTAGAAAAATGGATCATAAGGGAACTTTTAAGAGTTTAAACTCTTTGTTAGTAGTTTTCTGAATTTGTCTTTTCCTTCCTACTATTAGACAACAAATATTGTTAAATATTTTTGACATAATCTCTTCAAATGATTAAAATCAAAGAAAATATGAGCAGAATCTTTATTTTGAATCAGTTTATATGACCTAAAACTTTTAAGAATCAATAAGTTAATTTATTCTAAATTTGCTTTAATATATCGGTTTATTTTGAATGAAATTTAGTACATAGTGTCTTTCAGGTTTGTATTTTTCCTAATGTATCTCAATAACCATCATATACTAGTAAATATGTTTGTGGTACTATACTCATACTTAGAGTATACCAGACCACATGAAAACTAAAAAGTAGTAGACAGGGCCAGGGATTTAGCTCAGTGGTTCCAGTGCCTGCCTTGCAACCGCAAGGTCCCAAGTTCAATCCTCGGTACAAAAAAAAAAAAATAAATAAATAAATAGTAGTAGACAGTTTATCCTAACATAGCTTATAGATAATTTGAGATTAAATTATAAATGGAGATAGGTGGCTAACAGTAAATATAAAATAATAATATGCAGGTTGTATATTCTTTACCCATAGTGCTTGGGACGAGAAGTGTTTTGGTTTCAGGATTTTTCAGATTATGGAATATTTGCATATACATAATGAGATATCTTTGGAATAGACTCAAGTGTAAACACACAATTCATTCACACATATGTATAACCTGAATATAATTTTTTACAATATGTTTAGTGTGTCATGTTCTGACCATAGCTTATCATGAGGTCACATATCAAATTTCCTACTTATAGCATCATGTCAGTGCTTCATGTTTCAGACTTTGGAGCATTTTAGATTTCCAGATTAGAGTTGTTCAGCATGTCCTTTCAGTGCTCACAGACTAAGGATGGGCATTATATATAGTAGTACTAAGGGCCTGTACTCAAGGCAGTGTCCTGGATGTACAGATTTAAGTGAGGCATGGGCCTTCTTTCTTAGCTTGGATTCTTGTCAAAGATGATGCCAAAGGCTCAACCATAGTGTCTGCAGAGAGTTTCCATTTTGGAAAAACAGTTAATACAGAGAAGCTAATTGGAGTGTGGGAAGGAGATAAGGTTTGCAGTTGTGAACATCTTGATTTTTACCAAGAAATTCCACACACTGTAAGAAGTATGAATCTGTTGTTGGGAGTATGATTGAGCCGAAGGAGACACAGAGTCCTTTGCAGAGATAATACAGTATTTGAAGCTGTACCAGATAGAACGTGAAATTCTTATGTTTGAGGAGGAAGGAAAGCTAGTGAAGAAAATAGTAACTAGAGAAAAAGAGTGAAGATCATTATAATTATGCTGATAATGATGAGGGCTTGATGCCCTGTGCTAAATAAGCCCTTCAGATGTTTTCATTTAATCCTAACTAATGTCCTGATATACAAGTAATATTATTCCTCTTTTATAAATGAAGAAGCTGACTTGGAGTTAAATTGCATCATACAGGTACTAAGTGATTGAACTAGAACTGAAGTCATTTGACTGAGTCCAATCTCTTCCCCTTTCATAATATTATGGTTTTAGTGCATAGAAGTCATGGAATGAAAGAATTTCCCGTGGAAAGAAATGAGGGATGGAAGACGGGTTTCTGACAAGAGTATTCAGTGAAAGTAGTCATGAGCTGTTGGCATATCTTAGCAAGGAAAATGGTATTGAGTGTTAGGCCAGCTCTGATAATGAGAATAGAAATGACTTTAAGGGGGAAAGGGCTTAATACAAAGTCCTGATGGCAAGATATTTAGTATAATCAGAATAGTCCTTATGGAATTGGGAGCAAGGAAATAATGTGATGAGAACAAGCTGTTAAAGTAACAGGATACAAACTTTATCAGAAGCAGCATAGGCAGTAGTTAAAAACATGGCCCTAGAGTCAAGACAGCTGGGTTGAATCTTGGCTCTATCTCTATCACTATGTATTTGGTAATTGAATTTCTCCTTTTAGTCTTCTTATTTGTTTGATGAGAACTTTTTCTTCACAAGTTGTTCTAAAGTTAAATAAGTAGTCTATAAAGTATTTATTACAGTGTTTGGTAACGTAATAGCTGTTGTTAAAAGGAGATGATAAACTGTTATATAGTACTGTTGCTTTTAGTCCATGAGGACCATGTTAGATGGTAGCCTTTAAGTATTGATGAATAGAACAAATATTAGAGACTTTGTCACTGAGTAGCTGTTTAAATGGTAGTTTTAACATGTTTTATAGAAACAGTACAGAAGAATAAAACAAGGACTAAATGTGCAGATATGCAAGTGTCAATAGGTGAACTTCTGAAATCTGAGTATAAAGGAATGTGAATGCATTGAGTCGGAAGAACATCAATAGGTAGTTCATTTGTGTTCATTTACTCATTCAACAAATGCTTATGGAGAACCTACTGTGAACCTTGCACGGTGGTAGATAATACAGATATAGCAGTTATTTCCCATGAGCTTCAAGTTCATTTACCACCCAAAGCTGAAAGAGAGTATCTCAAAGATAAAATATTTCAAATAAAAATGTTAGATTGCAAATCCTTTTAAGTTTTAAAATAGAAAGTGGATGGAGAAAGTGTGAAAGATAAAGTTTGCTACTGAAGCTGAGTAGTGAAAAAGAAACTAATACAATGGTGATTAGTCATGAGGCATTAACAAAATTAGTTGAAAAGATGGAATGGTGTTAGCTGTTGAATAAAGTATTTTGGGGGGAGAAATAAGTAATCATTAATAATTATTGAAACATAGTTTCATTATAATTAACATTCCTTTTTACTTTAAATGGTATGTCATGTTTTCATATGTGTATATTGTAGATTGTATTCTTTTTTAGTTTCTTCACTATTGTGAAACTATGTGAAGTTCACCTCCTTCACAAGAAGGATGACTTAAATTCATCTCTCTTTGTGGTGTTACCCTGGGACACTGAGGTGGTCTATTTAAACAGGAGATTCAGTATGGAAGGCTCTCCCCCAGGGACTTCCTAGCACATGTATCCTCATACCTTTTTTCTACCTATGGGATCTTTCCAGTTAATCATTTTTTTCCTCCTATGTATTTTTTACCCTCTAGCCCACAAGCCATTGACAAATTAATTTTAGTTATTTGTTCCTAGTAAGAGAGGATGTCACAAAAGTTCAGAAATAAAACTGTTAAAGTAGTGGTTCTCCAAAACTTACACTCCATAAAAAAAATGAAAGTAAGAGTTTCAGCCTTTGAGGGCACTGTTGTTCATTGCTTCTCATTGTCGACCAATTTTATTCCTTATCCCACAAACTTTCTGCTTTAGAAACACTCTAAACAAATGTTGAAATCACTAGGAATCACTGATGCTCTGCAGACCTCATTGAGATGCAACAAATTAAAAAGAAAAGTAATAGATTCTTGGGATTGCTATAGTGAATTTTGCTTTGCCACTGTTTTTGGAAGATTAAAATTAAAACTAGATCAAATTGACGTTTCTTATATGTGACAATTACTTTAAAAAACTTTCTTTTAAAACTTTTTATTAAAAACACATTGTGTTTGAATATGAGATTGGAATTGTCTATCTGGTTTTGTTCAGAGGATTGTTTGCACAACTTCTTGTTTAAATTGGATTAGGACCATGTTAATTTTATATTGCCTCTGGTGAATAGCCACGGGGCTATAATCTCTGCCAGTAATTTATCACATCAAAATCCTCTGGAGGCCCATACAAAACATTCATGTAGTACGGATTAGATGGTGAAAGCCATATCTTAGATTGTTAATAAATGTTAATGACAAAACCCAGCTGGTAAAGCTTGGAAATAAGACCTAATGCTTGATGCCCATTGCCAAAAGAATGTTTAAACAGATTTCCATTACTCAAAGGTGACCTAGTATAGTCAATTTGTGAATTAAAATATCATAACCTTCTAATTATTTGGGAAAAAAACTTTCCTTCTGATTCACAACCATAAAAATTATAAGCTTTGTAAAGCTTTTTTCTTGTGACTGGGACAGCAACAACTGTAAAATATAAATAAGGATAACATAAAAGGAGTCCTGGTTTAGAAAACAAGGAAATGATACCCTTACATTCTAAGTTTGGTATCTTGGGCCATAGTTAAAAGATCTACTTCTTAGACATTTATGGGCCAATTTAGTTTCCTTTTTTCTCCTCTTTGTGAAAAGGTGCTACAGAAATATTTTAAAACCAAAATAATTAAATTGGTCTACAGATACCTGAGTTAAGATTGTCTGCTTTAGTCCTTATGGCCAAAATAGCATTCTTACATATTTACCTAAAAACATTTAGAATATATTTATGTAAGCAGATAAAGGCTACCATTTTAAGTAACTGAATCATTGTTCTAAAATATGAATTTGTTGTAGAAAATTTAACATTTTTATGTCAGATATAAAACTAGGTATGTTTGTTCCCAAGACAGAAAACAGAACTGAGATTGTGGGTAGGACGTGGGTCCTTTACCATATTTGTGCACAGTAGATCTGTTTAAAACGAAGCTGATGTATTTGGTTAAAACAGCACAGGCTTCATCAGCTGACATCAGCACTATCTTGTCCAGCCTCCTGCTTATCCACTCAGAGTAATTAATTTGATTAATTTAGAAGTAATTTAGCCAAGGATGGGATGTAAATCTTTGTTTAAGAAAACAGTTGGAGGTCCAAGTCTTGGTTAAAAACTATGTCTTGAAACCATCCAGGCCCTCCTCCTGGCTTGTCAGCTCTGGGTTATTTTCAGAAAACTTTACTTGAGTTCCTTAGTTTAGTTGTAAGTTTTTTCCCACAGGCTTACATGGTATGTGTGAGTGGGAGGGTAAGTAGTGGCCACTTTTTAGCCTCTGTTTAGTCTAGTGTATGTATGTTTACATCTTCTCTCTGGATTTATAGGCCGCCAAGGCAAAATAAAGATTATACTTACTTGATTGAGGAGCTTGTAACCCAGAGCACCTGGCAGTGGACTGGGTTCCTTTCACTGACCTCTCTTTTGTGTGTGTGGTGTGTATGTGTGATTATTGGTAATACTGCATACTTAATTACAACTTTAAGGTATCTAAAGGGTTTTCTGGTATGTTTTAGAAGAAAAGTGTTTCGGGTTTTGCTGAAGTTCGTTCTACAAAGCAACCTAAAATAAAGTTATTTTTTTCTCCCTTATCTAAAAAAAAATGCAAAGTTTGTAATACCATATAACATAGAAAATAAAAACCACCAATACTTTTATCTCCTCAGTCGGCAATAATAATTTGATATATTTTTGTCCAGATATTTTTCCTTTTAAAATAATTACTTCCTAAGTGAAAGACATTCTAAAGACAAGATTCTTATGTATTCCTCAATGACCTTCTTTAAAAAACAGTATTATGAATGCTTTAGAAGCCCTTTGTATGACTTCGTCAACTGTATCTTCTTCCTTTCCAGAGGTAACCACTGTCCTGAATTTCATATTTATTATTAATTTGCATTTATAAGACATTAAAAATATTAATTAAGCAACATTGTTTATTGTGTATATGGAATCATCTGAATATACCACAGTTTATACAGTCTGGTGGATATGTTTTTTACAGATTTTCTTATAATAAAACAATGCAAAATATTTCTTGCACATGTAAGAATTTCTGAAGTGTGTATATCCAAAAGTGGAATTTCTGTCCATTGGACCCAGTTATTCCTTTCCGAGGTATCTTCCCAAAAGAGTTAAAGATGTCATATTACAGTAATACGTGCATACCCATGTTTACAGCATCATAATTCATAATAGATAAATCTTGGAAGTGGTCCTTATATTCATGAACAGATGACTGGATAAAGAAATTTGGTATTTATGCACAGTGAATTACCCCTCTGCCATAAAGAAGGATAAATTTGAGTCATTTTTGGGAAAATGGATGCACTGTGAGTACATAATGTTGAGTGAAATAAATCAGATTCACAAGCTCAAATATCACAGGGCTTCTCTTATATGAGATACCCAAAATATAAATAAAGAGCAAAATAAAAGAAAAGGGATATGTGCATAGATTTTTGGACGAGCCTGGAGAAAAGAATGAAAGCCATATTAACTGAGATGGATTGAAATTAATAATCAGGGGCAGGTATTAAATTTTTATAGCTACCATCTTTGTAAAATTAACCATTTCTTATTTGTTGCTCTTACCATTGTTCCTATGGCAATTCATTGGGTTGACAGCAGTCATTTTCTTTCCTTCAATTTTGTTATCCTATGATACTCAGCTGACCTCAGTCATTAATTGGACCATGAGTGATTGTGATAGCAAAAGAGAAAGAAAGTATTTAGGAAAACTTGGACTTTTCTAGAGTAGATGTGATTTATAGAGTTGGCATTGCATGGCTGGATCATGGATATTGTCCAATAGGATTATAATCATAAGTCAAAGTTATATGAAATATATATTCCTGATATGAGGTGTCTGGCTTCTTTCTTTCAAGAGAGAACAAGAAAGTCAAATGGCTCGTCTTAAAAAGCAGCAAGAGGAATTGGAACAGATGAGACTGCGTTACCTAGCTGCTGAGGAAAAAGATACAGTAAAAACTGAGCAACAAGAATTGTTGGATATAAGAAATGAATTGAACAGGTATAATAATTAAAAGATTTTTAATTAATTCCTTTTTTCCTACAAAACCAAAAGCTGCAATAGGACAGCCTTTTAATTGGGTCGTTTGCTTCAGGGAAGGTACGACTTTAGATCTGTCAAGGGTAAAGTGGGTCATATGTAAAGTGTATTAAGACATTAGGTTCATTTGATATGATCTACAAAATTTATAATCACAAATGCTGTCTTGAGCCACCAAAATAGTCCTCAGCACACAGCACTTCTTTTGGTTTCAGTGCCATAGATGAGAGCAAACTTTTGGAAGGCAAGGGTCATGGTAAAATTCAATAATCTATAATATCTTCCAAGCTTATAACATTGTAACCATTAAATAAACATTTTTTAAATAGAAGAGAACAAAAGTAGTATACACATTGTGCCCTGGAAGCATGGCACTTAGAATTGACTTTATTCATATATCTTCTAAATACAGTTTCAGTTCTGAATCAATTTAATATAGTGATGGCATTTTTCTTATGTATAAAATTTTGTTTTTATTATGAAAAATTACATTTTTGTATGTAGACAGATTGTCTTCATATTATAAATTAACAGCTATTGGTACTTTTAAAAACATATAAAATTGGTTATATCCCTACATATGAACAGTGAACACAGAAACCAAAGTGAAAAACACAGTACTATTTACAGCTGCTCAAAAAAAACCTTATTTATAAATTAATAAAATATATATAAGATCTGTGTGCTGAAAACAAAAATATGCTTATAAATAAAATGGAAGAACATCTAAATAAGTAGAGTCAGATGTCTTTGGGTTGAAAAACAATTTTCATCTATAGAGATATCATGGGATATTTTCATCACATATATGTGTATATGAACTGAACTGTGTCCCCTCCAAATTAATGTTGAAGCTGTAACCTCTGATATGATGGCATTTGGAGATGAGGCCACAGAGGTGGAGCCCTCAAGAAGAGATTAATGGTCTTATAAGAAGAAAGACCAGAAAGCCAGAAAGCATGCTTGGTATCTCTTTCTCCCTACTGGGTGAAGTGGAGCTAGAAGGTAGCTCTGTAGAAAATGACTGTGCTGGCACCTTGGTCTTGGACTTCTAAACTATAAAAGTGTGAGAAAGTAAATTTGTTTTTAAGCTGCCTAGTCTATGGTAATTTTTTGGCAGTCTAAACCAACTTAAGACAGTGTGCTATGTGCTAACAATGATGTACCAATCCCTTGATAAAAGTAAAACAAAGAAAAATTCCCCCCAAAAGACTATATAGTACCCCACATACACACTTTATCCATGGGGAATATATTCCAAGACCTTCCCACAGATGCCTGAAACAGCACGTAGTAATGACCCCCACATGTACTGTTATATCTATGATAAAGTTTAATGTATTAATTAGGCATAGTAAGAGATTAATAATAAAATAGAGTTACAATAGTATACTTAATAGAAGTTATGTGAATGTTGTTTCTCTTGCAAAATATTGTACTGTACTCACCCTTGTGATAATGTGAGATGACACAATGCCTACATGAAAAGATAAAGTGAATTGTGTAAGAATTAGCTCTCTATGTAAGGGTTACTTGAACATAAGCACTGAAGTACCATGACAATTGTCTGACAGCAGAAGGATACTAAGGGACTAAAGGTAGGTACCCATTACAGCTGGACAAGCTAATGATTCATGTCCTAGGCAGAATGGACTAGACAGGCTAGTGCTACTCTAATAGCATGCAGTACAAAACTTAAAAGTTACTTGTTCCTGTAATTTTTATTTAATATTTTTGGACTGCAATTGACCATGGATAGCTGAAACTGGATAAGGAGGACTACCGTACTTTTTGTGTTTGTACCTGTGTGTGTCTGTGTGTGTGTGTGTGTATGCTGCTTAGTGATTCCTAACATAAAGTACAGTTGAAGGTGTGATTAAGTTGAAAATGACACTATAGAGAAACCCAGTGTAACATAATAGTTAAAAGTACAGTCTGTAGAATCAGATTAAACACTGGGTCTATGATGTATTAGCTGCATGACCTTGAAAAAAGGTATTTACATCTTTCTCTTTAATTTCCTCATCTCTAATGGAGATATCTTCCTCAAAGAATTGCTTTAAAGACTAATAAAAAGTAAGACAGGCATATAAGTCACTTAAAACAACTGACACATAGTAAAAGTGTAATAAATATGAACTGTTGTCTTAGGTGTTAATATAACTAAATTTGTAATATTTTATCCTTTAATTAAAATTCCATTTAATCAGTATTAATCTGAAATATACACACAAAAATAAATTTTAAAATATTAATGCTATGTATAGAAACAGAAGAGCCAACTAAACTTGAAATAACTACATTCATGGCAAAAAGAAAAAGTGAGTGTAGTGGTCTTTGGTATAGATTTTCCAACAAATATTTATTCAATGTCTATAGTTTGTAGACTTGGATGATGTTATACATTAATAAACATAAAATGATTCTTGCCTTCCATATTTTTGCTGTCATATATAGCATCAAAACCAAAAAGTGTTGTGTTTCAGTGGCTTAAAACTATCAGACTATCAAATTTGTAGATCTCATCAATGCCTTTGGAAGTTAGGATTCAGAGAACTGAAACTAACAATATAAATATATAAATGTGGACAAAAATCAGTTCTCTGTATAAGGAAAATCACATAAGTGATAGGTAAGACATAATAAAACAGTTTATATTAAGAAACCTAGGATTTAAGTGGTCACTAGTAATAATGTGTGTTGACTCCCAAAGAATCAATACAGTTAAGGATAGTAAGAGAAATAGTATTCAATATTCAGTACTGCAAAAATCATCTCTGAAGTATTCTTACCAATGTGTAACATTCTTTAAGTGATATCAGCTCCATAGAGGTATTCTAATACAATGTCACCAGGACAGTAAGAGGCTATATATCATGTCATCCAATTGGTTAGGAGAGTGAGGGATATTGAACTTGGAGAAGAGAACGCCTGGGGAAAGGAGTAGATAGCTATTTGCAAATATCTGGAGGGCTACCATATTTTTTTTAAAAATTAAGTGGGCTTCCCTCAGGCAGGAAAAAAATTATAAAGAGGGAGAGTGACTTTAATATGAGAAGAAACTTTCTAACAGCAGTTTTACAAAGCAAAAGATTCCTAGTGGCAGGAAGTGTGTGAATGGAATCCAGGTATAACATTTGTCATGATTTTTTTTTTTTTGGTTCTGGGGATCGAACTCAGGACCTTGTACTTGAGAGGCAGGTGCCAGCGCCACTGAGCTAAATCCATGGCCCTATTTGTCATGAATATTAGAATTTCCTTTGATGATGCTAAGGATTTGTTTAGCTCTAGGTTCCAGATTCCTGTTCTGATCATGACTGATGATTTGCATTTTATTAAATATGTGGTAAGGATAGTCTGTCAATTTTGCGAAAATTGCATTTGTCCTTCATGAATGAACAGATGATACAGAAAAGAAAGTGGTTAAAGTTTCTAATATATTAAGGCATTGCTTATAGGGCCTCTTCTTTCTAGTGACTGTAAGAATTAGGGTAGAAGAAAGAGCTCCTCAGAGATCTACATGTAGGCTGGAGATTGTATCTCAGTAGTAGAGCACTTATCTAGTATGTGCCAGGCCATTACTTTGGTGGCTAGCTCCACCACAAAAAAAAAGAATAAAGAAGTCAAGTCTACCCTTAACACATCTTCATGCTTGCTCAAATTCAGTGGGAAAATTTGGGACATAACTCCTGTATCTCAGAATACAGTGTCCCTCACTGTTGAGGCTTTTTTTTCTGAGAACAGAGATTGGTTCCCTTCTTGGAGTGTATTCTTGAGTTTCCTTTTCTTGTAGGAGAAATTTGAGTTTCGTGTTTCAGAGTTACGCCAATTGGCCTATGTTCTCTGAGCCCAGGCCTCCGGGGCAGTGGGAGTTGGACGTTCCTCACTGCTTCTCCCCGCCTCTCCCAGGCCCCTTGTGCAAATTCAGAAGTGGGCTTGCTTCTCCTTGGCTCACTCTGAAGATCATCTCAAAGCAGAGGTTTAGACTCAACTGCTTTATCTTATCAAGACAGAATTTAGGAATAGTTGCAAATTAAAGCTTTCTGTAGCCAGTTATTAGATAAATATAAAGTTAATCTTAATTGTACTTTCTAAATTAAAATACATTCCACATTCCAAAGTCAGGGGACTCACTAGGTGATAGCAACACTGTTATTACCACCCCCTCCATTTTCAAGGCAGTATGATCAACGGTAATCTGTTGGAACTACCCAAATCCCAGAGTAGCACCTTATTTTTTAAAGTCTCTGCAAATGAGGTCATCAGTAACATAACTTGAAGATACATACTAACTTTAATGTGTATATGCCCACTGAACCATGCACTTAGACTCAGTTTTACTCAACAAATAACTGGAGGTGTAAGTTCCACAACAGTGGATGTTTCCTTTTGATTCATTGTAGTGTCTCCAGATAGTTTGGCATAAATAACTGTTGAATGAATTTAGAGAAAAACTTTATGCTGAAGCAGCAAAGGTGTAATTACAACTTAAAGGATATAATAAAAGATGATTAAATGATGATACAACGTGAAGCCATTTACAAGAATGATAATATGTAGGAGAATAAAAATAAGTGGAAAAAATAGTACATATATGCATTGCTTATATAATATCAATAATTTTTTAGAAAAAGATGTAAAGTACATGTATACATTTTTAATTAAAAAGAAATACAGAAAAATTACACTCATTTTGGTTATCCCTGTATGATAAAATTGCAGGTGATTTTTATTTTCCTTATACAGACCCAAAATTTCTGTAGTTTTGGTGTATTTTATAATGAGAACAATTATTATTTTTTAAATTGCCTTTTTAAATATTTTGATTTTTTTTTTTTTTTTCGTACCGGGGATCAAGCTCCGGTCCTGGCACTTGCAAAGCAGGTGGCAGAACCACTGAGCTAAATCCCCGGCCCATATTTTGACACTTGACTAGCCAAGCCATTAGTTTTTGTGTTCTTTGGAAAATATTATTAAAACTTACTTTAACATTGAATCATTTTGTTTTAAAATAGTGCTGTTAGGAAAAAACAAAACAGTATTTGTTGTCTGCTAGAGTAGCATTTGTTCTTGACTTACCAGGTTAAGGCAACAGGAACAGAAACAGTACCAGGATTCCAGAGAAATTGCCAGTGGGAAAATGGATGGCCTGCGTGGCTCTGCATTGGAAGAAGGGTTGGATGATTATTTGACTCGCCTGATAGAGGAAAGGGATACTTTGATGAGAACGGGTGTATATAATCATGAAGATCAAATAATAAGTGAACTCAACCGACAGATCAGGGAGGTTTTGGCTAAAAACAATGCCAGTAATTAATAATATTTGGAAAATCTTTACAGAGACTTCAGGTTTAAATTTTTAATTTTATTGTAAAACTCAAAAATGAAGAAAAATGGGTATTTTAAATGCTATTTTCAATTTTTTATAAGCAGAATTTTGTATTTCCCTGTATAGTATTTATTTGATTTTATTTACTTTATGCTACCTCTCCAGTGCTGGTTTTATTCATAATTACATTTTATATACTCCTTTTAAAATTTCAGTGTTTCAGTTTGTAATCTGATGGCTAACTTTCGAAACAGCTTTTCACTAAGTTTGGTCTGGGAGAAATGACAACAGTAATTTCCAGTTATACAGTTTTTCATGTTGAGCCAAAAGAGTATATGTCGCACTTTAATAATATTGTGTCTTGTTCCTTTTGAGTGTAAATATTATAAAAGTTGAAACCAATTATACATGTAGCTCATTTATGTAACTCATGTTAGATGACTTTTTTTCCCCTTAATTTTTAATAATTTTCAAGTGACACGTTTGAAAAACAAAGTAGTATCAATACAGAGAAGCCATATGACATATTGGGTGACAAATTAATCATTTGTTTAAAGTTAGCATATATTAAACTTGTTTTAAGAACTATTGAATTTTCAATTTTTCAATATATTCTTGATTTCTAAAAGCATGATTTATTTACTTAATGCTGTTTTTTTCCATTAGCCTCCTGCTTAACACTGAATTGTCTTTTGTTAAAATTAGCGATTTCTTTTTATTTTCCGGTGATAGAAAAACTAGCTGCTAAGCCCTCTGCAATACTATATGGAAACTGACAAAAAAGATTTAGCTGGGAAAAAAAGAATGAAACAACTATTTTTTACTCTAATTTTAATCAGCCTTTTTCAGAAGTACATGAGATTAATAAGTCCTTGGGTTTATGCAGTACCGTGTCTGTATAAACTTGAAGCATTCCTTTACATCATATTCCTCAAAGCCAACATTTGTCCTCAGCACATTTGTCTACACACACACACACACACACACCCTTTATGTAGTACTGAAAAAGATTATTACCAAATTCACAAGCTTGGGTCTTAAAATAGATACAGTTTAAAAATCTCATTCCCAAATGTAAGTATATACTTTAGGAAGTATATACTAATTATTAATAAAGCAGAATAAGTTACTTAGTAACATTAAATTAATGTTCTGTTATTTTTCAACAAAGTATATCTTGTTTGGGAAATTAAAGTCCCTATTTACATTATATATTTTTTCCTTTATTAACAAAGTATTAATCCTCTTTAAAAAAAAACAGCAGTAAATAACAGAGAAAGTAGTTACTGAAGGAGTAATGAATCAGTTAATCATAGCAGGAATTTGAAATATTTATTAATTATGGTTATTTTCTCATCCATTTTTATGCCACACAAATGGAACAAAAGTATTCTTTCTGATTTGGAAGGTCTCCATTCTGACAACCTTCATTTGCATTGTGTGATGCCTGTAACTTTTCAAACACTAGAGGGGGCCTTAGATTTAAAGAAATAAGAACTTCTCAAAAGTGTATGTGTGGTTTATTTTGCCTTCTGTAAATCAGTCTTTTGGCTAATGCAATTTAACAAATAAAATAATTGTGTGTATCTTTGAGTTCTTTAGTAGTCTGTTATTTTTGTTTCAAGTCACTGTATTTTTTATTTTTTCTCCAATTTTAACAGTCTTTCATAGTCCTTCAGCTGTAGCCACTCTGTAAGTGGCACTTTACATATTTACTAAATGGTTAATGCTTGGGCCTTAGTGAGTATGACCACAGTAGCTAAGTGAGTGGGTAGACAGATAAGTTTCTTGATTACCACATGGAAGAGGAAACCTTTCCTTGTATATTTTTAGGTGAAACGTAATTTACCCTTAAAATGTCTATGATTACATTCCATGAAGAAAGTCTAGAGTTTCCATTTCTAAGGTTCACGTGTATTACATAGAAGCAGTGTCATGTCTACAAGTATATCTGAAACCATGTCTGCATAAAGTTGGAGAGTTCCTTTACAGGAATGCCCCAGTGATTTCTATCTGGTTGTGAGTTACTGTGCTGGAGCAGGTGGGAAGGTTTGGGTGTGGTTTAAGGGTACACCAGGGCTCTGCACAAACTGAGGGAGACAGTCCGGTCTGAACAGATAGTCTTTCCTCTGTTGCTGCTCTGCCTAGATACTTGTCAGCTGAACCTGAGTTCACAGACTGCTCTAGAACACATTGCTTGTCCCCAGCAGCTTCAGAACAGCTTGACCTGGCCTTAGCGTCTACAGGAAGGTCCCATGCTAGTTGTATATGGAAGCTTAAAATGTGGTCTCACCATCATTGTGTCTAGGGTTACTGACTACCTAATATGAGTTTTTACATTGATATAATTCAGATACCCTTCAAAAATCACATTTTAAAGTATACAATTCCATGTTTTTTGTAGATTTACAAGGTTGTGCATCCATTACTACTATTTAAAACATTTTCAGCACTCCAAAAGGAAACCCTGGTACGTGTTAGCAGTCACTTCCTTTTTCCCCTACTCTTCATAGCTGCTAATTTGCTTTCTGACTTAATGGATTCACCTGTTTTAGACATTTCATTTGATATAGAAAATTTTAAGTATTAACCTAAGATACAGTTTTTCTATGACTGGTTTCTATATTATATACTATTTTATGAGATATTGAATTGAAAGAAAGATCCAGAAGGTCAACATAAGGATATAATATTTAGCATCAGTTAAGAATAGACTCAATTGTTCTTTTATCCATCACCTGCAAAAGAACTGGTCAAAAATGACACTTTTGATCTGATTCCCAAACAAACATGCCATTGTTACCTTGTCAAAATGGCACATTTTTCCATGTAGAGTATAGGGATAATGGCACATAGTCAACCAGAACATAAGTCCAACAAGGGCAGAGCCCAAGTCTACCTTATGTGCTGTGATGTGCCAGAAGTAAGATAGTGCCTACCCTCTGTGTATAGGCACTCAGACAGTAAATGTCCTCTCAGACAGTGTAGTTGTCCCTCAGCTCTCCCTCTACAGTGATTGGTTCCAGGACCCCTGTGGATGCCATGCTCTGTGGATGTCCAAGCCCCTTGTATAAAATGCTGTAGTATTTGCATTTGACCTGTGCACATCTTCACATAGAATCTAAATCGTTTCTGGATTACATATATCTAACACAGTGTTGGTGTTATGCAAGTAATTTTCACACTATCATTTAGAAAATAATGATCAAACATTGCATACATATTCAGGTGAGAGTGGTATAATATTTTTAAATATTTTGACCCAGTTGGTTGAATCCACAGAAGCAGAATCCACAGATTAAAAACTCAGATACAGAGGCTATTTGCTAAAAATATCAAGAAGTAAATATTGTGCATGGTCTGCCTAACGAAACAGACATAAAATATTTTGATTACTGGGATGCTGGGAAAATAGGCTTCCCTGTTCTCACTGACAGGTTTATGAATTTATGACATGACTGGCCACACCCTATTGAGTAGTTCTGTCTGATTGTTTTTACTTTATAGAAAAATCAACTTTAAATTCACAGAGACAGAAAACAGAACAGGTTACCAGGGAGCAGGGAGAAGAGTTACTTTTTAATGGGTACAGCTTCTATTTGGGATAATCAAAATGTCCTGGATTTTGCATATGAGACAGAAAAATGAAGCCCAACTTTTCCTTTTTCCCTCTGACAGCTGCGGGGTATGATTTCACAGATAGCGTCACACTTCTACCCCTAACTGCCCCAGGATGATCTTGCCTTGATTTGCTACAGCATCTTCCTGTCAGAAGCGGCCACAAGTCACCACTCACCCTTGCTGCCCTGACAGGCACAACTCCACAGGCAGCTGCCACACCCTCCCTGCGCCATTGTCCCCCAAATCCCCAACCTCAATGGGCCATGATCAACACTGGGCCCTTCCTGGAATCTCCTTGAAAGCAGCAGCAGTAGTCACAACTTGTGCTGCATTTTTGTGGAAAAGGTGAGTCAAGCAGCCACTTCCCCCATAGTTCCACCCATTTGTCAAGATGATAGCGGAAGCTATCCTAGACACCCACAGCTACTGTGGGAGACATTTGCCTTGGCTGCAGCCGGCTTGTTACACAGACCTATCCCAGATGTCCCTGCTCCTACTACTTCAAAGGTCAAAACAGGTCCGTGAAATTCAGGAGACTATTTACAGGCTGTTCCATATATATATATATATATATATGTATATATGTAAAACACTTCCCTCACACCCCTCAGGTCAGTCCAGGAGAGATCCCTTGGTGTACTATCACCCTCTGCTGCAGCACAGATCCCAATGAAAGCCTTGCTCTGTGGTCTGTTTCCTACTTGTGATTCTTAGCTTGGGAAGAGTGAGTTGAGTGTGTTTCTATAGTATAAGAAAGCTGGAACATTAAGGACTATTAGCCCTGAAGAGCTCCAGAGGGCAGTGAAGAGCAAGGGTGGCAGAGTCCTATGGAGAAGTCTTCTGCAGGAAGAAGCCTGCAGAGACCAGGGGAAAAGCCTCCTGAGAGGAAATGGAAGAGGTGGGAAAAGCTCTAGAAAACCACCAAGGGGGATATAAGCCCCAACTGCTCAGCAGCTGATAGGAGTGGCTTGGTGATGGCAGGAGCTGTGATACTAAGATGTAACATGAATTGCTAAGCAGCACTGGCACTCAAAGCTCAACTGTAACACCAAGGATTCAGAGCTACCAGCATTCAGAATCTGGAGCCCCAAACATCCAGGGGACTGCAACTTTGCCAGTTTGTCATTTCTGTCTGAATTGAACAAATTCTCCAGCTGATTTGGTGACAGTAGAAATGGTCATAGAATGCTGAACATACTTAAGGCCACTGAATTATACACTTAAAAATGGTTACAATAGGGGCCAGGGATTTAGCTCAGTGGTTCCTCCACCTGCCTCGCAAGCACAAGGTCTGGAGTTCAATCCCTGGTACCAAAAAAAAAAAAAAGAAAAAAAAGGTTACGATGGTAAATGTTATATTGTATATGTTTTACTATAATTGAAAAAAGTTTGTATCAGTCTTTGCTTCAACTCTGCCTACCTAGTAGTCTCACTACCGAAGGGATGTTTTCTACACTAGAGTCACCTTTCAAAGCAACCTAAAGATGGTGGCAAAGATGCTTCCTTACATGTTTGTAGCACTCTTGTTAACAAAGTCTGAAATTAGTGAAAGTTAATTTCTATTCTTTTCTAAAGGTAAATTTCAGGATCTTTGAAACTTCAAATTTTAATGCCTTAATAATATATAAAATTTAACTCATTAACTTTTTTAAAAAGCATACTGACAATAAAACATGAGACGCTTTTTTTTTTAGCAGCCATAGTCCATACCATGAACATAAGCTGGAAAAGAATTTTTTTACAACAGATGGGTATTTCTCAAAATTAGGCTTAGTAACTTTTTGTTGGTGGTAGGTAGTCCTACTTTTGGTTGGTGATTTTGTTAATGGATAAAAGTGAATTTTGGGCCAGGGATGTAGCTCAGTAGTACAGTTCCTGTCTGGCAAGTGTGAGGCACTGAATTTGATTCCTAGTACCAAAAAAAAAAAAAAAAAGTGACTTGGAGTGTTGAATAAAGTCTGGTTGAATAATTTTTTTTTTTTGATACTGGAGATCAAGCTCAGTACCTTCTGCTTGTGAGGCAGGCAGTGACACCATTGAGCTAAATCCCTGGCCCTGGTTGAATAATTTTTAATTGTGACCTGAAAATTTAAATCCACCTTTGACATTTGCATTTTAGCCATTATACCCTTGCTTTTGGAGCCTAAACTTTACACTGTGTGCTTTTCTGCTGCCTATTCTAGAGTACAGTCGTGTCTTCCTAACCATAGGGCCCTCGCTTCCATGGCTTACTGAGATGTAGCTCATTTAGTTTTTTGTAAATGGGAAAATAGAATTGCCTAAAAACCCAAATTTTTCACTAAAACCAAAAGAGCTAGATTGCTCACTGATTTTATTACATAACCTCAGTTTGGCATCAAATTAGAATCCACTATTGTTAGGAATGTAACTGTAAAAAGGTCGCTATATACTTAAATCTCATTTTATTTGCTTCTCTGGGGGTTGTCTTAGTGTTTTCATTAGAAATGTTTGTACAGATGTAGGCCCTTCAGATATGAAGTTGCTGAAGTGGAGACTCAGAAGTTTAGCTTTCAAATTGAAAGGGGTGGAAATCTGTTTAGAAAGATTAATTTATAGATAAATAATTTACTGAGTCTGATTTGCTAATGTACAATAATCCCTAGAGGCTTTTAAAGATGTAGTCATTATATTCTTAAGGTTCTAAGAATGTTAAACCTGTCATTCATAATAGAAGAGCACTAAAATAGGACCCATTTATAATTTCTTCTTGGAAACACTTCATCCACAAATTCATAGACAAATATTTTTTCTTTTCCAAATAACTTATCTAATAGTTGGACAGCAGAGCCCTTTTCCTGATTAACATGTTAACTCGTCAAAAGCATGCAGAAACACAGAATGAGAGCTGGCTTCCCCAATAGTTTAGATTAAAAGCTGGCGTGGGCATACAAAATATTACTGAAAAGTTAAACTTTGACATTTATTGCACTTTTTTTAGTGAATATTGACCTGACAGTGAGTCTGTATGCCTTGTAAGTTCCAACATATTATTCGTCAGCAAATTCTCATATTAGCAAATAGGTTGAGCTGACTAAAAGCATTATTAAAACACTTGTTTCATTTCTACTTCTTTCAGTAATCAAAGATGAGAACAATGTTATTAAAATTTCTATGTATTTCTTGAGAGAAATTCTGAAACTGAAGCATTACTCTTATTACTTAATACTGTGCACAAAATCCAATGTCCTGAAGATAGTATATCAAATCAAAAATTTGAGGCTTTAATATTCAACACATATCCTTGGTCATCCTGTTGAAATTGAAGGAGAGAGTTTAGCGGACTGGTTGGGATATTTGCCAGATTGTTGCCTTGAAGAAGGAAATTTCAATTCCTGATTTAGCTTTCTTGTTAGCATGTGAGATTAATGGTCTTTCTTGTCTTTTGGCAGAAGTGTGTTTAGGTAACTAAACTTTGTAAAATTTGCACAAAGAAAATAAAGGTACCAATAGGAAATCGTTATACAAATGGTTTTCAGAAGTAATTTAGCCAACAGACTTTTGGTCAACAAAAATTGCATTTGCAAGCCTGAGTTTAGTCTACCATCTTTTCCTTTATTATCAATCTTCCCTTCTCTCCTATTCCCCTATAAATGTATAAATATCAAAAACAAATGATAGCCAAATTTTGTATTTAAAAGATTCTTTAGAAAACTCTCTGAGAGAAAGGGTCAGAGATAAAGAGAATGGTGGGGGAAAAGGAGGAGGAGGAGGGGAAGAAGAAAGAAAGGAGGAGAAGGAGGAGGAAGAGGAAGAGAGCCTCAGACCAGTTTTCCTTTGGTATACATTTTCCGTCTAAGGTCTGAAAAGTTGCCAGATGGTGTCACAGATAGTTTATTCTGCCTCAAATTGTCACTTGAACCTCAGCATCATTATCCAGATATATCTGGAAATGCATGTGAAATACAAATATGTAGAAGAAGCAGTTATCAGCCTAGTATGTTTTGACATGCTTTATGTGTGCAGTAGGAATTTTAATGCTACCTGTAGTATAAATACATATTCAGCATAATTTCCATTGGGTACCTTAAAGAAATAAAAGGATAATCTGCCTATTTTATTGAGGGTCAAAAAAAATTGAAGAATTCATCATGCACACACAACTACAGGGAAATGCTTTATTGAGTATAAAATTTTATATAGCTGTGTATACCGTGTTTTTGTTCTTTGTGTTACAGTGTTTTAGAGATTTACACCCTTTTGTTACCAATAAGTTGTGAAGGTGACAGTGGGCCTCCACTGTGCTCATGTAATCAAGAGCAAAGAGTGACTAAACACATACCTGCATTTGCAATCTCCTCGTACTTTGAACTCATTGTTCTACCTTTCTAATGATCGCTTCCAATGCTCATAGACAAAAGTTTCCATTGTTATTAAAAGCTCTAATTATTAAATTATTATTATTGAAAGCTCTAATTATACATGTTATTTTATGTCTAAAGAGTCCTTTTTTTGAGAAGGAAATGCTTTTATTAATCACAGCATGAAACTGACATGAAATATTAGAAATGAACCAAGATAACTAATGCTGTTATAAAATTTACATTTCTCACATCCATTTCAGAGGAAAATATTATGTACTACAGCTCTTTTTGATGTTATGGGCTCATTTCAGTAAATTTTAAAAAACCAGTAAATAGCAATTGACATATATTCTCAAACTGTGCTAGGACATAGTTAAAAAGGCAACTGTAAAATCTATGATGATAACCGGCAGGATTAGGACTATTCTGTTAAACATTAAGCACTACACTTCACTTTTAGTTGTTGAATCAGTGCACTTTTTCATTGAGAGACCAAGTGCTTGCTGTGTGAGCCATATGATTAGCAAATCTCTTCTTACCTAACAAATACTTGATTGATCAATACTCTAGTTAATTTTTCTTTCCCAATTTTGCTCTTTTGGAACAGAAATAGGTAACTTTTTCATTTATACACAGGGAGACAAATATAAAATGCACCTGATATAATCTTGTAACTCAATTACACAGAGGCAATGAATTATTATTGGCAATCTCTCTCACATTGGCTGCCCCGGGGTGGCCGTGTGGCTCCGGGAGGGCAGCGTCGAGTGCCCGGTGTGAGGAGATGGTCGGGCTCTCGGTGCCCACCGAGGTCACTGTGATCCTGTTGGATATATCGAAGGTACCACAACCCCGATTACTTTCGTGAAGGACATTTTATTTCCTTACATCAAAGATAATGTGCTAGAGTGTCTGCAGACACACTGGGAGGAGGAGGAGTGTCGGCCGGATGTCAGCCTTCTGAGGAAGCAGGCTGAAGAAGATGCCCACCTGGATGGGGCTGTTCCCATCCCTGCGGTGTCTGGGGATGGGGCGGATGACCTTCGGCAGATGATCCAGGCTGTAGCAGACAATGCGCATTGGCAGATGTCTCCGGACCGGAAGACCACAGTGCTCAAACAGCTGCAGGGCCATATGTGGAGGGCGGCATTCACAGCTGGACACGTGAAGAGTCCTTTTCTTAAACCCCTAAGAGTATTTGGGTACTAAGTAAAGTGTTCCTGACTCTATTGAACAGGAAAAGCAATCTATGTTATAAAGTATATCAGATTAGCTGCTGGTTACCCTGAAACTTCAGAGGTAAGCTATGAGCAAATTAAACAACCACAACCCCTAGCAAAGGGTGGCAGGGGAGGCTAGTGGATAGGAGCAAACTCAATTTAAATCTAAGACAGCCTTAAAATTCACAGGATCCTATGCATGCCATAGAATGTGGCAGTCACCATTTAGGGGTACAAGTGATGCTATAATTTGAATGTTTAGGTCCTCAAAATTCATATGTTGAAATCTAACACCAATGTGATATTAGAGGACAGTACCTTTAGGAGTTAATTAGATCATGAAGACAAACTCCTTGGAATTGTGATTAGTGTCCTTACTAAAGAGGACCCAGAGAATTTGCTTCTGTCTTCCATCAGGATACCATCTGTGAACAGAGTGGATCCCCCACCCAAGACAGAACCTACCTCACCTCTGGCCTTCCTGCAAGAAATAAATTTCTCTTGTTTATAAGTGATCATATTTTATTACAACAGCCCAAACAGACTAAGACAAGCAATATTAGTGGTCAGGTAAGAAAACACATTTGACAAAATTCAACATCCATTCTTTATTGTTTTCCCAGCAAATTAAAAACAGAAGAGAACTTCAACCTGATACCTATGAAAAAACCTACAGCTAACATCACATTTAATAGTAAAAGAGAGAGTTTTCCTCACAGATCAGGACAAAAAAGAGTGACTGCTCTTACTACCTTTATTCCATATTTTATTGGAAGTTTATGACAATTGAAATAAGGCAGAAAAAAATTAAAGGCATATAGATTTTAAAGGTAGGAGTAAAACTGTTCAAGAGAATGTGATATGCTTGACTGTCTAAAAAAAACTATCCAAAGAAATCTGCAATAAATTACTAGAACTAATAAGCAAACTTAGTAAGGTTATAATATATAAGAGCAATATAAAATGTGCAGAAATCAGTTTTCTACATATTAGAAGCAAATTGTCTCAATAGCATTAAAAATAAGCAACACTTCAAAATAAATGTGATAAAAAATGAAAGATCTATGTACTTAAAACTATAAAATATTACTGGGAAAAATTAAAACCTAAATAACCAGAGGACATCCAACATGGACACATGGCTGAGTAGAGGAGGAGTCACATCTGAGAGACTCAGAGAAGAACGAGTAAAAACACAAGTAATTGTAAGAAGGTGAGGGACATACATCCTGATACAAAAAAATAAATTTGAAAGGAGACTTGTAGATTAAACAAAACATGCCCAGGAGCTAAGGAGGGAAAGCAGTCTAACAGGGCCAGCTTGCAGGGTCTCTATCCTTACCCACTATGGGGGCAGCCACTTGGAGAACTTCCCAAATAGCTGGCAGGATCCAAGAAGCCCAGTAGAGTCTAGCCTCACATACTAGGGTTGTATGGGCCCCTCCATCTCATCGTCCCCTCTCCAAACATAGGAGGCTGGAGCCTATCAGCATTTTTGTGGGCACATACCAGGGGCAAGAGCTCAGGGATGGGAGAGGCCCCTTCTCCATCTGGCCTGATCTCAGATCCCAAGAGGATAAACAAGTGATTGCTGCTTATGGCAGGAGTCTTTAATATTGGACCCTAGGCACACCTGAGTCACCACCAGGAGCCTGAAGTTTCTCCCACACCAGTTGGGACATTCATGTGGACACTGGTCCAGTTTGAGTACATACTTGGCACCCTGGGCTCACCTGTGTCTTTACCCAGTTTTCACTGCCCTGCTCCAAACCTTGACCTGCTAGAGACTCTATCTGAAACCTGGCATCAGTCCCTGGGCAGCCTGAGCTTACACAAGATGTTCTAATTCCACCTTCCCAGTTGACACAAGACTCTACCTGGTATCTAGAACTAGTTCCATGGACACAAATATACATCAGTTACCTAGTGTTGGCCCCCAACCAGCAAGAATCCATGCCAGGGGCTTCAGAATCCAATACTCCACATCTTTCTTGGGTTGGTGCTCCAGTTCGGACAATTGCCACAAACAGGGATTTACAGACAGGGGACTCACTGAAGTGAGAAATCTCCACACAAATCCATAGAATATAAAGGAATGTGATTTGCAAGATTAGACTTTGGAAGAAAACACTCTTCTAGAAATACATAGGAATTTTCTTTTCTTCTCCCTTCACTTAACCAATATTTTTCTTTTCTCCTCTATTGCTACTTTTAAATTTTTAATTATATTATTATTATTATTATTGTTATTGGTGGAGTTTGGAGTTCTATCCCATTTTCTTGTTCCCCCCTTTTAAAATATAATTTGTTTCATTTGTTTGAATAGGTCCTCCATTTTTCTCTTTTCTTGCTCTCTTTCAACCTATTTCCTTTTTTGTACTTTCTTTTCCTCTAATTTAATCTCCATTCCCTATTATTTATCCATATCCTACTTGTTTTTTTTTTGTTACTGTTACCTAATACTACTAATTTTCTTTACTCCTTAATAGGATCTTTTAAGGGCCGGGGATTTAGCTCAGTGGTTCTGGTGCCTGCCTCGAAAGCACAAGATTCTGAGTTTGATTCCCCTATATTAAAAAAAGAAGGATCTTTTACATCAATCGTATCACCTTCCTCTCATCTTCCATTGTTTAATTTTTCAAAATCTATTTCTTTCTTTTTCTTCATGAATAGGAAAAATTTTTTACCAGTTATTCCTCAGAGGACTAATATCTAGAATACACAAAGAACTCAAAAACATTAAACTACCTAAAATTAAAGATTCAGTCAAGAGAAATGAACAGATATTTCATAGAGGAAGAAATACAAATTGCTAACAAATATATGAAAAAAGTGTTCAACATCTTTGGTCATTAGAGAAATACAAAGTAAAACAATGCTAAGATTCCATCTTACTCTGGAAAGAATGGCAATCATTAAGAAATCAAACAACAAATGCTAGTGTGACTGTGGTGAAAAAGAAACCCTCCTTCCTTGTTGGAGGGAATGTAAACTAGTAAAAACATTATGGAAAACAATATAGAAATTTCTCAAAGAACTGAAATTAAAAATTCCATATGACTCAGCTATTCCCCACTAGGTATCTTCTCGAAAGAGGCTAAGTCATCATATTACAGCAATACATGCAAACCAATGTTTATATCAGCACAATTCATAATAGATCAAGACTGGAAGCAGCCTGTATACTTATCAATAGAGGACTGCATAAAGAAAGTGGGATATCTATATATAATGAAATACTATTCATCTATAAATAATGACAAATTTGACACGTGTAGGAAAATGGATACACCTGGAAAACATAATGTTGAGTGAAATAAACTAGATACACAAGCTTAAATACTGTATGGCCTCTCTCATTTGAGTGAGGCAAAGTACAAACAAAGAGGATAATAAAGGGTGGATAGAAGGGGACAAGGCGATGGATCTCTAGCAATAGGGAAGTGGTCCCGTGTGGAATGAGGGTGAGGTGTGAGGAGGAGAGGAAGGGGAAATGAGAGGAATAAAGGCATGCCATGTGCAGGACCCTAATAACCCCACTTGATGTAATCATTATATGTTATAATATGAGCTAAGACAAATAATATCAACAAGAATGAAAAACAGGATGGGGGGACTGGATGGGGAGGGAGGGCTAGGGAGGGAAAGGGAACGGTATTAAAAAGAAAGAAACATGGTGTGGTATGTACATGAAACCACTCCCCAAGATGACTGTAAACTACATGAACTGCAAACATGTACAAATAAAATTAAACAATGTTTTTAGAAAATAACATATATTGGGGAAAGGGAAGTCTCTTCAAAGATGGCACTGGGAAAACTGGATTTCCATGTATGGGAAAATAAAACTAGATTCCTACCTCTCATTATGTGCAAAAGTCAATTCAAAATGGATCAAAGACCTGGAACTTGAAAACTATTACAAGAAGTCACAGGACAAAATCTAAGACATCAGTACAGGCAATAATTTTCTGAATAGGACCCCAAAAGCACAACCAAAAAAGCAAAAATAGACAAAGAGGATTATATCAAACTGAGGTGCTGCTGTTTTCTTCCCCTGCCTGACTGCCAGACAGGGCCTTGATCTTCCTGTGTTGCCCAGGATGGCCTCCAACTCACAAACCTGCTTTAGCTTCCCAAGTAGCTAGGATTGCAAGTGTGCACCACCATACTTGGCTAAGAAAATTCTTTTTTTTTCTTTTGGTTTTTTGAGTCAGGGTTTCCCTTTGTAGTTCAGGGATCCCAGGCTGGCCTCGAACTCTCAGTGATCCTCCTGCCTCAGCCTCCTGAGTTCTGGGATTACAGGCATGCACTACCACACCTGGCTCAGAAAATTCTGTACAGCAAAGAAAATAATCAACAGAGTTAAGAGACAACCTGAAGAATGGGAGAAAATATTTACAAACTATTCATCTGACAGGTGATTAATATCCAGAAATTTATATGGAATGCAAACAACTCAAGAGCAGAAAAGAAAAAAAAAACACTCAAAATAATCTAGTTTAAAATGGGCAAATGATCTGAATAAACATTTCTCAAAAGACATACAAATGGTCAAGTATAGGAACAAATGTTCAATATCACTAATCATCAGGAAAATGCAAATCAAAAGTACAATGAGTATTAGCTTCACCTCAATTAGAATGGCTATATTTTTTTTAAAAAGGTTAAAAATAACAATTGCTGGTGAGGATGCAAAGAAAGAAAAACTCTTTCTTATACACTGTTGATGGGAATGTAAATTAGTACACCCACTAAGGAAAACATACAGTAGTTTCTCAAAAAACTAAGAGTCGAATTACAATATTGTTACCAGGAAGCTGGGTCTCTACATCATGAGGTCCTAACACCATAAGAAACCAGTGACATACTGTAGGAATCAGCCTACAAGTTTATCGTGACAGGAGAGGGTGGAGTGGGGTGGGGTGGGGTGGAGTGGGGAAATGAGGATGAAAAATAAAAGACACAATGATAATTTGGAATGAGGGGACCAGGAGGTGGTTGCCTTTTGGACAAAGAGCCCTGAGTGTTTGGCACACCTTGCTTTTATTCACTTAGACAAGAGAGCAAGCAATTAGGTTAGTGGAAGATTCATCTGCCTCTTTTTGTCTATAGTATGTACTCAGATAAACATCCAGATCTCAGCTGTATTTGAACATACAATGTGCCTGCATGCCTGCACATTGCAAAGGAGGAAGAGCTTGCTGTTTTTCTCTTCTGTGCTTGCAGAGAAGGTGAATTAGGCCTGGATTCTCATTATCTGGTCTCCTACAACATAGCTCAATTCTTTGTTTTTAACAAAAGATTTCACACAAGGCATATAGGCCATCACATAGAGTTTAGGTAAAGTTTATTGCAAAATGGTAGATTTTCAGAGCAATAAAGAGAATATACCTTCAGGCATGAAGGTGGCAAACACCAAGATGGCAAACACCTGCACTGAATGAGGTCTCAGGTTATATTTATATGACTGACTAGGTCAAGGAATATCCTTTCCCTCCTCTAAGGCCATTGTTCTGTCACAAGGAAAATGGGCTATATTAACCTATCGGGTCCTGTTTACTCACTAGGTGGATGTTTTCCCTTTAGTTTGAGACCTGGAGGTTTTTCCAACACATGGTCTGAACTTTGTATGGTCCCTGGACCTTATCAGCATGCTCAGAGGATGTAACATTCTCTTGAGGTTAAGATTGAAACCACAAACTTGTGTGGATTTTATTTATAAGTAATGATTAAGAAAGCAAAAAGAAGAAGAAAGAAAGAAGAAGAAGAAGAGGAGGAGGAGGAGGAAGAAGAAGAGGAAGAAGGGGAAGAAGAGGAAAAGGAAAAAACACGTCATCCTTGCTTTTCATTTAGCCCCAGCCAGGCCTGCTAATGTGTAACTTTCTGCTTATTATGATCCAGCAACCCCACTACTGGGTATATAACAAGGGGAATAAAATACTTATATCAAAGAGATACCTACAATCCCATATTCATCGCAGCACTATTCACAATAACCAAGATAAAGAATAAACTGAGATGTCCATCTATGGATAGGTTAAAAAACATGGTGTGTATATACACAGTGAAGTATTTATTCAGACATTAAAAAGAATGGAATATGCCGTGACCCAAACAGTATAGGGTTTGAAGCAGGGTAGAGTGGTGGGAAATGAAGAAGCGAAGAAACCACGACTATTCTTGAAGTTTGGGACCAGGTGGAAACATAGCTTGTCGGGAGCTAATGGCCATCTGGAGCGCTACGCACTCTTTATTTCTAGTGGAAGGCAAACAGGAAGAGAAGGCGGGGCAAATAGTGCTACTTAGACTACGTGGCCTAGGCGGAACGAAGCGTGATTGTTTTGTGATCCTGGCATGCGCGGAAAGGGAACAGGGAAGGATACACAATGTAACTGTCTCTTGGGGCTGTGCAGTCCAGGGTCTACAATATTAGTCAAACAGATTGTCTGTTTGACTCTAATCTATGGAGGAGAAAGGGAGTAGGGAGGAGGTGAAGGGCCATCTTAAGGCTCGGCCCATGGCAAGAATATTGTCATTTGTAGCCACAAGAATAGAACTGGAAAACATTGTATTAAGTGAGATAAGCCAGATACCAAATGGCAAATATGTTTTCATTTGTTTGTGGAAGATAAAAAAAATTCACTCTTATTGGTGAAGACTAGTGATCACTAGAGAAGAGGAAGAGTAGGAGGGAGGGGATATAAAGAAAGGTCAGATATAACAGGTACCAAGATACAGTTAAATAGGACGAATTTGTTCTAGTGTTCTATAGCAGAGTAGGATAACTATATACTTCTACAATTATAGTGTATTTCAAAATACCTATAAGAACCGAATGGTTGTAAACACATAGAAATGATAAATATCAAGGAGATAAAAATGCTATTATCCTGATTTGATCATCATACATGTACTGAATCCCATAAATATGTACAAATACTACTTGTCAAAAATATACAAACACTGGAATAACAGCTGTCAAACCACTTTTGGTTGTCTTTCTGATCATGCTCTTAACATACTATTCACTATGGTGATAATACACCTCTTTGGTGGTATAAGTGCATACATTTTTCTGTATAAGTGAGTATTCCAGATAACCGAGGCTTAGCTTTTAACATATTGCAAATTGCTTATTTTAACCATTTTAAAGGAAAATCTCTTTAAAATACATCATCTACTTTGATTTTTTTAAACAGAGAGTATAGAAACTGAGTTACCTTTTCTGTTGCCACAAAATACCATTGTGATAGCTGCAGCAGAAGTAAGAAAGTAATCCAGGAGAAAATATTTGATATAATTTACAAGTTTTTACTTTGCTTCCCTTTGCAAGGAACTTGAGTTAGTTTGAAAAAGTATATTTAATTTAGAAATGAAGTAAAAGAACAAATAATTTAGAAGTAAAAGAATATTACCATACAAACGTGCAAACACTAAAGCCAGGAAAAATACTGCTGAGTAGAAAGAGTCGCATAATTGATCCTCTTGTGACAGAATCAAGCTCGAAACTGAGTACCAAATAGAAAATATTTGGCACATAAAAATTTTGGTTGGGCAATGAGGACATAATGTAGTGATAGGGTTCTCGCCTAGTATGTGCAAGGTCTTAGGTTTGATCACCAATACCACTAAAAACAAAACTACCACAGGAATGGAGAATGTAGAGACGGTCCTGACATGAACACTATTATGACCTCCTGTGTGCTCTAGCCTCAGCTCTGTGCCTGGGGGACTTCTCTTTTTCACTATGTTAAAGGAATGGGGAGAAAAATAAGTAATAGCAGAGAGCTAAATATCATTAAAATAGAGCTGGGCATGGTGGCTGAGGCAGGAGAATTGTCATGAGTTCGAGGCCAGTTTAGGCTACATAGAGAGACCCTGTCTCAAAACAAAACAAACAAATAAATAAGATAATTTGTAGATATTCATTCTACACCCACAGAACAGAAAATAAACTTTCCAAGTTCACGTCAAATATTCAGGAAAATTGTGCAAATTATGCCAAGTAAAATATAAAATACTAAAAATGCTAGAAAGTATAATCTTTGCTAAAACTAGAAATTAAGAAAATCAGAAAATAAAAATTAAAAATGCTTCAATCTAGAAATTACTTAAACATTCTCTTATCACATGCATCAAAAAGGAAAAACAAGAAATAAAAAACATAAGATCTCTTCAAAGTAAAAATGAACAAAACAGTGTTTGCCAAGTTTTATGTTACACAGTGACAAGATGGTGAACTCAGTTGCTCTAGCCCTTCATTCTCTGTGAAAACAACAGACTGACTGAACAGTTTTACGGGTGCTCTTGAAATCAGTCACAGATTTGCAGCAACCTAGTGAACACCCAGTTGGAAGAAGTCTGTCCCCAAAATGTTGGGAAATGTTGTGCCCTTTGTTTGTTCTATCCTACCCCAGCCCACCTTGTTACAGACTGCTGCAGTCAGGAGGACAGCATGTTTCCCATTGCCTTTCTCAGGATGGAAGAAAAAGAGCGGAACTTGTTTGCCACAAGTTGCCTGGCTTGTCGAAGAAAACCGGAGGGTCTGCCTTCTGACTCATGTATCAGATCTTGAACAGCCACAGTGGCATGGTTTAGTGTCTGGAGGAGAGGCTGCTTCTTGAAAGCAGTGGTGAGCATTACAGCACTTGGAAATTGCAGAAAACTTGAGATTTCAGGTGGCTGAAAGAAAGAAATTATGGGCATGGAAATACAAGAAAACATCTAAATCTCCAAGAAGAAAGTTTAAAGTCAAGACACTGAAAGAGTTGGTGTCTAAGTAGACTGCTCTCTGCTTCCAAAATGGTGCCATGTTGCTGCATCCTCTACAGTGGACAAACACTAGCTATGTCCTCACATCACATAAGAAATGGACAAGAAAGTGCTCCCTGAGCACTGAGCCTTTTATACAGGTGCTAATCTCATTATTTAATTGCTTCCCAAATACCACACCTCTTAACACTGTTGCACTAAGGACTAAACTGATCTTCAGCTCCTAAAATTCTTGGAATTTCCAGAGTTTAAAGTATCTTTTGTGTGCTGAGATGCCTGGTGGTTAGGGACACCCAGATGGAAGCTTTGTATTTGCTGGGGCTGAGAACCACTGCCTGGAAAAGCTCACATGTATGCCTGATGCAAATTAAAATAGGAAATAGGAAATAGTTTAAATCCTCATCAAAAAATGAATTGTTTTATACATTTACATTTTGTGTATTCCATTGCCCAGTGGAATATCATACGACAAATTAAAATGAATCAGTACACTACATAGTTAGTGTGGCCTCTGTACCAATGGCATTAGCACTGCCTGGGAAAATTAATTGCCCCACCCCAAATCTACTGAATCAAAAACTGGTGGTCAGACCCAGTGATACCATGAAAGACAGGTTATTTAGCTTATAAGTCAGCAGCTAGTAAAGGGCAGGCTTAAAATAGCTGATTAAAGCTTTGCAGCTAGCTAAGCTTAGAAATGTAAAAACAAACATAGGAAAAAGGATAAAGAGTTAAGAACTCTCTCAATAAAAACTTCTTAGGTAGAATACACTAACTAAATTAACAACCTCTCCCTACCTCCAGGCTGGACATGGAGAAATTTAGAAATGCAGAGTAACCAGTTTTCTTTGAACTTGGTTTCTTTCTTTTGAACTCAGCCAGCTGAGTGACTTTCTTTAGATTCTACATTATAAAGTCTAAATCCTTACTGGTTATTCTAAATCCACACAATCACTGGTGATAGGTGATTACCGGATACCTAAACAAGTTTCCACTCTCTGCCTATCTATATAAGACCAAAACAAAGAATGCACCACAGATTTCCACTTCTGGAACCCCTCTTGGAAACCCACCAGTACCTATTTTCATCTTATATTTCCAAGAAACAATTCCCCTTCTACCTCCTTTCTGTCCACAATTTCATTCTTTGACTTAGTGACAGAACAAGCTTTGTTTGTGCAGTTTGTATGATGATAACTGTATCAATACGCATCTTGATAAGGCCTCTAGGTCTTTTAAACTTACAAAAAAGTTTGAAAACCACTGAACTAGAGCTAGGTCTACCATCGTGGGTAAAATCTTAGAAATATACTAATGATGGATTAAAAGCAAGAGATGAAACAATGCACACAATATGATAGCATGTATTACAGTTGTATAATAAATGCACAGCATGATTCTATAGCAGGCAGGTTTATGAAGGTTGTCTAGAGATTTGGGTGCAGTGGCACATGCCTAAAATCACAGTGTTGTGGCAGAATGGGATGTACACAATGATTCTCACCTGGAACACGCAGTTACCAGGATCATAAACTCTCTGCTTCAGTAATGAATTAAAAAGGCAGAGTTTAAAATAAAGGAAGACAGTTCATTTGGAAAAGGATGGGGAAAAAGAAGTTAGACAGCTGCTCTGAGGGAATAGGGAGCATCAGATGTGAATACCCATGGATTTTTGTTTCCAGCTCCTTTTTATATAGGACTAGTGAATTTTTTCATCCCTCATGTGGGCACCTGGAATTTGTCACCATCTGATTGGCTCTCTGGCTGTCTTTGATCCTAACCTTGGGCACCTCTGACTACATTCTTTCTGGGCATTTGATTTCTTCTTGTGATGGATAAGTGGGAGGGCCTTAAAGAAAGGCAACTTAGAGATAATGATTAAGGAGTATCTGGTGCAGGTATAGTGATGCTGAAGTGAGAATATATATATATATATATATATATATATATATATATTATTTTTTTTAATATATTAAATAAGAATCCTTAGGTGGCTGCTCCTTGTCTCCTTTGCATTTTATCAGAGGTGGATGAGGGGACTGGTTTCCCTAGTCTTTTAGGTTTCTTGCTTCTTCCTTGGTTTGTTAACTCTTTCTGATAAATTCTTATGGTAATTGTGTTACCTGGTGTCTCTCTGGATAGTTTCTCTCTCTTTTGTCTTTCTAATTGTTCTAACTATAGAGTCTACCTGTAGAGGCAGAAGCTGCTTTTAGTAAGATTCCCCATTAATTTTTAATAAAGCCTATCTTTTCCCTGCCTAAGAGCCTCCTTTCCCTATGTTTCTCCCCTCTGAGATATCCATTTAACTGCTGTTGGGCAAATGGGTGATGACTAATCTGGCTTCTTCAAGCTGAGTGGAGTCATTGTTGGGGGCAGCAGATGGAAGTCTTTAGCAGGGAGGGTTGTCTGATGGGCCTTGGCAGAAGGAGTCTTGCAACTTTACCATGGGTTTCATCTGTATGTTCACTTGGAGTTTGTCAGCCTCTAAGTGAAAATAAACAAACTTTACCAAGAGATTGAAACACATGTGACCAAAGCATAAGTACTAGAATGGAAAGGCAGATTGGGGAAAGAGCCATGCCATTCACTGTTTTTAAGGATTGGAATAGCAAGTATAACCAGCTGGATCCTAGACCTGTCTTACAGGTGTAGCTGGAAACTGTCAAGAGGAGTCAGTGAGTAGAGTTCCTTTTCTATGTGTAGCCTTTATTACTTTTTTTACACATCTTTTGGTTATACTTCTCCACTAAGTGTTTAAGACTAAATTAAATTAAAGTGAGACAAGTGTTAATCAAAATTAACCTTTTACTGTCTATCATGTTCCATTAAGGCTCTTTAGGCATTATTTTTTGAACCATATACAGAGCCTGTCAGGTGCCAGAGTGGGTCATGCCCTTCCCTGACCATCTGCCTTTCCATGGGACCATGGAAAACCTTTTCTTCTGGTGACCCTCCTTTTTGGCACACTGTGAATTGGTTGACTCTTGTCCTCTGGGGTCTAACAATCTCCTTGCTTAGGAGGTTGGGTGACTCACCAAAATTGTAAGATCCTGTAGAGTAGTTCCCTCATGTCCTGGGTTCTTGTTGACCTTGGAGGGCCAGGGCCAAAATACTGGCTTTTAAGTCCAGTTACCTTTCTAACTTTGATGTCTAAGCTGTAGTTGTTGAACACCCAGAAGGTCAGTTACACCAGCATTGAAGTGGGAGCAGTGAGTTTAACTATTATATTCTCATCTGGATATCAAGTACTTTGAAATATAAAATATAGCCAGAGAGCTGTTATTTTTTCCAATCATGGCTATCTTAGAAATTGAATCCCTGCAGAATGTTAACAGATAACAATTAGTGTTATAGAGAAAACTTGAGGTCAAGGGTCACATAGCATTTTAGCATGACATTCAAGATGACATTATTATCTCTGAAACACATTTAAATGTCTATCTTGGCATAGAATTGTTTTTAGTCAGTTATCTTCATCTGATTATAAGATATTAAATGACATAAAGAAACTTCTGCCTAATTTGTTATCCTAATTTGTTATTCTTTAAGTGCCATGAGGAAGAATGCACCTGTCTATAGATATACCTTATAGGTTATTAATGTTTAGCCTTTAATTCTTTTCTGTGACGTTACCTGGACTGCACAGTGTTTGAGAGTCTGTAAGTATTGTAACACATATACAACATATAAGCTTTTTTGAAAGTATCATCTGGCTGGTGGTCTCATGCTGGCTTGACATGCACTTCTTACCACAAGTAGCTGGACCACAAGTACAAGAAAGGCAGATATCTGAGTTTAAAGAAAAGTTTATCACTATAAACAACCCTAGCCTGGAAGGCACCAGTATGATGAGATGTCTTTCCAGTTTTGCATATTTGAAAACTTGTATACCAAGAAAGCATGAATATATTTAGTATACAATAAAATCAGCAATAAGGAAAATCAGCAATATATATAACCACAGCTATAAGGAAATCTTTGTCTTTTAATATACGTTTGCATCAAGAGCATCTTTTAATAAGAAAACCTTATTGTTTTACCAATAGAGAACTTAACCTTTTGATAATAGTCAATGTAAATATATTACAATAATATTTTTAGCAATATTTGTTGGAGTGTGTCTCCCAGAAGGCTATGGGAACTGCTGGGGTCCCATTAATGAATAAAGACTTAAATCAACTTATTTTCAGGCAGCTATTTCTTTATTCACCAAGAGGAATCTTGTCTAGGAGTTTTCCAAAGTCCAATGGGTCCCCATTTAGTGATTTTAACAAATTTTTCAGATTACCTATGAGAACCAGACCATAACAATTAACACATTATTTTTGACCTATGGAGGACTTCCAAGTTATTGTACACAGACAGCAATGGGCACTTCACATTCACAAAACCAATCTTGACATGTTTTTGTTTGTTTGTTTGTTTTTGGTACTAGGGATTGAACTCAGGACCTTGCCCTTGCCAGGCAGGTGGCAGAACCACTGAGCTAAATCCCCAACCTATTTTTTTTCCCATTGAGTTTATTGGTACATTTTAGGTATACAATACAGTTATATTCCTCATTGGGAGCTTGTACCTTTACATGATGTATCTTGGTTCTTATTTTTCCCCCATTCCCCTGGCCTCTCTTCAACCGCTCGACTCCTCCCTATTTACAAAGACTTTATTTCCATTTTCTCCTTTTCTCATATTTTTTCATTCCCTTCTTTCCTTTCCCCTACACTTCCCACTTTCCCTTCCCCTTTAGACCTTTTCTTCCTATTACATTATCAATTATACATTTTGATCCTTATTTACACTTTTAGATTCTCATACCAGAGAAAATATTTGGTATTTACACATGTGTGTCTTATTTCTTTCACTTAAGAGTATGGCCTCAATGTGCATCCCTTTAGCTATAAATGCCTCTAGTTTTTTGTTCTTTATGGCCAACTAGTACTCCATTTTTCTATAAAAAAAAAAAAACCCTCACATTTTCTTTATCCAGTCTCCAGTTGATGGGCATTTGGGCTGTTTCCAAGTTTTAGCTATTACAAATTGTGCTGCCATGAACATGGGTACACATATATCACTGTGGTAAGATTCTTTTAATTTTGGGGGGAAGACACCTGGCAGGGGAATAGCTGAGTCAAATGGGACCTCTAATCCTAGTTTTTTGAGGTATCTCCATATTTATTTCCACAGTGGTTGTATCAGTCTACACTCCCACCAACAATGGAGCAGGGTTCCTCTATCCCCACAGCCCTGCCAGCATTTGTTATTGGTTGATTTCTTGATAGCATCCATTCTTTCTGGAGTGCGGTGGAATCTCAGCATTGTTTTCATTTGCATCTCTCAAATGACCAGTGATGTTGAACATTTTTTCATGTATTTATTTGCTATTTCTACTTCTTTGTCTGAGAAATTTCTGTTCATTTCAGATGCCCACTTTCGGATTGGGTCTTTAAATTTGGGAATCCCTCCCTATTTACAAAGACTTTGTTTCCATTTTTTCATTTTCTCATATTGATTCCATTCCCTTCTTTCCTATCCCCTATTTATCCCCACTTCCCTATTCCCTTTGCCCCTTTTCTTCCTATTTTACATTATCTATTATACCATTTACTCCTTATTTACACTTTCAGTTTCTCACACTAGAAAAACTATTTGGTATTTACACGTGTGTCCTATTTATTTCACTTAAGAGTATGGCCTCAATATGCATCCATTTAGATAGAAATGTCTCCAATTTCTCATTTTTTATGGCTGAGTAGTACTCCATTTTATTAAAAAAAACACATTTTCTGTATCCAATCTCCAGTTGATGGGCATTTGGGCTGTATCCAAGTTTTAGCTATTACAAATTGTGCTGCTATGAACATGGGTGCACATATATCACTGTGGTATGATTCTTTTAATTCTTTTGGGAAGATACCCAGCAGGGGAATAGCTGGGTCAAATGGGACTGTCAGTCCTAGTTCTTTGAGGTATCTCCATACTGATTTCCACAGTGGTTGCACCAGTCTACATTCCCACCAGCAGTGGAGTAGGGTTCCTTTCTCCCCACAGCCCCACCAGCATTTGTTATTGGTTGATTTCATGATAGCAGCCATTCTTTCTGGAGTGAGGTGGAATCTCAGCGTTGTTCTCATTTGTTTCTCTTGAATGACCAGTGATGTTGAACACTGTTTCATATGTTTATTTGCTAACTCTACTTCTTTGTCTGAGAAATGTCTGTTCATTTCAGATGTCCATTTTCAGATTGGGTCTTTAAATTTGAGAGGTCTGATTTTTTTAAGTTCTTTATAGATTCGAGATAGTAGACGTTTGTCTGAGGAACAGCAGGTGAAGATTTTTTTCCCCACATTGTGGGTTGTCTCTCCACACTGTTGGTGGTTTCTCTTGCTGTGCAGAAGCTTTTTAATAAGTATAGATACCACTTGTAGATAGTTTGTGCTAAGTTCATGGGCAACTGAGGTTTTGTTAATAAAAACTTTTCCTACACCAATGTCTTCAAGAGGTCTACCTAACCTCTGTTCCAGGTAATTCAGCTTTTCTATTTTAATATTTAGATCCTTAATCCATTTCAATTTTAGTTTAGTGCATGGTGAGAGATAAAGGTCTAGTTTTAATCTTTGGCAAGTTGAAACCCAAGTTTTCCAGCACCATTCACTAAAGAGGCTATCTTTCCTCCAGTGAGGATGGTTCGCTCCTTTATCGAAAATGAGATAACTGAGTGTTTCTGGAGTTGTTTCTGCATCTTCTAATCTGTTCCACTGTCCTCAGGCCTGTTTCTTTGCCAGTACCATGCTATTTTTATCACAGTAGCTTTGTAGTATAGTTTCAAGGTGGGGATTGTGATACCCCCTGCCATGTCTCTGTTACCTAGAATTGCTTTTGGTATTCTGAGTCTCTTCTTGTTCCAAATGAATTTTTGGATTGTTTTCTCAAGGTCCATGAAGTATGCTGCTGGGATTTCAATTGGAATTGCACTGAATCTATATAGCAGTTTTGGAAGTATGGCCATTTTCACTATATTGATCCTTCCTACCCAGGAGGAAGGGATATCTTTTCATTTTCTGATATCATCTTCAATTTCTATTTTCAGAATGCTATAGGTTTCAGAGAAGAGGTTTTTGATTTCTATTGTTAGGTTGATTCCTAAGTATTTCAGTTTATTGGATGCTATTGTGAAAGGAATTGTTTGCCCTATTTCTCTCTCAGTGATTCTATTGTTCTTGTAGAGGAAAGCTATTGATTTTTATATGTTGACCTTGTATCCAGCTACTCTACTGAATTTGGTTATTAAGTCTAGAAGACTTTTGTTGGAGTTCTTGGGGTTTTCTATGTAGAGTATCATGTCATCTGCAAATAATGACAATTTGACTTCTTCATTTCCTATCTTTATTCTCAGGGATGCAAGGATGGTTCAACATTCATAAATCAATAAATGTAATACACTATATTAAGAGAGAAGGACAAAAGCCATATGATCATCAATAGATGCAGAAAAGGCATTTGACAAAATCCAACACCCATTCAGGATAAAAACGCTACAGAAAATTGGAATAGAAGGTCTTTATCTCAACCTGCTTAAGGCTATATAAGAAAAAAACAACATCCAACAACATACTAAATGGTCAAAAACTGAAAACCTTCATGCTAAAATCAGGAACATGACAAGGATGTCCACTTTCAGCACTCCTATTCAATATAGTTCTGGAAACATTAGCCATAGCAATTAGAAAGGAGAAAGAAATAAAAGGAGTAACGATAGGAAAGCAAGAAGTTAAACTGTCATTATTTGCTGATGATATGATACTCTACATAGAAGACCCAAAAACTCTGCCAAAAGACTTCTAAACTTAATTGACAGATTCAGTAGATTAGCTGGATACAAGGTCAACGCTAAAAAAAAAAATAGCCCTCTTGTACACAAGTAACAGACTCATTGAGAGAGAAATTAGAGAAACAATTCCTTTTGCAATATCATCCTTTTTCAATATCATTGAAATATCTAGCAATCAATCTAATAAAGGAAGCAAAAGTCCTCTACACTGAAACCTACAGCACTCTGGAAAAAGAGATCAAAGAGGATACAAGAAAATGGAAAGACATCCCTTGTTCCTGGGTAAGGAGGAACCAATATAATGAAAATGGCCATACATCCAAAACAGCTATATAGATTTAATGCAATGCCAATTGAAATTCCAATGATATATTTCACAGAACTAGAGAAAAGAATCCAAAAATTCATTTGGAACCAGAAGAGACCTAGAATAGCAAAAGCAATTCTAGGCAACAGAGACATGGCTGGGGGTATCACAATCCCCAACTTGAAACTATACTACAAAGCTCCTGTAATAAAAACAGCATGGTACTGGCAAAGAAACAGACATGAGGAGCAATGGAATAGATTAGAAGATCCAGAAACAACTCCAGACATACTCAGCAACCTCATCTTTGACTAAGGAACCAACTATCCTCACTGGAGGAAAGATAGCCTCTTTAATAAATGGTGTTAGAAAAACTAGATTTCATCCTGCCAAAGATTAAAACTAGACCTATATCTCTCACTATGCACTAAACTAAGACTGAATTGGATTAAAGATCTAAATATTAAAACAGAAACACTAAATTTGCTGGAATATAAGTTATGAGTTTCTTTTTTGAATTAACTGTGTTTCTTCTATGCAGCATATTGTTGGATCTTGCTTCTTGACCCATTCTGCCAGTCTATTTCTTTTGATTAAATGAATTAATTGGTGAGTTGAGACTATTAACATTGATGTTTATAACTGATATGTATTGACTTATCCTTGTCATGATTTTTTCTTTTTGTTGGATTCTCCCCCTTTGCATTTAATTTCTTGTCATGCCTGATGGATTCGTTCAGCTGGGCTTCCTGGAGTTGTGATCCCCATTGTCTTTTCCTAGGATATTGCTTAATATCCTACTTTTGGTATTCATGAAGTTGGTAAGATGCTCTTTGTCATGAAAGTATCTTATTTTTCCATCAATTTTGAAAGAGTTTTGGAGGGTACATCAATCTGGGTTGGAGGCTGTTTTCCTTTAGGGCTTGAATTACATCACTCCAGGCTCTTCTTGCCTTGAGGATCTGTGCTTAGTAGTCTGCTATGATTCTAATGGGCTTTCCTTTCTATGTGATTTCTTCCTTTTCTTTAACTGCTTCTAGAATTTTGTTCTGTTGGGTTTGTGGAATCTTTACTCTTATATGCCTATGTGTAGATTTTTTTTTTCATCATGGCTAGTTGGAGTTCTATATGCCTCACTTATCTCTATTTCAATTTCTTTCCCCCTATTTGGGAAGTTTTCTGCCATCACTTCTGTGAACAGCTTTTTATGTCATCTGCATTCTCTCATGTTTCTTCATTGACTCCAATCTGTCTTATATTATTCTTCTTTGTATTATCCAGCAGCTGCTGGATTGATTTCTCATGGTCCCTTACTATTTTAAAGAAATTTTTCTTTTCCTAGTCACTAATTGCAATCCTATCTTCTATATCTGAAATTCTGTCCTCACCTTGGCTCATTCTGCTGCATAAACTTTCAATGGAGTTTTTAATGTCCTGGAAATCTATTTATATCTGTTTTATGGATTCTATTTGTTTCCTATGTTGGCATTCCATCATGTTCCTCACCTCTTCTATTTTTAAAAAATCTGTGTCCTCTCTAGATTTATTAATCATGTCTTGCACTATGGGTAGAATCTTTGGTGTTATCTGAGACATTATTTCTGATTTCATTTTTTCCAGATCCTCTTTTGTTGCTAGTTCAGGGAGCCCAGGTGGCTGAGTATCAGATTATTCCATCTCGTTGCCCTTTGGGGTTGCCTTAGGCGACCTGGAAGTCTCATTTTGAGACTTGTTTACACATCTTCTCATTTCTGGAGAAGTAGCCTGCTGTGCCTCTCTTGAGGCAACATTTTGCTCACCCAGTGGTCTTAAATTCTCACCAAGCCACAGACTGGCCTTTTCTCTGCAGCTCACCAGTGCAGCAATTCCTGTGTTCAAATTGGTTGCTTTCTGGGTCCCTGAGCTGACCTGTTGTCTGATCGGGCTTCTGGCTTGGGCCTGTGCACACTTGGGATGGTGTCTAGGCATAGTTCTGGCTAGGGCCTGCCCTCCTATATAGCTGTTGTCTGGGAGGGCCTTTGGCCTGGGGCTATGCACCCCAGTCCCTGGTGTCTGAGCAGGCTTCTGGCTAGGGCCTCTCTGCACTTACTGATGGCATCGGGTGATCCTATGGCTGTTGCTTGTGCACCTGTGCAGCTCTTTTCCAGGTAGGCCTTTGGCTTGAGCCTGTGTGCCCAAGCTGCTATGGTTGGGGCGGGTTTCTGGGTGGATCTGACTGCAGCCATGCTGCTCTGGTCCACACTGCTGTTTGCTGGGATCTGTGCACAGTTAATGATGGTATGGGGTGGGCCTCTATTATTAAGTTAAATAAATTGGATGCATATGTGTAAATATCACATTGATTGTCTGGTGTGAGAAACCAAAAGGGTAAATGAGGATCAAAACATATAATAGATATTGAGAAATAGGAAGAAAGTTTTCCATTGGAAAGGGAAACTGGGGGGCTAGGGTAGAAGGTAGGAAGGGAAAAGAAAAAAAGAGAATAGAAGGGAAATGGAACCAAAGCTTTTATAAATAAGGAGAGAAGAGCTGTTGAAGGAAGGGGAGGGGATAGGAAAAAAAAGAATCAAGATATATCATGTACAGGTACAAATTCCCTATGATGAATGTGATCATTAGGTATATCTAAAATGTCTCAATAAAATTAATTAAGTTTTTTTTAAAAATCCTTAGGTGGCTTCCCCTTAATTCCTTTGCATTTTATCAGAGGTGGGTGAGGGGCTGGTTTCCCTGGTGTTTAGGTTTCAGGCTTCCTCCTTGCTTTAACTCTTTCTGATAAACTCTATCTGATAAATTATGGTAACTGTGTTACCTGGCACCTTTCTAGGAGTAGATTTTCTCTCTTTTGCCTTTCTAATTGCTCTAACTAGGGGAAGAAGCTGCTTTTAGTAAGATTTCCCATTTTTTTTCCTTAAATTCTTTTATTGGTACATTTTAGGTGTACAATACATTTACATTTATCATTGGGTGCTTGTACCTGTACATGATGTATCTTGGTTTTTATTTTTTTCCCATTACCTGTGCACCCTTCACTCCCTCCACCCTTCCCTACTTACATAGGTTTCATTTCCATATTTTTCTTTTCTCATAATTTTCCCTTCCCTTCTTTCCCCTTCCGCTCCTGCCACCCTTACACCTTTGAATCTTTTCCTATTGCAAATTATCAGTTATTCATTTTAATCAGTTTAACCCTCATTACACTTTCAGTTTCTCACACTAGAGAAACTATTCAATATTTACACATGTGTGTCCTATTTATTTCACTTAAGAGTATGGCCTCAATACGTATCCATTTAGCTATAAATGTCTCTAGTTTCTCATTCTTTATGGCTGAGTAGTACTTCATTTTATAAAAAAACCACATCTTTATCCAGTTTCCAGTTGATGGGCACTTGGGCTGTTTCCAAGCTTTAGCTATTACAAACTGTGCCGCTATAAACATGGGTGCACATATATCACTGTGGTATGATTCTTTTAATTCTTTTGGGAAAATACCCAGCAGGGGAATTGCTGGGTCAAATGTGACCTCTAATCCTAATTTTTGAGGTATCTTCATATTTATTTCCACAGTGGTTGCACCAGTCTGCACTCCCACCAACAATGGAGAAGGGTTTCTTTCTCCCCACACCCCCGCCAGCATTTGTTATTGGATGATTTCTTGATAGCAGCCATTCTTTCTGGGGTGAGGTGGACTCTCAGTGTTTTCATCTGCATCTCTTGAATGACCAGTGATGTTGAACATTTTTTCATATATTAATTTTCTGCTTTGTACTTCTTTGTGTAAGAAATGTCTGTTCATTTCAGATGCCCATTTTTGAATTGGGTCTTAGAATTGGGGGGGGGTCTGATTTTTTTCAGTTCTTTATATATTCTTAATAATAGACCTTTGTCTGAGGTACAGCTGCTAAATATTTCTTCCCACATTGTAGGTTGTCTCTTAGCTCTGTTGGTGGTTTCTCTTGCAGTGCAGAAGCTTTTTAATACAATGAGATCCCAGTTGTTGATTCTTTGTGCTAGTTCCCGTGATACTGAGGTTTTGTTCATAAAGTCTTTTCCTATGCCAATGTTTTGAAGACTTCTACCTAACTTATCTTCCAGCAAGTTTAGTGTTTCTGTCTTAATATTTAGATATTTAATCCATTTCAATTTTAGTTTAGTGCATGTTGATAGGTGTGGGTCTAGTTTTAACCTTTGGCAGGTTGAAATCCAGGTTTTCCAACACCATTTTTTAAATAGGCTATCTTGCCTCCAATGAGAGTGGTTGGCTCCTTTGTCAAAATGAGGTGGGTGAGTATGTCTGGAGTTGTTTCTGCATCTTCTAATCTATTCCACTGGTCCGCAGGTCTGTTTCTTTGCCAGTACCATGCTGTTTTTATTACAGTAGATTTGTAGTATAGTTTCAAGTTGGGGATTGTGATACCCCCAGCCATGTCCCTGTTGCCTAGAATTGCTTTTGCTATTCTAGGTCTCTTCTGGTTCCAAATGAATTTTTGGATTCTTTTCTCTAGTTCTGTGAAGTATATTGTTGGAATTTCAATTGGCATTGCATTAAATCTATATAGCAATTTTGGAAGTATGGCCATTTTCAGTTTTTTGGTTCCTCCTACCCAGGAATAAGGGATGTCTTTCCATTTTCTTATATCCTGCTTGATCTCCTTTTTCAGAATGTTGTAGTTTTCAGTGTAGAGATCTTTTGCTTCCTTTGTTAGATTGATTCCTAGCTATTTCATTTTTTTGGATGCTATTGTAAAAGGAATTGTTTCTCTAATTTCTCTCTCAGTGAATCTGCTATTTGTGCATAAGGAAGCTATTGTTTTTTGAGTGTTGACCTTGTATCCAGCTACTCTACTGAATCTGTCAATTAAGTCTAGAAGTCTTTTGGCTGAGTTTTTTGGATCTTCTATGTAAAGTATCATATCATCAGCAAATAATGACAGTTTCACTTCTTCTTTTCCTATCTTTATTTCTTTTTTTTTTCCTTTCTCTTTTCTAATTGCTATGGCTAATGTTTCCAGAAAAATATTGAACAGGAGTGGTGATAATGAATATCCTTGTCTTGTTCCTGATTTCAGCATGAAAGTTTTCAGTTTTTGACCATTTAGTATGATGTTGGCTGTTGGTTTTTCATAGATAGCCTTAATCAGGTTAAGATAAAGACTTTGTATTCCAATTTTCTGTAGCGTTTTTATCATGAATGGGTGCTGGATTTTGTCAAATGCCTTTTCTGCATTTATTGAGATGATCATATGGTTTTTGTCCTTGACTCTGTTAATATAGTGTATTACATATATTGATTTACAAATGTTGAACCATCCTCGCATCCCTGGGATAAATCCAACTTGGTCAGGGTGTATGATCTTCTTGATGACACTCTGTATTCTGTTTGCCAGTATCTTGTTGAGGATTTTTGCATCTATGTTCATCAGGGAGATTGGCCTGTAGTTCTCTTTTTGGGTTGGGTCTTTCCCTGGTTTTGGAATCAAAGTAACACTTGCTTCCAGGAATCAATTTGGAAGCCTTGCTTCCCTTTCAATTTCCTTGATGAGTTTAAAGAGTAATGGTGATAGTTCTTCTTTAAATGTCTTGTAGAATTCAGCAGTGAAGCCATCAGGACCTGGGCTTTTCTTTGTTGGTAAATTTTTTGTTCTATTTTCAAGTTCACTCATTGTAATTGGGGTGTTTAGAATTTCTGTATCTTCTTTTTTAAGTTTGGCAATTCGTAGTATCTAGGAATCTGTCCATTTCTTCTGTGTTTTCCATTTTATTAGAGTTCAGGTTCTCAAAATAGGCATTGATGATCCTCTGGATTTCTGTTGGATCTGTTGTGGCTTCACCTCTTTCATTCTTAATTGCATGGATTTGTGCCTTTTCTTTCCTTGTTTTGATAAGATTGGCTAAAGTTTTACCAATTTTATTCATTCTTTTGAAAAACTAGCTCTTTGATTCATTGATTTTTTTGTATCATTCTCTTAGTCTCCATTGCATTGATTTCTGCTCTGATCTTTATAATTTCCTCTCTTGTAAGGGTTTTGGATTTGTTATGCTCTTCTTTTTCTAGGAGCTTGAGGTTCTACATTAGCTTATTTAACTGAGTTCTCTCTGTTGTCCTAATATGGACATTCACTGCTATGAATTTCCAATGTAAAACTGCTTTCATTGTGTCTCACAGATTCCTGTATGTTGTACTGGCATTATCATTTATTTGTAGAAACTGTTAATTTCTTCTTTAGTTTCCTCTGTGACCCATTGGCTGCTCAGGAGGGTGTTATTCAATTTCCATGTGTTTGTGGGAGTTTTGTGGTTTCTTATGTTATTGATCTCCAATTTTATTGCACTATGGTCTGATAATATGCAAGGAATAACTTCAATTCTTTTACATTTACTTAGACATGTCCTATGAGCTAGCATGTGGTCTATTTTGAAGAATGACCCGTGTGCAGCTGAAAAGAATGTGTATTTTGATTTTGTGGGGTGGAACACTCTGTAAACATCTATTAAGTCCATTTGTTCAATAGCTTGGTTCAGTTCCAGAATTTCATTGTTAATTTTTTTCTAGATGATCTGTCTATTTGTGATACTGGTGTATTGAGTTCCCCCGCTACAATTGTATTACTGTTTATTTGGTTTTTCATGTCCATTAATATTTGTTTTGTACAGTTGGGGGCATTTGTATTTCATGCATATTTATTTAGGATCATCATCTCTTCCTCTTGGATTGTTCCCTTCACAAGGATGTAGTGATCATCTTTGTTTCTCTTAATTAGTTTTGGATTGAAATCTACTTTGTCTGCAGATAAGATTGCTACCCCTGGTTTTTTCTGGGTTCCTGCCACTCAGAGAACTGTTTTCCATCCTTTTATTTCCAGTCTATGAATTTCTTTTTGAGCTAGATGTGTTTCTTGTATGCAGCATATTGCTGGATTTTGCTTCTTAATCCATTGTCAGTCAAATGTTTTTTTAAGTATAATTTTTAATTTATTAGAACCAGTAAGTGATGATTTTAAAAGCACAGTTCCCATCAAATTAACATGTAATTCAGGGAAATATACATATTTAAAAAACTTAAATCTTAAGGCAGAAGTAAAACATAAAAACAGCATGTCTATTACAAACTGTAGAATGTCAGATTTTTAAGAGATTCACATAGTATTTTATAGCACTACAATGTGTTAATAAAGTCAAAAATATTTTCCATTGGTCCAAGATTTTTTAGCCTGTAAAATCCCTCAGGTGCTAATTGAAGAAATTTTGCCATTAAGTAACAACTGTCACATAACCAAGTGACTACTTTTTATGTCAAAGGAACTAAGGCCAGTAATCTTATGGTTTTCATTTGTAAAGATTTTAGAGTATTAAAGATAAAGTGTTACTAGAAATATTTTTAGATTTATCTCCCCTTTCCTTTAACTCCATTTAAAAATTTTGTGAACTGTTAATATCTATTCGTTGTAGGCCTATCCTACTGATACTGAAGGCATAAATTATTTACTTTGATATGGTAGAAAAACTGTAGTCAATTACTGCATCTTTTTCTGGTCACTAACTTCAAACTGAAGTCAAAGAAATTTTACTTCTCAACAAGTGAAGTTGTAGACGTTTCAATTATGCCTGGAACCTGTGAGTGGGAGGCAGGGGGAGTGAATGTTTGTTTGCCTATTTTGTGGTGCAGGGGACCAAGCAGCCAAGTGCTCTATCATGCAGAGATACTTTCAGCCCAATATTTCATATATAGAGAGAATTAACAGTAGTCCTGAAATCAGAGTTAACAACCTTGAATTTCCTTCATGATCAATATCTTTTGTTTTGGGGGCATGGGATAAGAAGTAAAAGTCCTTTAATCAGAAAACAAGAATTAACTAGCTTACATTTTCTATTAAATAGTGTCAAAAAAGACAAAATGTATTTAAAATACTTTTGTAAGTCTAGCAAATATGAGGTTGATGGTATCTTAATATAGTAAGTAATTACAAAGTTTCCTTTTTATTACAAACTTTAAGGTATTTTTATAAAACAGCTATACTTCACTGTACTTCTATCCTTATTTTTGCATTAATAAAAACTTGTTAAAATTTCTTGTGTAGTATTCGTGAAAAATACATAGTCAAAGAGAATCACTAAAACTTAGAGGAAGGCTTTGAAATCCTGATTGCAGATTCATTTCAAAGTAGATTTAGCCCCTTTCAGGTCCTGGCATTTAAATCATGAATATCTTCTCCAATGCAACCGTGAAAATAAAACTTTAGTCAATGCTAACTTTAGTTAAATAGTACTGGTATTATGGGGAAAAAATGAAAATGCATTCAACAATTTCACACCAAGTAAAAATAACATAAATATTTATGTCTTTGAAGGTTATCTCAACTTTCATGAGTCAACTGAAAGCTAATCTGCCCAGACACATCAGCACTTATGTAAAATAGAAGGAGTAGGAATGTAATTTTGTATACATTTTGCACATATTTGGCACCCAGTTTCCCTTCATTTATGTCACTATTCTAGGTATAACTCCTGGAAGAGCATGAAATGAAGGGCAGCCAGAACAGAACAGCTGTTGGGCCCACAAGAATACATTAGTTTATAAAACCTTTTCAGCTGAGTAACTGCTCTTACTGTGGTTATGCTATGTGCAACATATAATCTGTATAACCATGTTCTTTTGCTATTTGTGAAAAAAAATTAAGCTTAATAAAATGTGAAATATACATTAGTTTGCCTTAAATGCAAGGATTAACCAATTTTGGCTCAATTGTATCATAACCAAAAGTCTCCACTTTGATAATACAATATGAAAAAGTTCACATACATACACAGTTACATTCCTTCATTAAAGGTTTTCCTTCAATCTACCTCAATGTATCTTTACAACTGATACAACTGATCTTTACAACAAAAGTGAAAAATGACAAAGTATGAATGATTTCATTTTACAGCACTTTAGGTTTTGTGAAATTTTCCTTTAGGATTTAAAGCACATCATTGAAACGCTGCTTTTCATAGTCTGCAAGATCCATTGGAAGCTCTTGTTCTTCATCATTTTGCTTCAATTTGTGGAAATCACCAACTCTATCCTTGGTGGCTTGCTTTAGTATATCCATTTCAATTCTGGGTTCACACTCCCAGTTTGAGCCAGGATTTAAATGCTGAAGAGGATCGGAAGAGTGCTGTTTTGAAGTACCTGGGTTACCATTGTGGTTTACGTGTGAATCTAGACCCATATTTGGGAAGAGAGGTTGTCCAGTTGGAAGATGGGAGATTGTCTGATGATTTTCATGTTGAGAAACTAAAACAGGGGGCTTCCTTAGAGAGGTGAGAAGATCATCAACTTAAGCTAGGTCATTTTCTTCTACTCCAGGCATCCTGGCATCACAATCTCATTTGATTTGCTCTTTTCCATGTGGAATATGATTACTTGAGGATTCATCATTCTTTTTTAATGTATTTATTGGTACATTTTAGGTATACATTACATTTACATTTATCATTTGGTGCTTATACCTGAACATGATGTATCTTAGTTCTTGTTTTTCCCCATTACCTGTGCACAATGCACCTCCTCTACCCTTTCCTATTTACATAGATTTTGTTTCCATTTTTTTTCTTTCTCATACTTTTTTCTTTCCCTTCTTCCCTTTCCCCTTCTCCTTCTGCCATCCCTACTCCTTTGGAACTTTTCCTCTTTCAAATTATCAATTATTCATTTTAATCATTTTCATCCTTATTTACACTTTCAGTTTTTCACACTAGAGAAACTATTTGATATTTACACGTGTGTCCTGTTTATTTCACTTAAGAGTTTGGCCTCAATAGGCATCCATTTAGCTATAAATGTCTCTAGTTTCTCATTCTTTATGGCTGAGTAGTACTCCATTTTATTTAAAAAACCCACATCTTCTTTATACAGTTTCCAGTTGATGGGCACTTGGGCTGTTTCCAAACTTTAGCTATTATATGTACTCCATTTTATTAAAAAAGCCCACATCTTCTTTATCCAGTTTCCAGTTGATGGGCACTTGGGCTGCTTCCAAACTTTAGCTATTATAAACTGTGCTATGAACATGGGTGCACATATATTGGTTTGGTATGATTCTTTTAATTCTTTGGGGAAGATACCCAGTAGAGGAATAGTTGAGTCAAATGGGACCTCTAGCCCTAGGTCTTTGAGGTATCTTCATACTGATTTCCACAGTGTTTGCACCAGTCTGTACTCCCACCAACAATGGAGAAGGGTTTCTTTCTCTCCACACCCTCACCAGCATTTGTTATTGGTTGATTTCTTGATAACAGCCATTCTTTGTGGGGTGAGGTGGAATCTCAGTGTTGTTTTCATCTGCATCTCTTGAATGATCAGTGATGTTGAACATTTTTTCATATATTTATTTCCTATTTTTACTTCTTTGTCTGAGAAATATCTATTCATTTCAGATGCCCATTTTTGAATTGGGTCTTTGAATTTGGGGGGTCTGATTTTTTTCAATTCTTTATATATTCTCGATAGTAGACCTTTGTCTGAGGTACAGCTGCTAAAATGTCTTCCCATATTGTAGGTTGTCTCTTAGCTCTGTTGGTAGTTTCTCTTGCAGTGCAGAAGCTTTTTAATACAATGAGATCCCAGTTGTTGATTCTTTCTGTTAGCTCCCCTGCTACTGAAGATTTGTTCATAAAGACTTTTCCTATGCCAATGTCATTGAGAGTTCTACCTAATTTATCTTCCAGCAAGTTTAGTGTTTCTGTCTTGATATTTAGATCTTTAATCCACTTTGATCTTAGTTTAGTGCATGGTGATAAGTGTGGGTCTAGTTTTAATCTTTGGCAGGTTGAAATCCAGGTTTTCCAACACCATTTTTTAAATAGGCTATCTTGCCTCCAATGAGAGTGGTTGGCTCCTTTGTCAAAGGTGAGGTGACTGGGTATGTCTGGAGTTGTTTCTGCATCTTCTAATCTATTCCACTGGTCCGCAGGTCTGTTTCTTTGCTAGTACCATGCTGCTTTTATCACAGTAGCTTTGTAGTATAGTTTCAAGTTGGGGATTGTGATACCCTGAGCCATGTCTCTGTTGCCTAGAATTGCTTTTGCCATTCTAGGTCTCTTCTGGTTCCAAATGAATTTTTTCATTCTTCTCTTGAGTTCTGTGAAGCATATTGTTGGAATTTCAATAGGCATTGCATTAAATCTATATAGCAGTTTTGGAAGTATGGCCATTTTCACTATATTGGTTTTTCCTACCCAGGAACAAGGGATGTCTTTCCATTTTCTTAAATCCTCTTCAATCTCCTTCTTCAGAGTGCTGTAGTTTTCAGTGTAGAGATCTTTTGCTTCCTTTGTTAGGTTGATTTCTAGATATGTCATTTTTTTAGATGCTATTGTAAAAGGAATTATTTCCCGAATTTCTCTCTCAATGGATCTGCTATTTGTGTATAAGAAGGCTATTGTTTTTTGAGTGTTGACTTTGTATCCAACTACTCTACTGAATCTGTCAATTAGTTCTAGAAGACTTTTCACTGAGTTTTTTGGGTCTTCTATGTAAAGTATCATATCATTAGCAAATAATGACAGTTTCACTTCTTCCTTTTCTATCTTTATTTCTTTTATTTCTTTCTCTTTTCTAATTGCTATGGCTAATGTTTCCAGAACAATATTGAACAGGAGTGGTGATAGTGGGGATCCTTGTCTTGTTCCTGATTTTAGCATGAAAGTTTTCAGTTTTTGACCATTTAGTATGATGTTGGCTGTTGGCTTTTCATAGATAGCCTTAATCAGGTTGAGATAAAGACCTTCTATTCCAATCTTTTGTCATGTTTTTATCCTGAATCGGTGTTGGATTTTGTCAAATGCCTTCTCTGCATCTATTGAGATGATCATATGGTTTTTGTCCTTGACTCTGTTAATATAGTGTATTACATTTATTGATTTATGAATGCTGAACTATCCTTGCATCTCTGGGATAAATCCAACTTGGTCAAGGTGTACGATCTTCTTGATGACACTCTGTATTCTGTTTGCCAGTATCTTGTTGAGGATTTTTGCATCTATGTTCATTAGGGAGATTGGCCTGTAGTTCTCTTTTTGGGTTGGGTCTTTCCCTGGTTTTGGAATTAATTTGGAAGCCTTGCTTCCCTTTCAATTTCCTTGATGAGTTTAAAGAGTAATGGTGATAGTTCTTCTTTAAATGTCTTGTAGAACTCCGCAGTGAAGCCATCAGGACATGAGCTTTTCTTTGTTGGTAAATTTTTTATTCCATTTTCAATTTCACTCATTCTCATTGGGGTGTTTAGAATTTCTATATCTTCTTTTTTTAAGTTTGGCAATTCGTAGTATCTAGGAATCTGTGCATTTCTTCTGTGTTTTCCATTTTATTAGAGTTCAGGTTCTCAAAATAGGCATTGATGATCCTCTGGATTTCTGCTGGATCTGTTGTGGCTTCACCTCTTTCATTCTTATTTGCATGGATTTGAGCCTTTTCTTTCCTTTTTTTTGATAAGGTTGGCTAAAGGTTTATTGATTTTATTCATTCTTTCAAAAAAAACAACTCTTTGTTGTGGTTTTTTTTTGGTACCGAGGATCGAACTCGGGTCCTTGCACTTGCACAGCAAAAAACCCAACTCTTTGATTCATTGATTTTTTGTATCATTCTCTTAGTCTCCATTGCATTGATTTCTGCTCTGATCTTTATAATTTCCTCTCTTGTATGGGCTTTGGATTTGTTATGCTCTTCTTTTTCTAGGAGCTTGAGGTTCTACATTAGCTTATTTAGCTGAGTTCTCTCTGTTGTCCTAATATGGACATTCACTGCTATGAATTTCCCATGTAAAACTGCTTTCATTGTGTCCCACAGATTCCTGTATGTTGTACTGGCATTATCATTTATTTGTAGAAACTGTTAATTTCTTCTTTAGTTTCCTCTGTGACCCATTGGCTGCTCAGGAGGGTGTTATTCAATTTCCATGTGTTTGTGGGAGTTTTGTGGTTTCTTATGTTATTGATCTCCAATTTTATTGCACTATGGTCTGATAACATGCAGGGGATAACTTCAGTTCTTTTATATTTACTTAGATATGTCCTATGAGCTAGCATGTGATCTATTTTGGAGAATGACCCATGTTAAGCTGAACCGAATGTGTAGTTTGATTTTGTGGGGTGGAACACTCTGTAAACATTTATTAAGTCCGTTTTTTCAATAGCTTGGTTCAGTTCCAGAATTTCATTGTTAATTTTTTTCTAGATGATCTGTCTATTTGTGATAGAGGGGGATGGGTTCCCCCACTACAATTGTATTACTGCTTATTTGATTTTTCATGTCCATTAATATTTGTTTTGTTTATGTGGGGGCATTCATATTTGTTGCATAAATATTTAGGATTGTCATCTCTTCCTCTTGGATTGTTCCCTTCACAAGGATGTAGTGACCGTCTTTGTCTCTCTTAATTAGTTTTGGTTTGAAATCTACTTTGTCTGCAAATATGATTGCTATCCCTGCTTTTTTCTGGGTTGCTGTTACATGGAGAACTGTTTTCCATCCTTTCACTTTCAGTCTATGAATTTCCTTTTGAGTTAGGTGTGTTTCTTGTATACAGCATATTTTTCGGTTTTGCTTCCTAATCCATTCTGTCAGTCTATTTCTTTTGATTGGTGAATTGAGGCCATTAACATTGATAGTTATAATTGAGAGATATTGACTCATCCTTGTCTTTATGTTTTACTGTTGTTCGCTCTTTTATTTCTTATTTTCCCCCCTTTCCCTTTAGTGTCTTACCTTGCATGGTGTCTTCTCTCTGTTGGGCCTGATGGAGTTTTGACCTTCATTGCCTTTTTCTAGGATATTGCTTAAAATTGTTTAGAGTGCTGGTTTGGTGTTCATGATATTTCTCAGGTGTTCTTTGTCATGGAAGTATCTAATTTCCCCATCAATTTTGAAAGATAATTTTGCAGGATACAACAGTCTAGGTTGGAAGTTATTTTCTTTTAGGGCTTAAAATACTTTACTCTAGGCTCTCCTTGATTTGAGGGTTTTGTGTTGAGATATCTGCCATGATTCTGATGGGCTTTCCTTTGTAGATGATTTGTTTCTTTTCTCTCACTGCCTGTAGGATTTTGTTCTTCTGTTGGGTTACTGGGAACTTGACTATTATATGTCTAGCTGTAGGGTTTTTTTGGTCATGGCTAGTTGGAGTTATATATGCCTCACTTATCTGTATGTCCAGTTCTCTACCTCTGTCTGGGAAGTTTTCTGCTATAACTTCTGTGAACAGTTTTTTATGTCACTTGTACTTTCTCCTGTTTTTTCATGGACTCCTATCAGTCTTATGTTATTCTTCTTTGCATCATCTAGCAGTTGTTGGATTGATTTCTCATGGTCCCTTACTATCTTTAAGAAATCTCTGTTTTCATGGTCCTTAACCACAATCATGTTTTCTATATCTGATATTCTGTCTTCAGATTCTCTTAGTCTGCTCTTCATGCTTTCAGTGGAGTTTTTAATCTCCTAAATATCTGTTTGAATATGTTTCATGGACTCCATTTCTTTCTTATGTTGGGTGATCATGGTTTCCATTTCTTTCTTATGCTGGGCATTCTTGGCTTTCAGCATGTTTCTGGTCTCATCTATTTTCTTATCTGTTTCTGTTCTAGAGCCTCTAATCATGTCTTTCACTCTGCTCACCATATCTGTATTTATCTGGGAGATAATTTCTGCTTTGAATTTTTCTAGAGCCTCATTCATCTGTTTTGTTACTTCCTGTGCTATCAGTTCAGGGTGTCCAGGTGGTTGATTATCTGATTTTTCTGCCTCATTTCCCCCAGGATTTCCTTTTTGTGGCATGGAAGCTTGTGTTTGTGCCTTGCTTAAGTGTCTTCTCATTTTTGTTTCTGGTACTGTGTTTGGTTTAATTCCTGGGTTGATATTTCAAAATTGGTTAATGTAGGTATCTTTGTTGTTTGTGTTTAAAACCCTTGTGGAATTATTGTTTTTCAGAGGTGTCTTCCAGGTATAGCTTGTGTTTAGGTTTTGAGACTCTAATGACTCTGAGGCTATTTTCCTTATACCAGGAAGGAAAACTGATTAGATCAATCACAACATGTTAGCCCAAATGATACAATCAGCAATACCATAGCATCAAACACAGCATAGAAAAGACAATTTTTGGTCGTTATTAATCTATCACATTTAACTATGTGAATTAAATTAAAGCTAAGGACCAACCCAACATATGTTTATAGTGAATAAACTCTTAAATATAGCAACTTTCTCCTTTGGGGTGGGGAGTTAGAAGGAGTTGGGGAAGGAAGGACAGGTAGCAAGATCAAGAAAGATTAGTGGTGAGGCCAGGAGACACAGGAAGATTACACAAACTCTAGGAAATTGTCAAAGACAGGAGGAAAATGCAGAATGAAAGAACAAAGATGTGAACAGAATCACCTAAGAGCAACAGGGAGGGTAGATACCATATTTAATTTCCTTTAAAACTAATGATAATGAAGAGAAGGAGAAAGAGAAGAAAAGAAAAATAAAGGATAAATCCGAATTCAGTGCAGAAAGGAAGAAATGAGATGAGGAGCAATGTGGGACAGTGAGAGAATGAGTAAGAGAGAGAGAGAGAGAGAGAGAGAGAGAGAGAGAGAGAGAGAGAGAGAGAGAAAATCAAAGAGAAAGAAAAGAAAGAAAAGTAAAAATTTGAAAAGAGTAGAAAAAAGTAAAAATTAAGAATTAAAAATAAGAGAAAAAAATTTTTTCTTCTTTTTTGCAAATAGCAAAAAATAAAAATGATGGGCCTCCTTCAGGGTATGTCTCTACTGTCACAGTAGGCAACATAGGCAACTATCTGCATGTATGAGTCAATGAGTCTCTGCATGCCAGCAGCAGACCTTTGAGATTCAGGCAGATTTCTGGCTGCTAGTCCCAAGTTGAGCTCCCTGTCCTGCGGGTTTGAACTCTGCAAAGTTCTACTGCAGGTTCCAGTTGCCCTTCCCTTGAAGATAGTGCAGGTTTTGATGGGAGATATTGGTCCCAGATGATGATCCCTCCAACTTACCAAGTACAGTGGTCTGGTGTGCATTTATTGTAGAGATTCTCTTGACTTTTCCACTGAGCTTCAGTTTTCATTGAGGAGCCTGAGAAGCCCTCTTTCTGTTACTAACTTCTGTCCTATCTTGTGGTGCTCAGGAAAAGGGCCTTTATAATCCCCTGTGCCTCTGTAGTGTGTGGGACCAGGTAGCAGAAGAACTGGAAGACCAGAGGGGGGGGCAGGACACTGGGCCTTGGTGGGGCCTGCGCCATTAAGCAGAGTGTCAGATGGGGGCAGGGCTCCAAGCCACACCTGGGACCTCATCATGGCATGGGCAGGGCCCAGGATGGAGCCAGGAACTTCACACTGTTTGTCTCACCCACTTACACTGGCTAGTCATGCTGCTGAGCAGACTGCCAGACTGGGGTAGGGCTCCAAACCATGCCTGGGACCTCACTGGGGCCTGGGCAGGGCCCAGGATAGAGCTGGGAGTTTCATGCTATTTGTCTCTGGTTCTTCATTCTTATCTGCAGCATTCTCATATACTTTTGGAATATTTTTAGGTACCACCTGATTGCTTATACCCAATTCTTTTCCATCAGATTGAACCTTGGGAGCATCTTGCTTTCATTCTTGCAAAAACTGATCTGCTAAGTTTTTAATATTTTCTTCATGCTGTGCTCTTAGTTCCTTGATCTGCTGTACACACTGAAAACTTTGATATTCTAACCTCTTCACAAGGTAAATGTTGTTCTTTCTATAGTCCTGAAGCTGATCATCTTTTTGAAGAAACTCCTGGCAAAGCTCAGCAAGTTGCTCTTGTAAATGATGTGTGTCTGGGTTTTTTAAAAGGCAGAAAGATGTGGTGAAGGTCCTCTTGTTGCCTTTGCTACCTGGTGCATGCCATGTTGTTTCTCTTCTATGAGGCCTGTTTCCCATCCCTGTATTGGAGCCAACTGACTATGGACTGAAAACTCTACAAACTTTAATACTTCAGGGGAGACTCCCTGGCTGCCATTCCACCACTCCCAGGGCAGAGGAGGTGAGCTGTGTGGGCACCAGCAGCACCCTGCTCCACCCCATGGAAATTAGAAGTAACAAACAAGCCTCAAAAACAGACTTCCAGATCATCTAAAACAACCCCAAGGGGAAATGAGATGGAACAATCTGCTACTCAACCACCTAGACTCCCTGACCTGGCAACAAAAGAGGATCTATCTGGAAAAAATGAAATCAGAAATAATGTCTTAGACAACACCAGAGATTCTATCCATAGTGCAAGACATGATTAATAAATCTAGAGAGGACATAGATAAAAAAAATAGAGGAGCTGAGGAACATGATGGAATCCCAACATAGGAAACAAATGGAAGGCATAAAACAGATGCAAACAGATTTCCAGGAGATTAAAAACTCCATTGAAAGTCTATGCAGCGGAATGAACCAATGTGAGGTCAGAATTTCAGATATAGAAGATAAGATTTCAATTAGTGACAATGAAAAGAAAAATTGCTCTAAAATTGTAAGGGAACACGTAACATCATTCCAGCAGCTGCTAGATGATGTGAAGAACACCATAAGACTGATTGGAGTCAATGAAGAGACAAGAGAGAGTTCAGATGACATAAAAAAACTGTTCACAGAAGTGATGGCAGAAAACTTCCCCAAGCAGGGGAAAAGAATCTGACATACAGATAAGTGAGGTATATAGGACACCAGCTAGCCTTGATCAAAAAAAATCTACACATAGGGATATAATTGTTAAGATTCCAGAAACCCAACAGAAGAACAAAATTCTACAAGCAGTGAGAGAAAAGAAACAAATCACATACAAAGGAAAGCCCATCAGAATCACAGCAGACTTCTCAATGCAAGCCCTCAAGGCAAGAAGAGCTTGGAGTGATGTATTTCAAGCCCAAAAGGAAAATAGCCTCCAACCCAGATTGATGTATCCTGCAAAACTATCTTTCAAAACTGATGGAGAAATAAGATACTTTCATGAAAAAGAGCACCTTAGGAACTTCGTGAATACCAAACCGGCACTCCAAAACATTGTAGACAATATCCTAGGAAAAGACAATGAGGATCACAACCCCAGGAAGCCCAGCAAAATGAATCCATTGGGCATGACAAATTAAATGCAAAGGGGGAGAATCCAACAAAAAGAAAAAGTCATGACAAGGCTTTTAACTTCATCTCCCTAATGAGTGTATAATTCAATCTTGTTATTGTACTACTAGTATTTTTCTGATTATAGTGTTGCACAACTTTCCTTGTGCTGTACTGGCTATTTATCATCTTCTTGTGTCTACTTTTTAATTGGGTTGTCTATTAATGAGCTGTAAGAGTTCTTTATATATTCTGGTCATAGGTTATATGCATTGTAAATATGGTCTGTTTAAGGACTACTTTTTATTTTCTTGAGGTCATTTAAAGTTCTAAATTATGATAGAATCTCATTTATCAATTTTTTTCTTTTATACATCATGTTTTTTGTATTCTAGGTAGTTCTTGCCTACCCTAAATTCATAAACATTTTCCCTTATAATTTCTTCTTAAAGTTTTATACTTTTAGGCTTTCATATTTAGGTTCATAGATCCTTTCAATTTATTTTTATCTATGGAAATAAAGGCTTGAGGTTAATTTTTTATATATGGATACCAGGTATTCTAGTCCCATTTGCTGAAAACACTATCTTTTCCTCTGTTCCTGAATTGAGTTTATATTCTATAAAATATTAATGTTAAATAAGCTTTCAAAACTCAGTGGACTATATATGTGTGGTTCTATTTCTAGATTCTCTGTTTTATTCCAATGATCTATATGTCTTCCCTTACACCAGCACTGCCTTGATTACTGTAGCTTTAGAGGAAGTCTTAAAATTAGGTACTAAATGTCTTCCAACACTGTTTTTTTTTCTTTTTACTTTTCTAGGTCTTTTGTACTCCTACATAATTTTTAAACTTCAATATCCAATTCTTCATTTATAGCAAATATACATAGACCTGCATTTTTATATATACATTGTGTTTTCTAATCCTCCTAAATTCAAATACAAGTTCTAGGGTCTCCTAGTGATTTCTTAGTATTTTCTCTGTAGATGATCATTTAATTTACATATAAAGATTTTGGTTCTACCTTGCCGATCCTATCCTAATCGTGTCATTTTATTGCCAGACTACTTTGGTGTAGGCCTATGTTTCAAAGTTTAATGGACACATGAAGAGCAGGCATATTTTCCCTTGTTCCCCACCTTAGGGAGAAAGCATTAAATCTTCTCCATTCATAGAAGGCATTTTTGCTGGAAGTATGGAGTACATGTCTTTAATCTGTTGAGAAGTTTCTGTTCTACTTGTAGTCTCCTGATAGCTTTTATCATGAATAGCTATGGAATTTAGTCCAATACTTTTTCTCCAACGAGTGACAGGATCATATGACTTTTTCCTTTCCTCTGTTAAAATAATGACTTTTGGGGGTGGATCTTCCAATGCTGAACCAACACTGCCATCCCTATAATAAAACCACTTTCTACATACTGCCAGATCTGACTTCTAATAGTTTGTTTTGTGAAACAAATTTCTATCTATGTTCATACCTTTTTCTTCTATTTTCTTTATTCAGTTTTAGGATTAGCACAATGTTGATTTCCTAAAATGAGGGGAGAAATGTTCCTTCTCTTTTCTGCTTTAAATGTTTGATATAATTTATCAGTTAAAATGTATATGAGCCTGTTGTCATATAGGTAAATTTTCAAGCTAGGAATATACTTTCTTTAATAGGTGCTATTCAAATTTTGTATTTCCTCCACAGTCAGCTTCATTAATTTGTCTTCCAAGGTACTTCTTCGAAGTTGTCAAATTTATTTCAAAAAAGATTTTTGTAATATGCTTTCTATATCCTTTTAAATTTTCTAAAATCTGTGGGAATGTCTCCTAGATCTTGATATTGTAATTTTAAAAATGTATAATTGATATTGTGTAATAGGAGGACAAGGTCCAAATGAGTAGGGAAAGTGGGAGGGGTAGGGAAAAGGAAAGAAGGGAAAAGAAAAATATGAGAAGAGGAAAAAAATGGAAACAAAGTCGTTGCAAATAGGGAAGGATGGAGGGGGTGACGGGAGGGCAGGGGAATGGGGAAAATAATAAGAACCAAGATATTCACATAATGTTACAAGATCCCAATGATGAATATAACTGTATTTTATACCTAAAATGTACCAATAAACTTAATGGGGAAAAAAATAAATGATGTATGTCTGCCATCTGATATGATACACTGTTCTGTAGTTTAACCTTGTCGTCCAAGCACCTCTTTCCCAGGCCCTCCCTGGCCTGCATCCGGCTACTGAAGCAGTCATGGTTAGCCCTCTTCTGGTTGATCTGTTTCTTGTGCATGTCCACCAGGAGCAGGAGATCCGAGTTGCACTTGTCCAGAAGCCAGTGGGCCACCTTGATGTACTGGACCTGGGCCTGCATCTTGGCCACCTCCTCCTGGAGCTGGACGTGGTGAGAAGAGATGCTCCAGTAGTTGAAGGCAAGAACGACAATCACCACGAGGAGCACCACAAGCATGAAGAAGGGCAGGGGGCTGCAGCACTGGTTAGCCCCGAATCCCACCATGAGGCCTAGCTGGGCTGCGCCTTGGGGCCCTGCAGATGACACCTGCAACCAGGAGCTCCAGGCTTGGCCTGGCTGCCCAGGTGCACTGAGACACAGCCCCAGGGCCACCAGAGGGGGGTGGCATGACAAGGGGAGAAGGGGAAGAGGCCATAAGCCAGGGTCCCTCCCTGCCTCCCCCTCTGACCTGAGCTCTGGAACCGAACCTACTCCACCGAAGGCCTGGAGAAGCCCAAGGGCACACCCGTGCCAGGTCACTCAGGCCTCAGGGGTGGGGAGACCAATCTATTTCTTTTGATTGTTGAATTGAGGCCATTAACGTTGATAGTTATAATTGATAGATATTGACTCATCCTTGTCATGATGTTTTGCTGTTGTTGACTCTTTTATTTCTTATTTTTCCTCCTTTCCCTTTAGTTTCTTACCTTTCTTGGTGGCCTCCCTCTGTTGGGCTTCAAGGAGTTGTGACCATCATTGTCTTTTTCTAGGATATTGCTTAGAATTGTTTAGAGTGCTGGTTTGGTGTTCATGATATTTCTCAGGTGTTCTTTGTCATGGAAGTATCTAATTTCCCCATCGATTTTGAAAGATAATTTTGCAGGATACAACAGTCTAGGTTGGAAGTTATTTTCTTTTAGGGCTTGAAATACTTCACTCTAGGCTCTCCTTGATTTGAGGGTCTGTGTTGAGCAGTCTGCTGTGATTCTGATGGGTTTTCCTTTGTAGGTGATTTGTTCCTTTTCTCTAACTTCCTGTAGGATTTTGTTCTTCTGTTGGGTTTCTGGGATTTTGACTATTATATGTCTATGTGTAGATTTTTTTTGATCATGACTAGTTGGAGTTCTATATGCCTCACTTATCTGTGTGTCCAATCTCCACCTCTGTCTGGGAAGTTTTCCACTATTATTTCTATGAACAGTTTGTTTTTTTATGTCAATTGTACTTTCTCCTATTTTTTTGTGGACTTCTACCAGTCTTATGTTATTCTTCTTTGCATCATCTAGTGGCTTCTGGATTGATTTCTCGTGGTCCCTTACTATTTTCAAGAGATCTCTATTTTCATGGTCCTTAACCACAATCCTGTCTTCTATCTCTGATATTCTATCTTCAGATTCCCTTAATCTGCTATGCATACTTTCAATGGAGCTTTTAATCTCCTGAATATCTGTTTAAATCTGTTTCATGGATTCCATTTCTTTCTCATGTTGGGCCATCATGGTTTCCATTTCTTTCTTATGCTGGGCATTCATGGTTTCCAGCATGTTTCTGAGCTTATCTATTTTTTTATCTGTTTCTGTTCTAGAGCCTCTAATCATGTCTTTCACTCTGCTCACCATCTCTGTAGTTATCTGGGACATTATTTCTGTTTTGAATTTTTCTAGAGCCTCATTCATCTGTTTTGTTACTTCCTGTGCTATCAGTTCAGGGTGTCCAGGTGGTTCATTATCAGACTTCCACCTCGTTTCCCCCCTAATTTGCCTTCTGTGGGGTGGAAGTCTGAGTTTGTGCCTTACTTAAATGTCTTCTCATTTTTGTTTTTGGTACTGTCCTTTGCTTAGTTCCTGGGTTGATGTTTTGAAGTTGTTTGTTGTAAGTATCTTTGTTGATGTATTTAGGACCCTTATGGAATGATTGCTTCTCAGAGGTGTCTTCCAGACACAGCTGGTCTTTAGGTTTTGAGTCTCAATTGGCACTGAGGCTGTCTTATTTTCATTATACCAGGAAGGACACCTGATTAGATCAATCACAACAACTTAGCCCAAGTGATACAACCAGCAACACAATACCATCAAGTACCTCTTAGAAAATGACAATTTGTGGTAGTTATTAATCTATCACCTTTAACTGTGTGAATTAAATCAAAATCAAGGACAAACCCAACATATGTTTATAGTGAATAAATTCTTCAATATAGTAACTTTACCCTTCAGAATGGGGAGTTAGAAGGAGTTGGGGAGGGAGGAATAGGTAAGCAGAAGGATAGGGGAAAGTTAGCAATAAGGCCAGAAAGCACAGGCAAGATAAGGAAAGATAAGAAAAGAAAGATAAAGAAGAAATTAGATGGCAAAGAAACAGACCCAAAGATCAGTGGAATAGATTAGACGATGCAGAAACAACTCCAGACATACTCAGCCACCTCATCTTTAACAAAGGAGCCAATCGCCCTCATTGGAGAAAAGATAGCCTGTTCAATAAATGGTGTTGGAAAAGGTGGATTTCAACCTGCCAAAGATTAAAACGAGACCCACACCTATCACCATGCACTAAACTAAGATCAAAGTGGATTAAAGATCTAAATATCAAGACAGAAACACTAAACTTGCTGGAAGATAAGTTAGGTAGAACTCAATGACATTGGCATAGGAAAAGTCTTTATGAACAAAACTTCAGTAGCACAGGAGCTAACAAAGAATCAACAACTGGGATCTCATCATATTAAGAAGCTTCTGCACTGCAAGAGAAACTACCAACAGAGCTAAGAGACAACCTACAATATGGGAAGACATTTTAGCAGCTGTACCTCAGACAAAGGTCTACTATTGAGAATATATAAAGAATTGAAAAAAATCAGACCCCCCAAATTCAAAGACCCAATTCAAAAATGGGCATCTGAAATGAACTGACATTTCTCAGACAAAGAAGTAAAAATAGCAAATAAATATATGAAAAAATGTTCAACATCACTGGTCATTCAAGAGATGCAGATGAAAACAACACTGAGATTCCACCCCACCCCACAAAGAATGGCTGCTATCAAGAAATCAACCAATAACAAATGCTGGTGGGGGTGGGAGAGAAAGGAACCCTTCTCCATTGTTGGTGGGAGTGCAGACTGGTGCAACCACTATGGAAATCAGTGTGGAGATACCTCAAAGAACTAGGGCTAGAGGTCCCATTTGACTCAACTATTCCTCTACTGGGTATCTTCCCCAAAGAATTAAAAGAATCATACCACAGCATTATATGTGCACCTATGTTTATAGTGGCACAGTTTGTAATAGCTAAGGTTTGGAAACAGCCCAAGTGCCCATCAACTGGAAACTGGAAAAAGAAGATGTGTTTTTTTTTTTATAAAATGGAGTACTACTCAGCCATAAAGAACGAGAAAGTAGAGTCATTTATAGCTAAATGGATGCATATTGAGGCCATACTCTTAAGTGAAATAAATAGGACACACATGTGTAAATACTGAATAGTATCTCTAGTGTAAGAAACTGAAAGTGTAAATAAGGATGAAAATGATTAAAATGAATAATTGATAATTTGAAAGAGGAAAAGTTCCAAAGGAGTAGGGATGGCAGAAGGGGAAGGGGAAAGGGAAGAAAGGAAAGGAAAAATTATGAGAAAGAAAAAAACAAATGGAAACAAAGTCTATGTAAATAGGGAAGGGTGGAGGGGGGGAAGGGCGCACAGGTAATGGGGGAAAAAATAAGAACCAAGATACATCAAGTACAGGTACAAGCACCCAATGATAAATGTAAATGTATTGTATACCTAAGATGTACCAATAAATATATAAATTTAAAAACACAACAACAAAAAAGAAGAAATACGAATTAGGGCCAGGACAGGAACACAAAGGTAGATGAAGAACAATGTGGGACAGTAAGGGAGTGAGGCAGAGAGAGAGAGAAAGAAGAGAGAAAAGAGAAAAATAAAAATTTTAAAAGAGTAGCAAAGAAGAAAAAAAATTTAAAAGAAGAGCAAAAAAAATAGTGATAATTTTGAAAATAACAAATAAAAGGTAAAAATGAAGGGCCTCCAGGGTATGTCTCTGCTGTCACAATAAACAATGTGGGCAGCAGTTTGCAGTTATAAGTCAATGAGTCTCAGTAAGCCAGTCACAGACCCATGAGATTCAGGCAGATTTCTGGCTGCAAGTCCCAAGTTGAATTCCCTGTCCTCCTTCAGGGTTGAACTCTGTACGGTTCTATTGCAGGTTGCAGTTGCCTTTCCCCTGAAGATAGTCCAGGTTCTGATGGGAGGTGATGATCCCTCCAACTTACCGAGCAGGGTGGTCTGGAGCGCCATTATTGCAGAGATTCTCTTCACTTTTCCAGTGGGCTTCCGTTTTCATCGGGGAGCCTGAGAGAGGCCTTTTCTCTGTTGTTCATTTCTGCAGCTCAGGACAATGGCTTTTATGCCCCCCTGTGCCTCTGTAGTGTGGATCCAAGTAGCTGCACAGCCAAGAGGCCAGAGGCATGGGGCGGGGGGCTGTTGTTGCAGGAGCCCACGCGGCTGAGCTTGCTGCTGGTGGGTGTGCCTGAGGGGTTCTCACCTTCTAGGTCTCCAGCTAGGTCTCTGGCTAGGTCTCCTGGCTGCAAGTGGGCGGAGCTAGCCGGACTGAACAGGGCTCAGTCAGCCTGCGCCTGCTCTGCCTGCATGGCTAAGCTGGTGGCTGGTGGGAGAGCCTGGGGAGTCTTCACCAGCTAGGTCTCTGGCTAGGTCTTCCCATTCTTTTTTTTTTGCGGGGGGGGGGGGGTACTGGAGATCGAACTCGGGTCCTTGCGCTTGTGAGGAAGGCAGCGGAACCACTGAGCTAAATCCCCGGCCCCCATTCATTTTTAATAAAGCCTATCTTTTCCCTGCCTAGGAGCTGCCTTACCCTACAATAGCACTCTCGGAGGCTGAGGCAGGGGGATCACAACTTGGAGCTCAGCCTGGCAACTTAGTGACCTAACAAGACTCTGTCTCAAAATAAAATAAAAATTAAAAAGCACTAGGATATAGCTCATTGTGAAATCACTGGGTTCCATCCTCAGAAGCAGTAGGGGGTGTTGATAAAGACAGAGAGAGGTGTAAGTAGCAAACACAGAATTGTGGGTACTGGCTAGTGCAAAATCTGCAGGACAGACTGGTGGTTTGGAGACCTAGGGAAGAGAGACATAGAGCTTGAGTCCAAAGGCAGCCTGGAGCTAGAATTCTCTCTCCCAAGGGGAACTCAGTGTTTTTCCCTTAAAGTGTTCAGCTGATGGGGTGAGACCTCCCCAGTTTGTGGAGCACAATCTGTATTATTCAAAGTCTATTGATTTCAATATCAATCTCATCTCAAAACACACCTTCAGGATGATATCTAGAGGGGTGTTTGACTAAATATGTGACTACCATAAGCTACTGAGCTGATGGATAAAAGTGACCAAGCCCCCAAATTGATGATTTGACTGCATCTGAATATAAAGAGATGTTTTCTTACCTTTTCAAAAAAAAGGCTCAGTATACAAAATGTGGGCAGTGGAGCTCCAATGATAGCTTCACCTAAGAGCTTGTTAAAAATACAGAAATTGAGAGAAAATTGTAACACGCTGTAAATGCATGAGCTTTGAGGACATTGTGCTGAATGAAAAACTCAAATACTGCATGGGCCCAGTTCTATGACCACCTAGAGTAGTCAAATCCATAAAGACAAAGTCAATGCTCTTTGCTAGAGGCTGAGGGATGAGGAGAATGAGGAGTTAGTGTTTCAGGGAGTGAAGTTTCCATTTTTCCAGATGGAAAGTGTTCTAGAGATGGATAGTGGTAATGGCTGCACAACATTGAGAATGCACTTAATGCTACTGAAATGTACACTTAAAATTGTTAAGACAGCCAACTTTGATATGTGTATTTAAGTGTAACTAAAAAACATAAATTTAATGCAGAATTTCCAGGACTGCCTGACTTCCTGAGTTGGAGTTTGTATTTTAGAAGATACCTGAATGTTTCATATGCATATTAAAAGTTGAGAAGCCCTAGACTGGAAAGCCATGCCACACTTGTTACCCACCTCACTCTAACATATACACAGGGATTAATAAATCCAAACAAGACCTTCCCTATTGTGCCTAACTCAGGCATTCTGTGTAAGACTATGGAAATGAGGAGGAACACAGTGCTGGGGCTCTGAGTGACCACCTAAGGGAAGGTTCTGGGACTTTTTTCACACCTCCCTTCTGAGGGATTCAAATGTGAAGCCTTGTATGGAAATTATGCATAAAGTTTTATGGTGACTGTAAGTAAGGGCACTGGTAATCTCATCCCCTCTAGTGGACATTTGCTAAGACTTTGGACTTTGATTGCTGCTTCCTGAGAAGTGGAGAAGAAATTTGGTGAGAGATGGCAGGGTGAGGACAGTAGATCCAGAGCTGCTTGCATCTCCATCAGATGCATAGGATTCTGTGGGTTCAGGCAGGCTGTGGAAGGTAGACAGCTTGAGTCACTTCTTGGAATCCACATAATTTTTTTTTTTTTTTTTTTTTTTGGTACCAGGGATTCAACTTGGGTTCTTGCACTTGCAAGGCAGGCAGCAGAACCACTGAGCTAAATCCCCAGCCCTAACTTCTTGGAATCCACAGAGAGGCCATGAATGAGAGGTCATAGGGTGCAGCTCCACAGCCCAGAGATTAGAGTTGAGAAGGGCTGGAAGTGAGCAAGCTGTAGCTGGTTGTCCTATACCAGAGAATCATTAGAAAGGAGAAGCCACCTTCCACTCCACTTCCTCACCCTCCTCCCAGTTCACTCATATGACCTAGGAGAGTGCTGCCATCGGACCTACAACAGATCTAGGGCCAGCCATATTAAAGAAATCACAACAAACCTCCAAGGAGAGCACCACAAGGCAGCGAGGCACAAGTGAGTCTGTCTCTTTTCCTCCTCTCTTAACTCTTCAAGCATCTTGGAGTTCCTTGAGCCAGGAAGAGGAAGGAGGTCAAAGTTCTAAAAATGTGCAGCCCATAACCTGAAGTGCTGCTGGTAGGGTACGGACTAGAGTGAAAGAATAGAAGGTGCTGCCTAGATTAAATGTGTATGCCCAACCAAATCCAACTGCTGAACCCTAACTCTCATGTGACGGTAGTAGGAGGTGGACCTTTGGGAGGTGATTAGCCCTAAGGGTAGAGTCCTCCTGAGCAAGATTAATGCCCATTGCAGAGACCCCACAGAGCTTCCCTGCTGCTTCCACCAAGTGAAAACACAGTAAGAAGGTGCTGTCCAAGAATCAGAAAATGCCCCCTCACCAGGCCCTGATCTGCCAGGCTTCCCTGCCTCCAGAACTGTGAGAAATAAATTTATTTATAATCAATCCAGTTCATGTTATATTTTTACAAACAAAATTTAACATTCTCATAGGAAATAAGTTTGCCCCCAATGGGAAAGCTACACATCGTCTTGCTGCAAAAGGTCCCAGTCAGTGTCTGACACCTGCAGCGGGTAGCAACAGCCTCTGCCTCTGTCTGGGGACTGCGTGTCTGCTGTCGGGAAGCAATGGGCTGCTGCGGGCTCTGGGAGTGGGGCGGGCACGGTGCACATCCTCCTAGCAGCCTCAGTACTCCCTGTTCATCTTCTTGAACTTATTATAGTAGTAGTCATCAGTGGCTTTCTCGTTGCCTGGATGCTTGCGGTTAGGCGGGGACCGCTCAGGCTCCGGCTTCTCTGTGTTGCCCCCTCACAAGGGCAGCACCTTGGGCTCTTCTTTGTTCCTCCGGATGGGGGCATTGAGCTCCTCGTGATAAAATCGGTTGTTCTGCACGTAGTTCACAGCCATGTTGGTGGGCACGAAGGATGTCTCGCTGTCTTTCTTCTTGTTCTGCTGCTATGCCAGCAGGCGGGCCTTGGCGTCCTCCGTGGAGATGATGTTTTTGATTTTAGCGTCGATGCCCAGGTCCACCTTGGGGATGCCACTCAGCATCTGGTTGGACAGCGTCTCCTCCGTCTTCTTGGCCGAGGACATGCGGATGTGCTCGGGGAGCTCTTACAGACAGCCCTCCGCGTTCTTGGGCTTCATCTTCTGCTCTTCGTGCTGCAGGATCCCTTTCCTCTTTTTCAGCTCCGTCTCGATATACTTCATCATGTCTGCGTCCTCGTTCCTCCGGTTAGTTTCTGCAGAAAACGATGCCCCCAAGCGCAGGTCCTCCTCCTCATTGATCTTATCTTTGTCCCTTTCCTTCAGCTTCTTCATCTGGAAGGGGTCGTCCATTAGAGTGGTCTGTTCTTGTACCTTCTCGCCCACCAGCAGGGCGGTAGCACTCTCCCCGTTGGGCCTCTTCCTCAAGTTCTGTACCTCTCAGGTCTCCCCCAGCTTCATTCTAACCTCCTCTGAATCTTGCTCATCTTCCTCCAACTCAGAGTCAGCCCAGTGCCAGCGGAAGGTCTTCCTGGTGACCAGCATAGCGGCAGAGGCTTAGCGGAGCAGCGGCAGAGGCTCAGCGGAGCAGCCGGCGCAGCACTGTGCAGAGGCCGGGCTGCTTCCGGTGCGCCTTACGTTATTTTGTTACAGCAGCCTAAAAGGACTAGGACAGGTGCCTCCTTCTCACTCAGAACCCACAACTCACACATTTACATTACATAGTGTTTACAATCATCTCAGGAAATAAGTACATGTACTTAATTGATTCTTTTCATTCCCCTTCCCCTCCCCTGCTTCCTCCCTCCCTCTGTTTCTAGATCCTCTTCCGCCATTTTCATTTATTTTTTAGTTCACTTTTGCGACATAGAATGATTACATTCATTGTGGGGAGTTGGTACATGCACATGTCACATCATAATTCTTTTTGCATCCTCTTCTCTCTTCTCCCCTCACCCTCTATCCTTTGGTTCCCTTCCCATTTGTAAAAGGTCTATCTCCCTGTTTCCTTTTATCTATCTTTTATTTTGCTCTTTATTTATGCATTGGATTACTCCAGTGAGAGAAACCATATGGTATGTAGGCTCATTTGTCTGATTTATTTCGCTTAACATTATGTTTTCAAGTTGCATCCATTTCCTACAAGTGACTCAAATTTATCCTTCTTTGTAGCAAAGCAGTGTTCCCTTATGTATAGGTACCACATTTTCTTTATCCATTTGGCTGTTGATGGACACATAGGCTGCTTCCAAGATTTAGCTATTGTGAATTGTGCTGCTATAAACATCGGTAGGAATGTATCCCTTTTTTTGGCTACTGGGAATTGAACTCAGGACTTTGTCCTTGCTAGGCAGGCACCAGAACCACAGAGCTAAAGCCCCGACCCTGAATGTATCACTTTAATATTATGACTAACTCTTTTGGAAAAATGCCTAATTGGGTGAGCTTTTTTATAACGTAATTTTATTTTTTCACTAGGTTATGTGTTACCTAGTGATATTCAAAATTAACTGATGCTTGCAAGGTGAAAATCTGTCTTCCACATTGTGCCTCAGCTGCCTATGGGTGAACTGATCTTCAAGAAGATGAGCATGTTCTGATTTTTTTTTTTTAGACAGGGTCTCACTATGTATAGACTGGCCTAGAACTCATGACGATCCTCCTCCCTCAGCTTCCCAAGTTCTAGAATTACAGGTGTGCTCCACCAAGCCTGGCATGTTCTGACTCATGTGCATTCTTCTAGAGATATTCAGTGCAGGTAGAAGCAACAAGTACTTGGAACCATTTTGGTTTTTCATTTACAAGAATAGAAAACAGCCACAACAAGAAACTGTTACCTACCTACCAGAATGAATTATAAAGATGGATTCTATGAGAAGTGACATGAATGTGGTTACTGAAATTCTCATATATTAGAGTGTAAAATGTGACAGCTACTTTCAAAAAATGTTTAGCAGTTTATTATGGCATTAAACTCACACTTTCCTTAGACTGAGCACTTTCACCTTCTCAAGAAAATTGAATGCAGATGTCCAAAATAACATTTATGAAAGATTTCATGGAAGCTTTATTTATAATAGCCAAAAGATAGAAACTACATAAAGCCATCACAAGAAAAGGGACAATTGTGACTATTCACACAGCAGAACATTGGCAACAGTAATAAAGAGTGAAGCACTGAGGCAGCCAACAATCTGCATGAATTTCAAACCATCGATGGGTAGCAAAAGAAGGCAAACACAAAAGAACACAAACTCTGTAATTCTGTTTGTATGAGATACGAGGACAGGCAAAACCAATCTATACACAAGTGAGGGCAGGGTTTACATTTTGGGAGGGAGGCAGTGGACACTGCCTAAAGAGGGGACCTGGGAACTGCCTGGCAGAGAGCAGAGTTCCACATCTTGATTTGAATAGTTATCAGTGGGTGGACACATCTGTAAAAATGAATTGAGCTGTAGACTTAATATGTGCAGAACTATGTCTTACAGAGCCATAAACCATAAGGACCAAGATTTAAATAGTGATATTAGAATGTGACGAACAATTTTTAATAATCTGAAATGACTGAAAATTTCTGACATCTGTTGAAGTTGTAGAAAAGAATAAGAAAGATTTAAGAGCACAATGAAAGAAATGAGTGAAGAAAAAATTAAATGGGTGATGCTTATGTCTTATTAAGTAAACTGTTCAATAAGCTGGTTACAGTTTTATTTCAGAACATTCTGCTATACATAAAACAATGCTACAGGTTGTTTATAAAACATATACATACATATATATATATATACATATATATATACACAAATAGAGAGAGATTCTAAAAGGGATAGGATTACAAACATTTAGGAGAATGTACAGAACAGGCAAAGGATCATTGAGATTAGAGAGTGATAACTTGTCTCCAACTTTATTTTTATTTCCTAAAACTCAAAAGTAAAGAGAAAATACTGAGATGCTAATATTTGTAAAATGTAGGTGGTGACTTTGAGAGTGTTTATTACATGTTGTCTGTAACTATTACTTTAAATATTTCATACTGAAATTTGATAGAGATTGATCTAGATATTATTAGAAAGTTACTACCAAGATTTACTGGAAGGAATCACAATTCTATAGCACACTTACATTGAAGTCGTCTAGTAGTAAATGTGTGCTTATGTATAGAAACATTCCAAAATACCCAAGAAATTACCATTTCCCTAGGGACAGGAAAGAACCTTCACTACACTGCATAACTGTCGTGCTATTTTAATATTTCCTTTCAGTGTTATTTATTGGTAAGTAATATAATTATGTAGTTTGGGCTACATGCTTTTTAGGTGTTTTCAAGTTCTAAAATGCTATGTTTATAATCTACAACTTTCCCAGAAGAACTTCATTCTGGGATCTAAAGACATAATTTTGAGTGGTAGCATTTTACTACATATTTTGAGTGGTAACATTTTATTGAAATTACCAGATGGAAAAGACCATATAATATGGCTTTGTTTTTTAACTGTTTTGCTTGTATTGCTAGTCAACTCTAAAGCTACTGAATAAAAATGCATATATATGATGTTGCCACTGCATTTGATTTGTTTTTAAACTGTTGACTGTGGTATCAGAGAAGATTAAACTAGTAATGCGAAAATATACATTAATTTATTTACAGAAATTTCATATAATCATGTTATAACACACATCCTATTTCTACTATAACAGATTTAATACTGTTTTTAGTTAATTTAAAGATACTTATACTGCTTTATTATAGAACTAGTTTTAGTATGGACTGGACTTGTGATTTGGCATGCCCCATATGCTAAATATTCAGCCACCAGGAACTAAGTTTATATAGTCATTCACTATTTAAACCTTGATTGATTAAGTCTCATTCCACTTAACATTTTGTATCAGGCAATCAGCTAGATATGGTGGGGAAAAGAGGAGTAAGATATGGAGATTGTAATGTAAATAGACATGAGTACAATTAGTTACCATACCAAGTGTGTGGTGGAATTAGTGCTATAATGCAATGCTAAGAACTATTATCATGGTGCTCAGAGCAAAGAAATATTTCAGAGTAAAGTTATAGAAGAGGTGTTATTTAAATAATCTATGAAGGATGAAAAAAGAATGCCCATTTATTAACTATTGTCTTCTTACTATTTTCTGAGAAATGCTCAGAAGTTTTCAATGCAATTTTATTTTAAAAAATCTATTTTTCTATATAAAAAAGCTGTTTTGTGTGCAAATGTATCAAAAAAATGAAGGCAGTTATAATGAGGTATTGCGAATCATGTCTGGAATGATACATTTATTAACATTAATGTCATACAAAACAATCACGTCTTTTCAACAGAAACATTAAACTAGAAAACTATATAAGCCATTACTAAAGGATGGAGTAGAAGAAAGAATATCTATAATATTTCATGTTCAAGTGTATAATAAAGTATCAGATGGCTAAGATCATTACAGTAACGATAATTTAGAATATATAACATACCGTTGAAAAGGTCAGAGAGGATCAAACTACAACAATAACATGATAAATAAATACTTTGAGGATTGAATCAAATAAATTCCCAAAGAAAAACTCCCTAAACTTGAACTGCAGAACAACAAGGAAAGCACTGAGGGCAGCTAGAAGTCCTGGTTTTAATTCCCAGTCATGTAACCCCTTTGCCTTGTTATGGGACCCCTTGGTAATGTCCTAGACGGTGCTTTCTTTAAAAGATTATACTGTAAAAATCAACTACACTGGGTGAATATGCTTTATCGTCAAATATACAGTAGTTGTTACTAGTCAGGCATTATTTAACTAGCTCAAGTTTTCCAAGAATGTCTGAAGACAAGTTGAGGAAACCATAAAATGTATCCAGTTAGAGTTTTTCTTCTTAATCTTATTTTTACTCTTGCATTGACTAAGTTTTGCTGAAAAAGCTTGAGAAGTCCTTGGAGTTTTCTTCTACTTTGCTAATCTTCTGTTTCCTCATCAGTAGAAAAGGAGCACCTCTCTTCTGGAATGTAGTAAGGATTGAGTAAAATGCCGCATGTGAAGTTGTCAGCTCATGTGCCTTGCATGGGGTCATGGCCCACTAAATGGCACTACCTCCTGTTACTATCCCATTCCTCAGACTCTCAGAGTCATGAGATGGCTCATTAATACATGCTATATTAATGGGACAAAAACTTTCTGAAGTTTGTGATTTTAATTTGTACTGTTCCTAAGGAGCTGCTAAGATAATTAAATGGGAAACCATCAAAATGAAGGACTCTAATACCCCGAGTTCCTGCCAAAGCACACTGAAACCTAACTCAGAATGGTTTCCTATGTCTAATTTAAAAGAAAACAATGCATAACCTCAGCCAACCAGACTATATTGTCTTGAATTTTTCACTGTGATAGTTGAAATACAGCAATTATTTGAATCTTAACCAGTCAAATAATTTTTCTGCTTCCACACTCACCCTATAAAAGTGTTTCCTTTAACCCCCTCTGGCAGAATTCATTGGTGCTGCTAGATTCATGAATCACTGTTTGCTCAAATAAACTCTTCAAATTTATTTAATATGCCTTAGTTTATCTTTCAACTGAGCTATGAAAACTATTTTGAAGTTCAAGGTTGTATTTTAAAAGGTTGTTTTTTCTGGAATAATGTATTTAGATATTATCCTAACAATGAAATTCTAAAATTATATATACTTATTTCTTTTTAAAACAATTCTTTTCATTTTTGGTGTCTCATTTTCCTGATAGATTGGGCATAGTTTTGTAGGTCCAAATAAGAAATGTCAATAGAAGCACCACCTTCACTGCTACACTTTTTTGGGGTTTTTTTGTACCAGGGATTGAACTCAGGACTTTGTGTTTGTGAGGCAGGCGATGGCACCACTAAGCTAAATCCCTGGCCCCACACATGGTTTTGAGGAGTAATCAGATCATTCCTGAGTGACAGAATAATAAAATAAAGAAAAGAAAGGCCTATTGAAGGTTACTCAAGCCATTACTATTCCAAAAGAAATAAGATTGGTTCATTACATGTCATACTGTAGGCCAAAATAAATCCCACCAGGGAGAAAGAGTTTAAAAAAAAAAGAAAAAAAAAGAAAATCTCAGGGTGCTAAAGGTCTTTTAAAACACAAAGGCAAAAGAATAATCCCTTAAGGAAAGGATTGATAGATTTAATTTCTTTATGTCAAAAAACAACATAAATAAAACTAAAATGAAAACAACAAAGTACAAAAAATATTTGTAACAAATGTGAAAGATTTATGTCTTTATTATATAAGAAAATAATAAGCTGTGTGTGCAAAGACATACATGAAATATTTTATAATGATAAATTAGACATTCAGTTTATAAAATGAAGATAGTCTATGGAATTATGAAAGGAAGAATATTATAATTTATTATAAACTAGGATGTAAAAGAATACTTTGAAAATGTACATATACTCATATAAAATGTACATATACTCATAAAATACTTAAACTCACTTTTAAAATGTTCACATTTTATTAAACGAAAATAGTTAACACGTGTTTAAAAATACATTTTTTAAGAAAGTGTATATTTTGACAAATATGAATAATTCTGGGAGATGTGATTATGGATATTTTAAATTTTCTTTTATATTTCTATGAGTTCCAAATTTTTAATAATGAAAATATAGATTTTATACTAAACTCTAACATATGTTACTTTAAAAACACACCATAAGCAGATTAGATATAAACAGCAAGTGAGAAAATATTCTGAAAATTTTAATGAAAAACTAACATTGTTACTTTGGTGCTTCCTCCTCTTTTCTGAGTGAAATCTTAGTTTTATCCTATCATTCCAATACTTGAACAGAGATACCACAAATCTTATATTTTAGAATGCATACCAAACAAAAAGTAAGTGAGGTTGATATATATTTCAACTATAGGGTTAAATAAGGTTTCTGAATGAGACAGAATAATGTAAAGCTATTAAATATGCATGTTCAAAAGAATAATGTTATAATCAAAGTAAATTGCATAATAGTCTCTTTAAAATGATCCAAAATACATCTTTCTCAAATATCACCTTTGCAATAAGGCTTTCCCTGAGTATCCTATTTAAAATCACAATCCCTCCACTCTGCCCCTACATTGCTCTGACCACCATAGTTAACCTGTGTTATATTTTCCATACACCTAACATCCCCTACCACACTGCATAATGTCATTTTTATTATAATAATTGTTCATTGTCTGTTTTTCCTAGTGGTGGTAGATACCTAATGAGAATCCATTGACTGCATGCATGCATGCATGAATGAATGAATACAGGCAGATACATAGGAAAATTAGAAAGTACTACAGCAAGATATTAATTGCAACTGTTTTTTAACTGGTATGATTATGGTAAGTGATTTTCTTTAGACTTCCCTAGAGTGCACAAATTTTTTTACAATAAACATGAATAACTTTTATAATGAAGAAAATATGGGTGTACATGTGTTTGTGTTTAAAGAATGTTAAACTAGATCTCTAGATAGATCTTTATCCTCTGAATCATTCTAGATATTCTGAGTTTTCAAAGACCTTCGAGGAAATTATTTTCAATCTTTTTCAACAACTTGTGTCAGGCTTTAACACTCCTGAGAGTTAGGAAATATTTCTTTCTGTCTGACTTAGTCCTGCTGCCACAGGCAAAGTTTAATGGTGCTTCTGGGTCTACCGTTAGGCACTAAGACAAGTGTTGAAGACCAGAAAAAAGAAGGAGAGAGACACATTTTTTACAATGATGGAGTAATGGCAACAGAAAGAAAGGTAAATATTAGAGGAAAGAGGAAAGACATCACAGTTGCAAGTTGCACATATTCACTGATGCTTTTTTAGATGCTGGCACCCTGTGGCAAGTGCTGGAGTATGCAGAAAGCGACTGTAACAGAGTCCTGGTCCTCAGAAGCATATGATATAGTAGAGGAGCTCACAACCCAATATTTACACCTTGTCACCTCCCATAACCTTAGGCATTTATTGACCACATTGTTCATTGGTAGCTGCATTTAGTGGCCCGCTGCTAGGGAGAGGGGTGGACAACTCAGTGTAATAAAACAGTCCTGATGATAAAAAAATTTGACTATTTTAAATTACCTTTTAATAAATTACCCTACCCCCAGCATTATCTACAGTTTATCTTATTGAATACTTTTTGTTTCATTTTAATTCTTGACTTTTTCTTAGCACAATCATGACTCATGCTTAGAAGCTTCCAGAACAACATTAACACTAGCCTAGACCAGGTCAATCTGTAATAGGAAAGAGAATCACAGTAAAATTCCAGAGCAAATACAAATGCTCTACAGTTTGGCTGCTGCTGGTGTTTGGTCCTAAGATCTCTCCTCTCAAAGAAAGACAAGGAGAATTCTTTGATAGGCTAGTGTAAATCCCGCATTCTACCTTCTAGATGATGAAAACTAAACTGGACATTTTTGTCATAGCATATTTTTTGAAACTGATAGCTTTCTTCATAAGAACCCATATTTCTTTGGCTTTCCTGTGTGTTTTCTGTGTTGTTTCTTGCAGAAACATTCTCCAGTGCTTTCCATCAGTGTTCTAGTTGATGTTTGAACTCTGTCATTTCTCAGTGGATCATGATGCCTTAGCTCTGGTTTTGAACCGCACTTCCATTCTTACATCCAGACGAAAGATGTTTCTTTAGGTACCAGTGCTATCAGTGCTCCTGCTGGTCCATATGCACCTTGGAGTCATTCTGCCTGTCCTTTCTGCCCTGGACCCCTGAGTCCTGTGGTCTTGCGGAGTGGCCATGGTTACTGGAGTCAGAGGCCTGGCTCCAAGCTCCGCCCTTGTCCCTCCTGTCTCAATGGCTTTGGTTACATTTACTCTAAGTCTCTAAGGCCACATTGAGTGGTTGTGATCATTAACTGTATGAGCAAATATGAAAACGCTTTCCAGACTGGAATCAGAAATGAAAACCTTCTCCTTCCGTTCCTGCTTTTGTTCTGTGTAGTGTGATCCTCAAATTTCCCCCTTGCTCCTTCCCATCAAAAGATGTTCTTGCTGCAGCTCCTCAGATATTATCTTAACAGTCCTGCACTGGGATTTTTTTTTCTTTTGAGACAAGGTCTCTGTGAGTCACCAAGTTGCCTAGACTGGGCTTGAACTTGTAATTCTCTTGCCTAAACTTCCCAGACTGCTGGATTACAGCTGTGCACTACCATGCCTGGCTTCTCTTCTGACCTCTTACTGGAGGAGTTTCTCCTTCAGTAGGTTTAATCTCACTACAGGGCTCTCCTCAGTGTTTCAAACAGTTAGACCTTTCACTTAATCTATAAGATTATTTGATTACTGAAAGTCAGTGCGGCTCAGAATTCTGCTCTTAGCTGATGCTTATCAGTTGCATAACTTCGAGCATCATAAGGCATTCTTCTGTGCCTCAGGTCTTGAATCTGTACAATAAAGATGACCACAGGGCCTGTCCCATTAGGCTGTTGTATTAAATGAATCAGTTCATAGAAGCCTGTTCTGGAATTAACGCCATATAGTTAATTTCACGGTACTGTATACTTGAAATTTTCTAAGAGAGATACTAAATAGCCTCATCCCCCAACACACACAAAACTGTGGGAATGATGAATATATTATCATTTCACAATATATGTATAGATAATATATATTTATATATATATATATGTCAAAACACATTTAGTACCTAAAGTATATATTATTTTAATCTGTCAATTATACTTCAATAAAGATGGAAAAATAAAGTGTAGCTTTTTGTTTTAGAGTCACTGGGTCTCTGCTTTGGTGAAGTTTGTAATTTAAATATGTATAACCTCATTGGGCCAGTTGGGTCTCCAAGGTGAAGAGCTATCCTGAATGTGCCAATTACATAACATTGTATGCAATACAAATCTTTTCCTCATTGAGCAGGTGGTTTTAGAGTATGAGACTTACATCAGATGTGGCATTCATTGTGGGGCTAAGCTAGTGAAACTGTCTTCCTTGTTAGCAGGACTCCTGTCCTCACAGAGGTCCCACTATCAAGAGCTGGTTTCTTAGCCTTCCTTACAGAGAGAGCATGGACATAAAACCCAAGAGGATGTGGGTGAAAATTTTTGATGGGCTTCCGGGAAGGCTTTTCTCCTTAATTACCAAAGAAACAAAACCAAAACCCCACAAAACTTGGTTTTCTTGGGGTTTTGGTTTTTTACTTTGATATTGCTGTGGGAGAATATAATGTGTATAGTAGAAGACTAAGAAGCTTTCTTGTGACTCTAGCTTAAAACCAACTTATAGTGAACACATCATTGTAGAAAGTCAGGAAGAATTAGAGTTTCCAGTGACTTCTCCAATGGCTATATTCATCTTGCTAGTGTATTAGAAAATGAAAGTGCTAGTTGACTATTCTGTTACAAGCAGTCAAAATGGTATGATACACCAGTGTCCTTTAGTCATCATACTGCAAGACCAAAAAGTATCAACCTTGCCACTTATTTTCAAAAGGGACTCACATCAATCAGTGAGAAGTTTAGACCAGGGCAATGGACTGGCTCATGAGAGTTAGGAATTGTGTGTTCCACGACTTCAGCTGTGACATCTACTAGTTAAGCAATTGTCGCTGAAGAAGTCACAGAACCTCACTCATGAAAAATTTCCTCACTTGTAAAATAAGGGATTTGAATTGAGAAACCATTTAGGTTCCTTTCAGTGCTAATGTTAGATTCTGTGTTTATATTGTCATGGCTGACTGAGTCACGCTTAAGTTTGGAGGAGTTTTAACAGTAAGCCTCCTGAGGTCAGTGTCTGTGGAAGGGGAGGCACAAGTACAGGACTGGCAATGAAAGAAGATGAGTCACAGTGCCATCTTGAGAGAGGCCTCAGGTCAGCCTGGCACTGCTGAGGCCAGGATCTTGGAGTGAAGAGGCTGGGACCCAGTGACCCCACATCAAGCAGTCACTGGAGGATGCCCCAGAGAGTGCACAACCATGAAGAAGTGGCTCTCTCCTGCAAAGACAGGCCACCATGGGGCTGATGGCTGGGAGCTGTCTGTGGGGCACACACTCAAGCATGTGGAATACCCCTTCATTCCTGAAGAGGATCTCAGTGATGTACCCCTAGGGATGGGAACCAAAGCTTGTCTCTGTTAACAACATAAGATTGATATCTTTCTTTTCTTTTTAATCATTGAATTAAAATTTCTCAATATGGAAAATTTCAAATATCTACAGAATTACCAAGAATACTGTAAGAAATTCCCATGTATTTATTTACCAGCCTTCAAAAGATCCACATCTTTCCAGTCCTGCTTTGTATATTCCTTGCCTCTTGAGTTTTAAAGAAAACTCAAAATATAATAATTTCCTATGGCTGATTAAACTCAATATAAATTGTTTTCAGTATCCACATAAGCTTCTGATCTTATAGGCTTTCATTGATTAGAATATTTTAAATCATAATATCAAAGCATATAGCCTTCCCCCCCTCCTCTCAGAGTTTATTTCAAGGGCTTCTCATTAAGTACTGAAGAGATAGCTTTGAACCTATAGTAGGAGACTAAGAAGTGTGACACTAGGTGTTAGACTGGGAGTACAGTTCTCATTACCATCTTGCCTTACCATCTTAGGTAGTGGCTTTTAGTGAGCAGTCACTAGCTTTCAGATGAACAACTGCAAGCAGTGAGGTGTGATGTGGAAAAATGATGATTTTGTAATTCCCAAGGCCAGTAGATCTAGGTTTTAAAATAGTGTTTATTTTTGCTATGCCCTCACCTTTCAAAAATTCTTCTACATAATGGCTCTGTTCAATCATTTTCATTTCCAAACAACCATGTCAAACGAGACTCTAATAAAAAGGAAGGTCTCAGCCTCATTGCCAAAAAAGAGATCCCAGACCAAAAGGGATCTCAACAAAATGAAAGGCTTGGTTCTTTATAAAAGCCAACTGGGAGGTGTAGAAAGATAGACACTGAGGGGACGTTCAGATTGAATGCTTCTCCTGAATCCACTGTTCTCGGGAGTTTGTATGAGGGAATCTGCTATTCACCTTGTAACACAGGGTGCATCTTTAACCTCGTTTTGTTTTTTCTCTTGTGAGAAGCCCAGCTGTAAAGCTAGACCAATATTTTTACATTACTAAGTGACTACTGAGAAGCACAAAGGCTTGAGGCAGCCTAGTGCATATGCACTGTGGAAGGATAGATGATGACTAGAGACTGCAATGCCCGTCCTAAAAAGGAGCATGGTTTAATTGTGAGGAAAAGCTGGCCAAGTGTAGTAATCCAATAATAGCTAATTGAACGCACAAAAGAAAAGTTGACTATAACTTATATAAATGTATAATCATGCAGTCTAAGAGATTTAGGTGTTTCTCACGCTGCTTGACAAGTTGCTCAAATAATGAATTCAAAGTTTAAAATTCAAAGGATGCAGAATATATTTGAGGCCTAAAATGCCAACTTTATATGGTACTTCAAGAGAGCCTATGAAACAGATTTTTATTAATAATCATATGTTTCAAGTTCACCTGGTAGAATATAGTTTTAATAACTCTTCTGAGGTTCAGTATCACTTTGACTATGCAAAGACTGGTGAAACAATTTTGCTTCTAAGAAATAATGATTTGGAACATTATGTGGAAAATCTTAAATGAAATTAAATTAGCAGACTAAACCCCATAATATAAAATAAAGTTATATATCACAATCAAGTTGAGCTTTTTCTAGATTGGTTCATTTAATATTAGAAATCAGACTTCCAGGAAGATGGTGGAGCAGTAAGCAACAACAAGCTAACCTCTCCAAGATTCAGAATCCAGACATTGGAAGATAACAACTTGGGGAAGAAAAGAGAGAAGTGGATCTCTGAGACCCAGGAAGGATCTGAAGGGAAAAATTGGAGCCCATAGAGAAAGTGAAGAGACAGACCTCAATGCAGAAAAAGGAGGGGGCAAACTGCAATTTTTCCCAGGCTCCTGGCTCATGGCATGAGAGAGGAGGATTGAATCTACAGAGATACAGTAAGGGTGAGTGGCTTCAAAGGCCTCCAGGGACAAACATACCAGTCTAACAAAGCATCAGATGCTGTGCGCTACAACAGCTGGTGACTGACCCCAGTCCAAGCAACTGCTATGTCCCCTGGAGAGGTTGCTTCTCAGGACACCATTTTAGGGAGGCCAGCTGAACCTGAGGAATGGAGCAGATATGGGTTGGCTTCATCTCAGGGCTCCCAGTGTTGAAATCCCACAGTGACTGGATGATGGGACAATCAAAGGAGCTATTCAGGTTCAGGATGCCATGGTCAGGCTGGCGAGTGACACTCAGAGTATTGTAGGCTGGTGATGGTCAATTAATAAAGGTCAAGATCAACCTGAACTTCTGTGAATTTGAAAGTACCAGAATCAATACTCTGCCCTAATCCTACTTCAGGTTTGCTGGGATTTATCCACCGCCATACCCTAATCCTACGGCAGGCTTCCTGGGATTACCCAGAATGGATTTGAGCTCTGCCTACCTATTTGCCTGGCAGTAACATCAGGGTCACATACTAATTGGACACCACCACAAAACTGTAGGCCACAGAAGATAACCACAGGCTGGAAATCACAGATAAATTTCTTCCTTTATTTGCTTTTTAAAAAATTGTTTGTGTTTATCTTTTTTTCATGACTGTAAACACTGTTTTTAGTTTTGTTTGTTCTTGTTTTTGCTTCTTTCCCTCCTATCTTCTTCAACAGTTTCCCAAGGCTTGGGAAATTTTCCTTTGTCATTCAGCCTTGCTTCTAATCTTTTTCACTTCTTTTATTTCTCTAGTTTTAACTCTTATAGCTTTTATTTTATTTTATTTTTTTCCTTAAATTCTTTTATTGGTACATTTTAGGTATATAATACATTTACATTTCTCACTGGGAACTTGTACCTTTACATGGTGTATGTTGGTTCTTACTTTTTCCCCATTCCCAGCTCTTGATTCACCTCCTCCACCCTTCCCTATTTACAAAGACTTTGTTTCCATTTCTCATCATTTTTCCTTTGCTTCTTTCCTTTCCCCTACCCCTCCCAATTTCCCTACCCCTCTAGACCTTTTCTTTCTATTTTGCATTATCAATTATTCATTTTAATCATTGGTACATTTTAGGTATACAATATAATGACATTCATCATTGGAAATTTGCACCTTTACATAATCTCTCTTGGTTCTTATTTTTATCCCTTCCCGTGAACTCCCTTCAACCCCTCCATCCCTCCCTATGTACAAAGACTTTGTTTCCATTTTCTCATATTAATTTCATTCCCTCCTTTCTTTCCCCTACCCCTCCCACTTCCCCTTGCCCTTTGCCCCTTTTCTTCCTATTTCACATTATCTGCTATACCTTTTAGTCCTTATTTACACTTTCAGTTTCTCACACCAGAGAAACTATTCAGTATTTACACATGTGTGTCCTATTTATTTCACTAAAGAGTATGGCCTCAATGTGCATCCATTTAGATAGCAATGTCTCCAATTTCTCATTTTTTTATGGCTGAGCAGTACTCCATTTTATTAAAAAACCCACATTTTCCATATCCAATCTCCAGTTGAAGGGCATTTGGCCTGCTTCCAAGTTTTAGCTATCACAAATTGTGCTGCTATGAACATGGGTGCACATATATCACTGTGGTATGATACTTTTAATTCTTTTGGGAAGATACCCAGCAGGGGAATAGCTGGGCCAAATGCGACTTCCAATCCTAGTTCTTTGAGGTATCTCCATACTGATTTCCACAGTGCTTGCACCAGTCTACACTCCCACCAACAGTGGAGTAGGATTCCTTTTTCCCCACAGCCCCACCAGCATTTGTTATTGGCCGATTTCATGATAGCACCCATTCTTTCTGGGGTGAAGTGGAATCTCAGTGTTGTTTTCATTTTCATCTCTCGAATGAACAGTGATGTTGAACATTTTTTCGTATGTTTATTTGCTATTTCTACTTCTTTTTCTTGAGAAATGTCAGTTCATTTCAGATGCCCAATTTCGGATTGGGTATTTAAATTTGGGAAGTCTGATCTTTTTAAGTTCTTTGTAGATTCGAGATAGTAGGCCTTTATCTGAAGAACAGCGGTGAAGATTTTTTCCCACATTGTGGGTTGTCTCTTCACACTGCTGGTGGTTGCGCTTGCTGTGCAGAAGCTTTTTATTAAGAAAAGATCCCACTTGTTGATTGTTTGTGCTGTTTCATGGGCAACTGAGGTTTTGTTCATAAAATCTTTTCCTACACTAATGTCTTCAAGAGTTCTACCCAACCTCTGTTCCAGCCAGTTCAGTGTTTCTATTTTAATATTTAGATCTTTAATCCATTTTGATTTAGTTTAGTGCATGGTGAGAGATATAGGTCTAGTTTTAATCTTTGACACGTTGAAACCCAATTTTTCTAGCACCATTTATTAAAAAGGCTATCTTTCCTCCAGGGAGGGAATTTGGCTTCTTTGTCAAAGAAGAGGTGGCTGAGTGTGTCTGGAGTTGTTTCAGCATCTTCTTTTTCTTCCCCCCATTAAGTTTATTGGTACATTTTAGGTATAAAATACATTTACATACATCACTGGGATCTTGTACCATTACATGAGTATATTGGTTCTTATTTTTTCCCCCTTCCCCTGCCCTTCCTTCACCCCCTCCATCCTTCCCTATATGCAAAGACTTTGTTTCCATTTCTTTCCTTTTCTCATATTTTTTCTTTTCCCTTCTTTAATTTCCCCTACCCCTCCCACTTACCCTGCTCCTTTAGACCTTTACTTCCTATTACACAATATCAACTATGCATTTTTAAAATTACAATATCAAGATATAGGATATATTACCACAGATTTTAAAAGAATGTAGAAAGCATATTACAAAAATCTGTTTTGAAATAAATTTGACAACTTCAAAGAAGTACCTTGGAAGACAAATTAATGAAACTTACTCTGGAGGAAATATAAAATTTGAATAGCACCTATTAAAGAAAGTATATTGCTAGCTTGAAAACTTACCTATATGACAACATCAGGCTCATAAACATTTTAACTGACAAATTATACCAAATGTTTAAAGCAGAAAAAAAAGGAATACTTCTCCCCTCATTTTAGGAAATCAACATTGTGCTCATAGTAAAACTGAATAAAGATAATAGAAGAAAAAAGTATGAACATAGATAGAAATTTGTTTCACAAAACAAACTATCAGAAGTCACATCTGACAGTATGTAGAAAGTGGTTTTATTATAAGGATGGCAGTGTTGGTTCAGCATTGGAAGATCCACCCCCAAAAGTCATCATTTTAACAGAGGAAAGGAAAAAGCCATATAATCCTGTCACTAGTTGGACAAAAAGTATCAGGCTAAATTCTGCAGCTGTTCATGATAAAAGCTATCAGGAGACTAGAAGTAGAACAGAACCTTCTCAATAAATTAAAGACATGTACTCCATACTTCCAGCAAAAACACCTTATATGAATGGAGAAGATACAATGCTTTCTCCTTAAGGTGGGGAACAAGGGCAGATATGCTTACTCTTCATCTGTCCATTAAACTTTGAAATATAGGCCCAAACCAAAATAGTCTGGCAATAAAATGACACAATTAGGAAGGGATTGGCAAGGTAGAAGCAAAATCTTTATATGTAGATGAAATGATCATCTACAGAGAAAATACTAAGAAACCCCTAGGAGTCCCTAGAACTTGTATTTGAATTTATCAGGATTAGAAAGCACAAGGTATATATAAAAATTCAGGTCTATGTATACTTGCTATAAATGAAGAATTGGATATTGAAATTTAAAAGTTACTTAGGAGTACAAAGGACCTAGAAAAGTAAAAAAAAAAAAAAAAAAATGAAACAAAAAGAAAATAACAGTGTTGGAAAACGTTTAATACCTAATTTTAAGACTTCCTCTAAAGCTACAGTAATCAAGGCAGTGTTGGTGTAAGGAAAGACATATAGATCATTGGAATAAAACAGAGAATCTAGAAATAGAACCACACATATATGGTCCACTGAGTTTTGAAAGATTATTTAGCATTAACATTTTATAGAATATAAACTCAATTCAAGAGCCGAAGAAAATAGTGTTTTCAGCAAATGGCACTAGAACACCTAATATCTGTAAGTAAAAAAATAACCTCAACTCTTTATTTCCATACATGAAAATAACTTGAAGGGATCTATGAACCTAAATATGAAAGCCTAAAAGTATAAAACTTTAAGAAGAAATTATAAGGAAAAATGTTTATGAATTTAGGGTAGGCAAGAACTACCTAGGATACAAAAAACATGATGTATAAAAGAAAAAAATTGATAAATGAGATTCTATCAAAATTTAGAACTTTAAATGACATCATTAAATGAAAAGTAGTCCTTAAACAGACCATATATACAATGCATATAACCTATGACCAGAATATATAAAGAACTCTTACAGCTCATTAATAGCCCAATTAAATGAATTAATTTAATTACAGCCCAATCAAAAAGTAGACATAAGAAGATGATAAATAGCCAGTATAGCACAAGGAAAGGTGTGCAACTCTAGAATCAGAAAAATACTAATCAGTACAATAACAAGGTTGAATTATACACTCACTAGGAGATGAAGTTAAAAGTTTTAAAAGCCTTGTCATGACTTTTTCTTTTTGTTGGATTCTCCCCCTTTGTGTTTAATTTGTAATGCCCAGTGGAATCATTCTGCTGGGTTTCCTGGGGATGTGATCCTTATTGTCTCTTCCTAGGGTATTGTCTAAAATTTTTTGGACTGCCGGTTTGATATTCATGAAGTTCCTGAGGTGCTCTTTATCATGAAAGTATCTTATTTCTCCATCCATTTTGAAAGATAGTTTTGCAGGGTACATCAGTCTGGGTTGGAGGCTGTTTTCCTTTAGGGCTTGAAATACATCACTCCAAGCTCTTCTTGCCTTGAGGGTTTGCCTTGAGAAGTCTGCTGTGATTCTGATGGGCTTTCCTTTGTATGTGATTTGTTTCTTTTCTCTCACTGCTTGTAGAATTTTGTTCTTCTGTTGGATTTCTGGAATCCTAACTATTATATGCCTATGTGTAGATTTTTTTTGATGAAGGCTAGTTGGAGTCCTATATGCCTCACTTATCTGTATGTGAAGTTCTTTTCTCCTGCTTGGGAATTTTTCTGCCATCACTTCTGTGAACAGTTTTTTTATGTCATCTGTGCTCTCTCCTGTTTCTTCATTGACTCCAATCAGTCTCATGTTATTCTTCTTTGCATCATCTAGCAACTGCTGGATTGATTTCTCATGGGCCCTTACTATTTTAAAGCAATTTTTCTTTACCTGGCCACTAATTGCAATCTTATCTTCTATATCTGAAATTCTATCCTCACATTGATTCATTCTGCTGTGTAGATTTTCAATGTAGTTTTTAATCTCCTGCAAATCAGTTTTCATCTGTTTTATGTATTCCATTTTTTTCCTCTGTAGGGATTCCATCCTGTTCCTCAGCTCCTCTATTTTTTTATCTGTGTTGTCTCTAGACTTATTAATCATGTCTTGCACTATAGACACAATCTTTGCTGTTTTCTGAGAAATTATTTCTGATTTCATTTTTTCCAGATCCTCTTTTTTTGCCAGTTCAAGGAGTCCAAGTAGTTGAGTATCAGATTTTTCCATCTCATTTCCCTTTGGGGTTGCTGTAGGTGATCTGGAAGTCTGTTTTTGAGGCTCGTTTACATGTCTTCTCATTTCCATGTGGGTGGGGTGCTGCTGGCACCTGCACGGCTCACCTCCACTGCCCTAGGAGTGGTGGAATGGTGGTGGGGAGCCTCCTCCTGGCTGCTGGGATTGGCTTATCTCCTCTGCCCATGGAGTGGTGGAATGGTGGCCTGTTTAGGCATCTTCTAATCTGTTCCACTGGTCCTCAGGTCTGTTTCTTTGCCAATACCATGCTGCTTTTATCACAGTACCTTTGCAGTATAGTTTCAAGGTGGGGATTGTGACACCCCCTACCATGTCTCTGTTACCTAGAATTGCTTTTGATATTCTGGGTCTCTTCTTGTTCCAAATGAATTTTTGGATTATTTTCTCAAGGCCTGTGAAGTACGCTGCTGGGATTTCAATTGGGATTGCATTGAATCTATATAGCAATTTTGGAAGTATGGCCATTTTCACTATATTAATCGTTCCTGCCCAGGAGCAGGGGATGTCTTTCCATTTTCTGATATCATCTTCAATCTCTCTTTTCAGAGTGCTATAATTATCAGAAAAGAGGTCTTTGATTTCTTTTGTTAGGCTGGTTCCTAGGTATTTCAGTTTTTTAGATGTTATTGTGAAAGGAATTGTTTGCCCTATTTCTGTCTCAGTGACTCTATTGTTCTTGTAGAGAAAAGCTATTCATTTTTTGAATAGTGTTGACCTTGTATCCAGCTACTCTACTAAATTTGGTTTTTAAGTCTAGAAGACTTTTGGTGGTGTTCTTGGGGTCTTCTATATAGAATATCATGTCATCTGCAAATAATGACAATTTGACTTCTTCATTTCCTATCTTTGTTCCTTTTATTTCTTTCCCTTGTCTAATTGCTGTAGGTAATGTTTCCAAAACTATATTGAACAAGAATGGTGATAGTGGACATCCTTGTCTTGTTCCTGAGCTTAGTGTGAAAGATTTCAGCTTTTGACCATTTAGTATTATGTTGGCTGTTGGTTTTTCATAGATGGCTTTTCTCATATTGAGGTAGAGACCACCTATTCCAAATTTTTGTGGGGTTTTTATCATAAATGAATGTTGGATTTCTCAAATTCTTTTTCTGAATCTATGGAGATGATCATATGCTTTTTGTCCTTGGCTCTATTGCTATAGTGTATTACATTGAATGATTTGCATATGTTGAACCATCCCTGCATCCCTGGGATGAGTCCCACTTGATCAGGGTATATGAGCTTCTGCATTCTGTTTGCCAGTATCTTATTAAGGACTTTTGCATCTATGTTCATTAGTGATATTGGCCTATAGTTCTCTTTTTTGGTTGGGTCTTTCTCTGCTTTGGGGATCAAGGTGATGCTTGCTTCCAGGAATGAATTTGGGAGTATTGCTTCCCTTTTAATTTCATTGAAGAGTTTAAACAGTAATGGCAACAGTTCTTCTTTAACTGTCTTGTAGAATTCAGCAGTGAAGCCATCAGGACATGGGCTTTCCTTTGTTGGTAAATTTTTTATTACATTTTCAATTTCACTCATTGTTATTGGGGTGTTTAGAATTTTTATATCTTCTTCATTTAACTGGCAATTTGTATGTATCTAGGAATCTGTCCATTTCTTCTGTGTTTTCCATTTTATTAGAGTACAGGTTCTCGAAGTAGGTATTGATGATCCTCTGGATTTCTGCTGGGTCTGTTGTGACTTCCCCTTTTTCATTCTTAATTGCATGAATTTGAGCCTTTTCTTTCCTTTTTTTTGATAAGGTTGGCTAAAGGTTTATCAATTTTATTTATTCTTTCAAAAAACCAGCTCTTCAATTCATTGATTTTTTTGGTATCATTCTCTTAGTCTCCATTGCATTGATTTCTGCTTGGATCTTCATAATTTCCTTTCTTGTACAAGCTTTGGGTTTGTTATGCTCTTCTTTTTCTAGGAGCTTGAGGTTCTGCATTAGCTTATTTAACTGAGTTCTCTCTGCTGTCCTAAGATGGGAATTAACTGCTATGAATTTCCCGTGTAGAACTACTTTCACTGTGTCCCACAGATTCCTGTATGTTGTACTGGCATTATCATTTACTTGTAGAAACTGTTTAATTTCTTCTTTAATTTCTTCTGTGACCCATTGGTTGTTCAGGAGAGTGTTATTTAATTTCCATGTGTTTGTGTGTGTTTTGTGGTTTCTTATGTTATTGATCTCCAATTTAATTGCACTATGGTCTGATAATATACAGGGGATAATGACTTCTTTTACATTTACTTAGATTTGTCCTATGAGCTAGCATGTGATCTATTTTGGAGAATGACCCATGTGCAGCTGAAAAAAATGTGTATTCTGATTTTGTGGGGTGGAACACTCTATAAACATCTATTAAGTCCATTTGTTCAATAGCTTGGTTCAGTTCTAGAATTTCATTGTTAATTGTTAAATAGACATTGTTAATGTCTATTTGTGATAGAGGGGTGTTGAGGTCCCCCACTACAATTGTTAGTGTTTATTTGATTTTTCATGTCCATTAATGTTTGTTTTGTATAGTTGGGGGGATTCATATTTGGTGCATAAATTTTTAGGATGGTCATCTCTTCCTCTTGGATTGTTCCCTTCACAAGGATGTAGTGATCTTCTTTGTCTCTCTTAATTAGTTTTGGATTGGAACCTACTTTATCTGCAAATAAGATTGCTACCCCTGCTTTTTTCTGGGTTCCTGTCACATGGAGAACTGTTTTCCATCCTTTTCCTTTCAGTCTATGAATTTATTTTTGAGTAGGTGTGTTTCTTGTATACAGAATATTGCTGGGTTTTGCTTCTTAATCCTTTCTGTCAGTCTATTTCTTTTGATTGGTGAATTGAGGCCATTAACATTGATAGTTATAATTGAGAGATATTGACTCATTCTTGCCATGAACTTTCATTGTTGTTGGCTCTTTTCTTATTTTCCCCCCTTTCCCTTTAGTGCCTTACCTTGCATTGTGTCTTCTCTCTGTTGGCCCTCATGGAATTGTGACCTTCATTGTCTTTTTCTAGAATATTGCTTAAAATTGTTTTGAGTGCTGTTTTGGTGTTCATGAAATTTCTCAGGTGTTCTTTGTCTTGAAAGTATCTAATTTCCCCATCGATTTTGAAAGATAATTTTGTCAGATACAACAGTCTAGGTTGGAAGTTATTTTCTTTTAGGGCTTGAAATACTTCACTCTAGGCTCTCCTTGATTTGAGGGTTTGTGTTGCAAAATCTGCCTTGATTCTGATGGGCTTTCATTTGTAGTTTATTTGTTTCCTTTCCCTAACTGCCTGTAGAATTTTGTTGTTCTGTTGGGTTTCTGGGATCTTGACTATTATGTGTCTAGGTGTACATTTTTTTTTGATCATGGCTGGGTGGAGTTCCATATGCCCCACTTATCTGTGTGTGCAATTCTCCACCTCTGTCTGGGAAGTTTTCTACTATTACTTCTGTGAACAGTTTTTTTTTATGTCAATTGTACTTTCTCCTGTTTTTTCATGGACTCCTATCAGTCTTATGTTATTCTTCTTTGCATCGTCTAGCAGCTGTTGGATTGATTTCTCATGGTCCCTTACTATCTTTAAGAAATCTCTGTTTTCAAAGTCCTTAACCACAATCTTGTCTTCTATATCTGATATTCTGTCTTCAGATTCTCTTAGTCTGCTCTGCATGCTTTCAATGGAGTTTTTAATCTCCTGAATATCTGTTTGAATGTGTTTCATGGATTCCATTTCTTTCTTATGTTGGGTGATCATGGTTTCCATTTCTTTCTTATGCTGGGCATTCATGGCTTCCAGCATGTTTCTGATCTCATCTATTTTGTTTTCTGTTTCTGCTCTAGAGCCTCTAATCATCTTTCACTCTACTCACCATCTCTATATTTATCTGGGAGATTATTTCTGCTTTAAATTTTTCTAGAGCCTCATGTATCTGTTTTGTTACTCCCTTTGCTATCAGTTCAGGGTGTCCAGGTGGTTGATTATCTGATTTTTCTGCCTCATTTCCCCCAGGATTTCCTTTTTGTGGCATGGAAGCTTGTGTTTGTGCCTTGTTTAAATGTCTTCTCATTTTTGTTTTTGGTACTCTCCTTGGTTTAACTCCTGAGCTGATATTTTAAAATTGCTTAATGCAGGTATCTTTGTTTCTTGTGTTTAAAACACTTGTCTAATGATTGCTTTTCAGAGGTGACTTCCAGATATGGTTTGTGTTTAGGTTTGGAGGCTCTAATGACTCTGAAGCTATTTTATTTTCCTTATACCAGGAAGGAAAACTGATTAGATCAATCACAACATGTTAGGCCAAATGTTACAATCAGCAATACCATAGCATCAAGCGCAGCTTAGAAAATGACAATTTGTGGTAGTTATTAATCTATCACATTTAACTATGTGAAGTATAATCCCCTGTGATTCTGTAGTGTGGGAACAGGTAGCAGAAGAGCTGGAAGGTGGGGTGGGGAGGTGTTGGAATTGGGCCTTGCAGGTGCCTGCGCAGCTAAGCATAGCACCAGATGAAGGCAAGGCTCCAAGCTGCTCCAGGGACCTATTTGTTCCATGGGCAGGAACCAGAACACAGCCGAGGATCTTTACACTGCTTGGCTGACCCGAGGAGAGGAGCACAGGATAAAGACGGGGCTCCAAGCTGCTCCCAGGACCTCACCTTGCCATGGGCAGGAATCGGAACACATCTGAGGAGATTCACGCTGCTTGGCTGACCCACAGAGAGGAGCACCAGATGAAGGTGGGGCTCCAAGCCACTCCTGGGACCTCACCATGCTGTGGGCAGGAACCAGAACACAGCCAAGGAGCTTCACGCTGCTTGGCTGACCCAACAATCTATGATGTTATCTGAGAAATTATTTCTGCTTTCATTTTTTCCAGATCCTCTTTTGTTGCCAGTTCAGGGAGCCCAAGTGGTTGAGTATCAGAGTGTTCCATCTCATTTCCCTTTGGGGTTCCTGCAGGTGATCTGGTAGTTTGGTTTTGAGACCTGTTTATGTGTCTTCTCATTTGGATGGGGGGAGATGTGTTGTTAGTGCCTGTGTGGCTAACCTCCTCTTAGCTGGGTGTGATGGAGTGATGGCCAGGAAGCCCATTCCTCTGGGCTGGTAGCAGTGGAATGGTGGCCCTGAAGCCCCTACCTCTGGGCTGGGAGCAGTGGAATGGCAGCCTGGAAGCCCCTTCCTCTGGGCTGGGAGTGGTGGAGTGGCAGTCTGGAAGCCACTACCTCTGGCCTGGGAGAGGTGGAAGGGTGGCCTGAAAGCCCCTACCTCTGGGTCCTCTTATCCTTTTTAAATTTTCTCCCCTTATGGTAAAATCAATCTATTGAGTGGATATTTACTGTACATAATTTTCTGATATGTCTTAGATTTTGTTATATAACTATAAATATTGTACCTAGGGTTAAAGTGGCAAATTATTAGTTATCATAATTTGTCATTTTTAGTCTGTGCTTGATGCTATTGTTATTATTTGTGTGACTTTAGACAAGGTGACATAGTTGTGATCAATTCATCCTCCTTCTTTACCAGTATCTAAATTGTCTGGGAGTCATAAGCAACTTTATATTCCAGTACCAAAGAACCAGGTGTTAGGCCAAAGAGGCAGCAACCTTTCATCCCTAATAAATTAGAGTCAGGATCTTGAGACAGACTCAAATGTCAAAAGCCAGATACACCTAGAAGACATCTCTGAAAAGTAGTCATTTTGTAAAAAGGTCTGGATCCTAATAATGAAACTACATACCACAAGCAATTTACAAGGCTCAACACAGAAAACAAATAAACAAAAAAAGAAAAGAAAGAAAATGAGAAAACACAGAAGCCAGATGCATCCCATAATCCTTAACTCACTCAAGGCAAATCAAGAGGGCACTGAGGTAGAAGAAATCACAAACCTCTCAAATGAATTTTATGAAATGGTGGCAACAGAAGTAACAAAATATATCAATAAGTCTCTTGACAGAAATAAAATGGAGATAATTAAAGAGTTGATGCCCATAACTAAGGAAATGATTAGTGGATCTAGAGTAGATACAGATAAAAAAATAGAGGAACTTAGGAAAGACATGGAAACCACAAATTCTTGATATAGAAAAGAACTGGATTCCATAAAACAGACTCAAATAGAAATCCAGGAGATTAAAAATTCTCCTGAAAGTATATGCAGCAGAGTCAACCAATGTGAAGATAGAATTTTTGGATCTAAAAGACAAGGTAACGGCAGTGAAAGATCTCTTAAAAATAGCATGGTACCACAAAAAAATCAGTCCAACAGCTGCTAGACAATGCAAAGAAGACTAATATAAGATTAATTGGCATCAATGAAGAATCAAAGATAGCACAAAGGGCATAAAACACGTGTTCTCAGAAGTAATAGCAGAAGTTTCCAAGCATGGATAAAGGACTTGAGGTACAGATAAGTGAGCTATATACAACTCCAAATAGTCATGATTAGAAAAAAACTACACAAAGGCATAAAATCATTGAGATTCCAGAAGTTCAACCCAAGAACAGAACATTAAAAGCTGTTAGAGAAAAGAAACAAATCACCTATAAAGGAAAATGCATCAGAATCACAGCAGATTTCTCAACTCAAACCTTCAGTCAAGGACAGCTTGGAGTGAAGTAGTTCAAGCCTTAAAATAAAACAACCTCCAATTCATATTGAGGTACCCCACAAAATTATCTTTCAAAATTGATGGAGAAATAAGATAATAACACAATAAAGAACACCTGAAGAAATTCATGACCACCAAACCAGCATTCCAAAATGTTCTGAAGGATATTCTAGAAAAAGACAATGAAGACAACAATTCCAAGAAGCCCAATAGAATGAATTTACCAAGCAAGGCAAGCAATTAAATAGAGGGGAAAGGAAGTGAACCATCAACAGCAAGATATGACATGGGTAAGTCAGTACATATCAGTTATAACAAACAATATAAAGGGTCTCAATTCACCAATCAAAAGAAACAGATTGGCAGAATGGATCGAGAAACAAGATCCAACAATGTGCTGCATACAAGAAACACATTTAACTCAAAAAGAAATTCATAGACTGAAAGTCAAAGGATAGGAAACAATAATCCATGCAAAAAGAAGCTGGAAAAAAGCAAGGATAGCGATTCTATTTGTAGACAAAGGGAATTTTAAGCCAAGACTGACCAGAAGAGACAAAGAAGGACACTACATACTTGGTAAGGGAACAATCTAAAAGGAAGAGATAACAATCATAAATATATACACACCAAATACTGGCACTCTGGTATTTGTTTATATGAAACAAACACTAAGGGATATGAAAAATCAGATAGGCACTAATACATTTGTAATAAGGGACCACAATGCTCCACTGTCACAAATAGATCAACTAGAGAAAATGGTCAACAAAGAAATACCAGAGCGGAACCAAACCTTTCAACAAATGGACTTAATAGATACTTAGAGTGTTCCACCCAAAAACAGAATACACATTCTCTCAGCTGCACAAGAGACTCTCTCCAAAATAGACTTAAGAACATACTAGCTCATAGAATATGCTAATTCATAGAACATTTAGTAAATGTAAATGAATTGAAAATTTCTCATGTATATTATCAGATCTAGTCCAATGAAATTGGAAATCAGTGGCAAAAGTAAGCACAAAAACTACATACACACATGGAAATTAAATAACACCACCCTGAACAACTAGATGAAATTAAAGAAGGAATTAAACAGTTTCTACAATTGAATGATAATGCCTGAACTTATAGAGTACAATGAAAGCAGTCCTATGAGAGAAAGTTATAGCAGTGATTTCCCACATCAGGAAAACAGAGCAAGCTGAAATAAATCATCTAATGTTGAACTTCAGTCTTCTAGAAAAAGAAGACCAAATTAAATCCAAAGTGCATACCAGGGTGGAAATTATAAAGATCAGAGCAGAAATTAATGCAATTGAGGCTAAGAAAACAATACAAAGAATCAATGAATTGAAGAGTTAGTTCTTTGAAAGATTAAATAAAACAGACTAACCCTTAGCCAACCTTACCCACCCCCCAAAAAGAAAAAAAAGAATCAAATCCATGCAATTAAGAATGAAAAGGGAGGAGCCAGGGATTTAGCTCAGTGGTTAAACCACCTGCCCTGCAAGTGCAAGGTCCCGAGCTTGATCCCTGGTACAAAAAAAAAAAAAAAAAAAAAGAGTGAAAAGGGGAAAATCACAATGGATCCTGCAGAAATCCAGATCAATAGAAACTGTACTCTAATAAGATGGAAAACACAGAAGAAATGGACAGATATCTAGGTACATATGAATTATCAAAACTGAGTAAAAAAGATATAAAAATTCTAAATAGCCCAATACCAGTTCATGAAATTGAAGAATTAATTTTAAAACTACCAACAAAGAAAAGCCCAGATCCTGATAGATTCACTGCTGAACACCACAACAAATTTAGAGAAGATCTAATGCCACTACCCCTCAAACTCTCTAAGGAAACTAAAAGGGAGGCAATACTCCCAAATCCATTCCTGGAAGCAATTATTATCCAGATACCAAAACTAGAGAAGGACCAACCAAAAGAGAACTATAGGCCAATCTCCCTAATGAACATAGGTGCAAAAATCCTCAATAAAATACTGGCAAACAGAATTCAGCAAATCACCAAGATTATACAACCTAACCAAGCAGGATTCATCCCAGGGATGCAGGGATGGTTTAACATATGCAAACTAATAAATGTAATACACCATATTAACAGAACTAAGGAAAAAAACTCACATAACCATCATTAACAGATTCAGAAAAAACATTTAACAAAGTCTGATACACATTCATGATAAAAAATGCTACAGAAAATTGGAATAGATGGTCTTAATTTCAATCTGATAAAACCATCTATGACAAACCAACAGCCAACATAATACTAAATGGTCAAACACTGAAAGCTTTCACTTTAAATTCAGGAACAAGACAAAAATGCCCACCATCAACACTCCTGTTCAATATAGTTCTGGAAGCATTAGCCAGAGCAATTAGAGAAGAGAAATAAAAGGAATATGGATAAGAAAAGAAGAAGTTAAATTATTATTTGCTGATGATATGCTACTCTGTTGAGAGCCATTCTACATAATTTTGGGGGAAATCATTTCATGATTAAATTATGATTAGTACTGTCAAAGGCCCAATGCCTTCCTGTCATCAAGCCAGCTATGGCATGCAGAAACATAACTCCATTTTGCCTCTGGTCACAAATTGAGGCCTCAATGGTCCTGTGATACTATGACACTCAAGGGAAAGATTACATCAACTGAAGACATCTTGGTTCTTTGAGAACTTAGTAGTAATTTAAAAAGAGAAAGATTTCACCTGGGAGAAGGACAGATTCCTTATTAGCCTGCTATCTTTTTGCACCTACTTTTGTAAGAATGCTTTGCTCATCTCACTATCTACATCAGCATAAGATCCTCATTGATCCTCATTAACCTAAGACCCTTATCAACAGTGGATTACCATCACCCTCTGAGTCATTCAATACTCCCTCTGATTATTATGTGCACCTAATAAATAGTGGCTAGCTTGGAGTGTCTTTGCCTTTGCCCAATCTGAGGCACTGACCTCTCAGCCCTGCATGTATTTCAAAATTATGTTTCTATTGTCTTTCTTTCTTTAGCTGCCCCCCTTTCTAGGCAGATTGGCGGATTAATCAGCCTCCATTAATACTCTACATATAAAAGCCCAAAACCTACCAATTAGAATTAATAACCAAGTTTGGCAACACTTTGGAAACAAAGTCAATACTCAAAAATCAATACCATTCTTGCACACAAATAACAAACTTACTGAGATAGAAATTAGGGAAATAACATTTTTCACAACAGCATCAACAAAAATCTAATATTTAGGATCAGTCTAACAAAGGAAGTGAAAGACTATGCATTCAGAAGTACAGTATTCTGAAAAATGAGATCAAAGAGTATTATGGTTTGTGTCTAGATGTCCCCCCAAAGCTTCATGCAGTCACAGGCGGGGCTTTTTCAGAGGTGGCTGGATCTAGAATGTGTGATGCTGGGATTGACTCATGGTGCAATGCTAGGCTTATGGGTATTAAGCTTAAGGATGGGAGTTCTACCCACATTAAGTAGTCTGGATAAGATAAAAGGGGCCAAGAGACATTAACGTCCCTTGTTCCTTTCACTACCTTGTGCATGCTATGAACTGTTCTTCTCTGTGATGCCCCTCTGCCAGACTACCCTGTGTTGGAAACAGGCAGCTATGGACTGAAACTTCTACAGACTTAGAGCTAAATAAACCTTCCCTCCTTTAACTTTAGGTGTCAGGTATTTTGTCTTAGCAATGAGAAAAGTAACTAAGGTAAAGAGGTTTATCAGAAAATGGAAAGATATCACCTGTTCTTGGATAGACAGAACCAATATAGTGAAAATAGCCATACTTTCAAAATTGTTATACAGGGCTAATGCTATCCCAATCAAAATACCAATAGCATATCTCACAGAACTAGAGAAATCAATCCTAATATTCAGATGAAACCAGAAGAGACCTAGGATAGCAAAAGCAATCCTGGGCAACCAGGGAAAGGCAGGGGCCATCACAATCATAGATTTGAAGTTATATTACAGAGCAGGGTATTGGCAAAAAAAAAAAGGCCTGAGGGTCAATGGAAAAGAATAGAAGATGCAGAAACATCTCCAAGCACACTCAGTTTTGACAAAGTAGTCAAATGCCTTCATTGGAAGAAAGCCTGTTTAATAAATGGCACTGGAAAAGCTGGCTTTCTACATGCCAATAATTGAATCTAGACCCAAATCTCTCACCATGCACTAATGTAAAATTGAAATGGATCAAAGATCTGAATATAAAAATGGAAACACTAGAGCACAGAGGAGGTGAGCTACTCCCAGAACACAAGAGGAGGCTTCTGGACCACCTTACCACACCTGCCCTCCCCCAGCACAGAGGAGGTGAGCCACTCTGAGTGCACAAAAGGAGGTTTCTGGGCCCCCATACCACGCCCGCCCAGAAGGAGGAGGTGAGCCCCATGGGCGCCAGCAGTACCTCCCCCCACCCCCCAATGAAATGAGAAGACGTGTAAACAAGTTTCAAAACCAGATTTCCAGATCACCTAAAACAACCCCAAAGGGAAATTAGTTGGAACACACTGTTACTCAACCACCCGGACTCCCTGAACTGACAACAAACAAGGGTCTGGAAAAAATGAAATCAGAAATAATTTCTCACATAACAGCAGAGATGCTGCCCATAGTGCAAGTCATGATTAATAAATCTAGAGAGAACACAGATAAAAAAATAGAGGAGCTGAGGAACATGATGGAATCCCTACAGAGGAAACAAATGGAATCCATAAAACAGATACATTCCAGGAGATTAAAAAGTCCATTGAAAGTCTATGCAGCAGAATGAACCAATGTGAGGACAGAATTTCAGATATAGAAGATAAGATTGCAATTAGTGACAATGAAAAGAAAAATTGCTTTAAAATTGTAAGGGAACACGTGACATCATTCCAGCAGCTGCTAGTCGATGTGAAGAAGAATGATATAAGACTGACTGGAGTCAATGAAGAAAGAGGAGAGAGTGCAGATGACATAAAAAAACTGTTCACAGAAGTGATGGCAGAAAAATTCCCAAGGAGGGGAAAAGAACTTGACATACAAATAAGTGAGGCATTTAGGACTCCAGCTAGCCTTGATCAAAAAACTCTACACATAGGCATATAATAGTTAGGATTCCAGAAATCTAACAGAAGAACAAAATTCTACAAGCAGTGAGAGAAAAGAAACTAATCACATACAAAGGAAAGCCCATCAGAATCACAGCAGACTTCTCAAGGCAAACCCTCAAGGCAAGAAGAGCTTGGAGTGATGTATTTCAAGCCCTAAAGGAAAACAGCCTCCAAACCAGATTGATGTACCCTGCAAAGCTACCTTTCAAAATTGATGGAGAAATAAGATACTCTCATGATAAAGAGCACCTCAGGAACTTCATGAATACCAAACCGGCACTCCAAAAAATTTTAGACAATACCCTAGGAAAAGACAATGAGGATCACATCCCCAGGAAACCCAGCAGAATGAATCCATTGGGCGTGACAAATTAAATGCAAAGGGGGAGAATCCAACAAAAAAAGTCATGACAGGGCTTTTAAAACTTTTAACTTCATCTTCCTAATGAATATCTAATTCAACCTTGTTATTGTACTGATTAGTATTTTTCTGATTCTAGTGTTGCACACCTTTCCTTTTGCTCTACTAGCTGTTTATCATCTTCTTGTGTCCACTTTTTAATTGGGCTGTCTATTAATGAGCTGTAAGAGTTCTTTATATATTCTGGTCATAGGTTATATGCATTGTAAATATGGTCTGTTTAAGGACTACTTTTCATTTTAATGATGTCATTTAAAGTTCTAAATTTTGATGGAATCTCATTTATCACATTTTTTCTTTTATACATCATGTTTTTTGTATCCTAGGTAGTTCTTGCCTACCCTGAATTCATAAACATTTTCCCTTATAATTTCTTCTTAAAGTTTTATACTTTTAGGCTTTCATATTTAGGTTCATAGATCCTTTCAAGTTATTTTTATGTATGAAAATAAAGGGTTGAGGTTAATTTTTTATATATGGATACCAGGTGTTCTAGTGCCATTTGCTGAAAGCATATTTTCCTCAGCTCTTGAATTGAGTTTATATTCTATAAAATGTTAATGTTAAATAAGCTTTCAAAACTCAGTGGACCATATATGTGTGGTTCTGTTTCTAGATTCTCTGTTTTACTCAAATGATCTATATATCTTTCCTTACACCAATACTGCCTTGATTACTGTAGCTTTAGAGGAAGTCTTAAAATTAGGTACTAAATGTTTTCCAACACTTTTTTCTTTTTGTTTTGTTTTACTTTTCTAGGTCCTTTGTACTCCTATGTAACTTTTAAATTTCAATATCCAATTCTTCATTTATAGCAATTATACATACACCTGAATTTTTATATATATCTTGTGTTTTCTTTTTTTCCCCATTAAGTTTATTGGTACATTTTAGGCATAAAATACAGTTACCTTCATCATTGGGATCTTGTACCATTACATGAGTATCTTGGTTCTTATTTTTTTCCCCATTCCCCTGCCCTCCTTTCACCCCCTCCACCCTTCCCTATTTGGAAAGACTTTGTTTCCATTTCTTTCCTTTTCTCATATTTGTTCTTTTCCCTTTTTTATTTTCCTCTACCCCTCCCACTGCCCCTGCTCTTTTAGACCTTTCTTTCTATTACACAATATCAATTATACATTTTGAAAATTACAATATCAAGATCTAGGAGACATTACCATAGATTTTACAGAATTTAAAAGGATATAGAAAGCATATTATAAAACCTTTTTTGAAATAAATTTCACAACTTCTAAGAAGTACCTTCAAGACAAATTAATGAAGCTGACTGTGGAGGAAATATAAAATTTGAATAGCACCTGTTAAAGAAAGTATATTCCTAGCTTGAATACCTACCTATATGACAACAACAGGCTCATATACATTTTAACTGATAAATTATATCAAACAATTAAAGCAGAAAAGAGAAGAAACATTTCTCCCCTCATTTTAGGAAATCAACATTGTGCTCATACTAAAACTGGATAAAGATAATAGAAGAAAAAAGTATGAACATAGATAGAAATTTGTTGCACAAAATGAACTATTAGAAGTCAGATCTGACAGTGTGTAGAAAGTGATTTTGTTATAGGGATGGCAGTGTTGGTTCAGCATTGGAAGATCCACCCCCAAAAGTCATCATTTTAACAGAGGAAAGGAAAAAGCCATATGATCCTGTCACTAGCTGGACAAAAAGTATTGGACTAAATTCCACAGCTGTTTATGGTAAAAGCTATCAGGAGACTAGAAGTAGAACAGAACCTTCTCAACAGATTAAAGACATGTACTCTATACTTCCAGCAAAAACGCCTTATATGAATGGAGAAGATACAATGCTTTCTCCCTAAGATGGGGAACAAGGGTAGATATGCTTACTCTTCATGTGTCCATTAAACTTTGAAACCTAGGCCCCACCAAAATAGTCTGGCAATAAAATGACACAATTAGGAAGGGATTGGCAAGGTAGAAGCAAAATCTTTATATGTAGATGAAATGATCATCTACAGAGAAAATACTAAGAAATCTCTAGGAGTCCCTAGAACCTGTATTCGAATTTGGCAGAATTAGAATACACAAGGTATATATAAAAATTCAGGTCTATGTATACTTGCTATAAATGAAGAATTGGATGTTGAAATTTAAAAGTTATGTAGGAGTACAAAGGACCTAGAAAAGTTAAAAAACAAAAAACAAACAAAAAACAGTGTTAGAAGACATTTAGTACCTAATTTTAAGACTTCCTCTAAAGCTACAGTAATCAAGGCAGTGTTGGTGTAAGGAAAGACATATAGATCATTGGAATAAAACAGAGAATCTAGAAATAGACCCACACATATATGGTCCACTGAGTTTTGAAAGCTTATTTAACATTAACATTTTATAGAATATAAACTCAATTCAAGAGCCGAGGAAGAGATAGTGTTTTCAGCAAACGGCACTAGAGCACCTGATATCCGTAAGTAAAAAATTAACCTCAACTCTTTATTTCCATACATGAAAATAACTTGAAGGGATCTATGAACCTAAATATGAAAGCCTAAAAGTATAAAACTTTAAGAAGAAATTATAAGGAAAAATGTTTATGAATTTAGGGTAGGCAAGAACTACCTAGGATACAAAAAACATGATGTATAAAAGAAAAAAATTGATAAATGAGATTCTATCAAAATTTAGAACTTTAAATGACATCATTAAATGAAAAGTAGTCCTTAAACAGACCATATATACAATGCATATAACCTATGACCAGAATATATGAAGAACTCTTACAGCTCATTAATAGCCCAATTAAATGAATTAATTTAATTACAGCCCAATCAAAAAGTAGACATAAGAAGATGATAAATAGCCAGTATAGCACAAGGAAAGGTATGCAACTCTAGAATCAGAAAAATACTAATCAGTACAATAACAAGATTGAATTATACACTCACTAGGAGATGAAGTTAAAAGTTTTAAAAGCCTTGTCATGACTTTTTCTTTTTGTTGGATTCTCCCCCTTTGTGTTTAATTTGTAATGCCCAGTGGAATCATTCTGCTGGGTTTCCTGGGGATGTGATCCTCATTGTCTTTTCCTAGGGTACTGTCTAAAATTTTTTGGACTGCCGGTTTGATATTCATGAGGTTCCTGAGGTGCTCTTTATCATGAGAGTATCTTATTTCTCCATCCATTTTGAAAGATAGTTTTGCAGGGTACATCAGTCTGGGTTGGAGGCTGTTTTCCTTTAGGGCTTGAAATACATCACTCCAAGCTCTTCTTGCCTTGAGGGTTTGCCTTGAGAAGTCTGCTGTGATTCTGATGGGCTTTCCTTTGTATGTGATTAGTTTTTTTCCCTCACTGCTTGTAGAATTTTGTTCTTCTGTTGGATTTCTGGAATCCTAACTATTATATGCCTATGTGTAGAGTTTTTTTGATCAAGACTAGTTGGAGTCCTATATGCCTCACTTATTTGTATGTCAAGTTCTTTTCCCCTCCTTGGGAATTTTTCTGCCATCACTTCTGTGAACAGTTTTTTTATGTCATCTGCACTCTCTCCTCTTTCTTCATTGACTCCAATCAGTCTTGTGTTATTCTTCTTTGCATCATCTAGCAGCTACTGGATTGATTTCTCGTGTTCAATTACAATTTTAAAGCAATTTTACTTTTCCTGGTGACAAATTGCAATCTTATTTTCTGTATCTGAAATTCTGTCCTCATATTGGTTCATTCTGCTGCGCAGACTTTTGATGGAGTTTTTAATCTCCTGGAAATCTGTTTGTATCTGTTTTATGGATTCCATTTGTTTCCTCTGTAGGGATTCCATCATGTTCCTCAGATCCTCTATTTTTTTTAGTCTGTGTCCTCTCTAGATTTATGAATCATGTCTTGCACCATGAGCAGAATCTTTGCTGTTATCTGAGTAATTATTTCTGATTTCATTTTTTCCAGATCCTCTTTTGTTGCCAGTTCAGAGAGTCCAGGCGGTTGAGTATCAGATTGTTCCATCTCAGTTCCCTTTGGGGTTGCTGTAGGTGATCTGGAAGTCTTTTTTTGAGGCTTGTTTACGTATCTTCTCATTTCCACAGGGGGGTGTGTTTCTGGTGCCCGCACAGCCCACCTTCTCTGCCCTAGGAGCATGGGATGGTGGCTACCTTGTGTTTTCTAATGCTGCTAAATTCAAATATAAGTTCCATAGGCTCCTAGAGATTTCTTCATATTTTCTCTGTAGATGATCATTTCATCTATATATAAAGATTTTTCTTCTACCTTGCCAATCCTCTCCTAATTGTGTCATTTTATTGCCAGACTATTTTGGTTTGGGCCTATATTTCAAAGTTTAATGGACAGATGAAGAGTAAGCATATCTGCCCTTGTTCCCCACCTTAAGGAGAAAGCATTGTATCTCCTCCATTCATATAAGGTGTTTTTGCTGGAAGTATGGAGTACATGTCTTTAATCTATTGAGAAGGTTCTGTTCTACTTCTAGTCTCCTGATAGATTTACCATGAACAGCTATGGAAATTAGCCCAATTCTTTTTGTCCAACTAGTGACAGGATTATATGGCTTTTTCCTTTCCTCTGTTAAAATGATGACTTTTGGGGGTGGATCTTCCAATGCTGAACCAACACTGCCATCCCTATAATAAAACCACTTTCTACATACTGCCAGATCTGACTTCTAATAGTTTGTTTTGTGAAACAAATTTCTATCTATGTTCATACTTTTTTCTTCTATTATCTTTATCCAGTTTTAGTATGAGCACAATGTTGATTTCCTAAAATGAGGGGAGAAGTGTTCCTTTTTTTCTGCTTTAAATGTTTGATATAATTTATCAGTTAAAATGTATATGAGCCTGTTGTTGTCATATAGGTAGGTTTTCAAGCTAGGAATATACTTTCTTTAATAGGTGCTATTCAAATTTTATGTTTCCTGCAGAGTCAGTTTCATTAATTTGTCTTCCACGGTACTTCTTCGAAGTTGTCAAATTTATTTGAAAACAAATTTTTGTAATATGCTTTCTATATTCTTTTAAAATCTGTGGTAATGTCTCCTAGATCTTGATATTGTAATTTTAAAAATCTATAGTTGATATTGTGTAATAGGAAGTAAAGTTCTAAAGGAGCAGGGTAAGTGGGAGGGGTAGGGGAAAGGAAAGAAGGGAAAAGAAAAAATATGAGAAAAGGAAAAAAATGGGGAAAAAATCTTTGCAAATAGGGAAGGGTGGAGGGGGTGAAGGGAGGGCAGGGGAAGGGGAAAAAATAAGAACCAAGATATTCATGTAATGGTACAAGATCCTAGTGATGTATGTAAATGTATTTTATACCTAAAATGTGCCAATAAACTTAGTGGGGGAAAAAAAAAAGAAATTCTTGCCTACCCTAAATTCATAAACATTTTCCTTTATACTTTCTTCTTAAAGTTTTATACTTTTACACTTTCATATTTAGGTTCATAGATCCCTTCAAGTTCTTTTTATGTATGGAAATTAAGGATTGAGGTTAATATTTTACATTTGGATACCAGGTGTTCTAGTACCATTTGCTGAAAACACTATCTTTTCCTTGGCTCTTGAATGGAGTTTATGTTCTATAAAATGCTAATGTTAAATAATCTTTCAAAACTCAGTGGACCATATATGTGTGGGTCTATTTCTAGATTCTCTGTTTTATTCCAATGATCTATATGTCTTTCCTTACACCAACACTCCCTTGATTACTGTAGCTTTAGAGGAAGTCTTAAAATTGGTGCTAAATGTCTTCCAATACTGTTTTTTTTTTCTTTTTACTTTTCTAGGTCCTTTGTACTCCTACATAACTTTTGAATTTCAATATCCAATTATTCATTTATGGCAAGTATACATAGACCTGCATTTTTATATATACCTTATGTTTTCTAATCCTGCTAAATTCAAATACAAGTTCTAGGGGCTCCTAGAGTTTTCTTAGTATTTTCTCTGTAGATGATCATTTCATCTATATATAAAGATTTTACTTCTACCTTGCCAATCCTACCCTAATTGTGTCAGTTTATTGCCAGACTATTTTTGGTTTGGGCTTATATTTCAAAGTTTAATGGACAGATAAAGAGTAAGCATATCTGCCCTTGTTCCCCACCTTAAGGAGAAAGCATTGTATCTCCTCCATTCATATAAGGCGTTTTTGCTGGAAGTATGGAGTACATGTCTTTAATCTATTGAGAAGGTTCTGTTCTACTTCTAGTCTCCTGATAGCTTTTACCATGAACAGCTGCAGAATTTAGTCCAATACTTTTTGTCCAACTAGTGACAGGATTATATGGCTTTTTCCTTTCCTCTGTTAAAATGATGACTTTTGGGGGTGGATCTTCCAATGCTGAACCAACACTGCCATCCCTATAATAAAACCACTTTCTACATACTGCCAGATCTGACTTCTAATAGTTTGTTTTGTGAAACAAATTTCTATCTATGTTCATACTTTTTTCTTCTATTATCTTTATCCAGTTTTAGTATGAGCACAATGTTGATTTCCTAAAATGAGGGGAGAAGTGTTCCTTTCTTTCTGCTTTAAATGTTTGATATAATTTATCAGTTAAAATGTATATGAGCCTGTTGTTGTCATATAGGTAGGTTTTCAAGCTAGGAATATACTTTCTTTAACAGGTGCTATTCAAATTTTATATTTCCTCCACAGTCAGCTTCATTAATTTGTCTTGAAGGTACTTCTTAGAAGTTGTGAAATTTATTTCAAAAAAGATTTCATAATATGCTTTCTATATCCTTTTAAATTCTGTAAAATCTATGGTAATGTCTCCTAGATCTTGATATTGTAATTTTAAAAATGTATAATTGATATCATGTAATAGGAAGAAAAGGTCTAAAGGAGTAGGGGAAGTGGGAGGGGTAGGGGAAAAGAAAGAAGGGAAAAGAAAAAATGTGAGAAAAGGAAAGAAATGGAAACAGTCTTTGTAAATAGGGATGAGGGGAGGGGGTGAAGGGAGGGCAGGGGAAGGGGGCAAATATAAGAACCAAGATACATCATGTACACGTACAAGATCCCAATGATGAATGTAACTGTATTTTATACCTAAAATGTACCAATAAACTTAATGGGGAAAAAACCCAGAAACACAAAATCTGCTGGAAGATGGAAAATTTAAAACTCTTGAAGACATAGGTGTAGGCAAATACTTTATGAACAAAACCTTGATTGCACAGGAAATATCACAGTGAATCAACAAATGGGATCTCTCCTTTTTTGTTTTTTTTCTTTTTGGTACCAGGTATCAAACTCAGGGCCTTGCACTTAAGAGGCAAGTGGGGTGCCACTGAGCTAAATCTGAGCCCCTAAAAGCTTTTGAGCAACAAAAGAAATCACCAACAGCGTGAAGAGACAACCTACAGAATGGGAAAAATATTTTGCCAGCTGCTCCTCAGACAAAGAATTAATATCTAGAATATATAAAGTACTAAAAAAAATCAGATCCCTTTAATTTAAGGATCCAATGCAAAAACGGGCTTCTGAAATGAATAGATATTTTTCAGATGAAGAAGTACAAACATCAAATAAATATATAAGAAATGTGCAAAATTGCTGGTCATTTGAGAAATGCACGTTAAAACAACTCTGAGATTCCATCTCATTTCTGAAAGAATGGCTATCATTAAGAAATCAACCAATAATAAATGCTAGTGGGGCTGTAGAGAAAAAGGGACATTTCTACATTGCTGGTAGGAGTGTAGACTGGTGCAATCAGTATGGAGTTTCCTCAAAGAATGAAAACAGATTCCATTTGACCTAGCTGTCTCCCTTCTAGGTATTGTCCTGAAAAGCATCATACCACAGTGACATATGCATACCCGTGTTTATAGCAGCACAATTTAAAATAGCTAGATCTTGAGCTAAATCTAAAGAGGAGTGGATAAAGAAAATGTGTTATTTACATACAATGGAGTACTTCTCTTCCATAAAGAAGGATAAATGAGTCATTTGTAGGAAAATGGATGCACCTCTAGTGCACTTTAAGAGAAATAAATTGGACACAAAAGTTTAAGTATCATACTGTTTGTCTTTTGTAAGAAACCCAAAGGGTAAATAAGGAGCATAAGGAGGATAAGATACTGGGAATTAGGAAGAACATGTTCAAATGGGAAGGGGAACGAGGGAGGGGGAGGGGGGAGGGAAAGAAGGAAAAAGGAGAATAGAAGGAAAAAATGGATACAAAGCTTCTGTAAATGGAGAGGGGAAGGATTGAAGGAAGGAGAGGAGAATGGGGGGAAAAGAAGAATTAAAATACATCATGTACAAATACAAAATCCTATGATGAATGTGATCAATATGTATGACAATTTTTTTTTTTTTGTACCGGGGATCGAAGTTGGGTCCTTGTGCTTACGAGGCAGGCAGCAGAACCACTGAGGTAAATCCCCAGCATGACAAATATGTCTTAACAGAAAAAGGAAATTTATGAAAAAGGAAGAAAAGCAATTACAGAAATGTATCATAGTGTCTTAGTTACTTTTCTCTCATTGCTGTGACAAAATACCTAACCCTCAAAGTTAAAGGGGGAAAGATTTATTTGGTTCACAGTTTGTAGAGGTTTAAGTCCATAATCAGCTGGCTCAAAGGCAGGGATGTCAAAACTGGCATCACAGAGGAGAAACAACATAATGTGCACAAGGTAACAAAGGTAACAAAGGGCCTTAACAGCATTTTTCTGCCCCTTTTATCCCATCCAGATTACTGGGATTAGGGCAGTGCCAAACCAATCACTCACATGTAGTGGTTTAGTAATTACACACCCTTAACCCCAGCATCACATATTCCAAAATCAGCTACCTCTGAAAAAGACTGTGTGAGGCTTTGGGGGGACATCTAGACATAAGCCACAACACATAGTAATAGAGAAAATACACAAGATTATCTTAGTAATGAAAAAGTGTTTGACAAAATTGAACATATATTCATAATAAAAATTTCTTATCAAAAAAGATAGAACTAACTTACCAAACCTGAAAAAATATCTATGGTAAGCATCACACTTAATTGAAAAATGTTGAGAACTTTTCTGTAGATAAGTTGCCTGTTGTTATTCATTCTACTTAAGCTTGTATAGTGGTCTTCTATTCAATGCAGTTAAGGCAAAAATAAGTAAGCAAATAAAATGTATAAGTATTGGCTAATAATAAAAGTTCTTTATTCCCAGATAAAATCCTTGTGTAGAAGAAAATAATCAAGATACAAATTTATAGAATCAAAGTATGAATATCAATTGCATTTCTGAATTAAGTGCTGAATTAAATTTTTTTAAAGGATGCTACTAATATATAATCAAAAATATACATAATTTAAGAATAAATTTAAGAAAAGAAATAGAAAACTTCTGTAAATAAATAATAATTTATGGAAATATATTAGAGAAGTCTTAAATTATATCATATACTGTGTTCATGCATTGGACATTTTATATCATTAAGGTTGGTATTTAAATCATATCATCATACACAGTGTATGATTCTAATAAAAATCCTACAGGATTTTTTTCTGTGAAGCTGACAAACTGGCTCCAGTATGTATATGCAAAGCCAAAGGCCCAAGACAGAATTTAATATGCATCACTATTTACAATGTACAATGATTATTACTCAATATCTTTTCAACTTAGGGATAAGCAGATTCATCTAATGAACAGAGTAAAAGCCCAGAAGAAATGTTCATGGTGTATCAGCTTGTTTGAGCTTCCATAGTAAAGTACTATACGCTGGTATACAAAATGTATGTCTCACAGTTCTGGAAGCTGGCAAGTTCAAGATCAAGGTGCCAACTTAGCTGGTTTTTGATAAGGGTTGCAGGTGGCTGCCTTCCCACTATGTCCTTATGTGACAGATCGACAGCAATCTTTCTTGCTTGCTTTTCTTATAAATTCCCACCTTCATGGCCTCATATAACCCTAACGACGATCACATTGAAAGTCAGAGCTCAATCATACAATATTTTAGCAGGACACAAGTCAGTCCACAGCATGTTCACACTTAGTTTATAAAGGCAGCTATTACATTTCAGGCACTTTAATAAATGATCCTGGGACAACTGAATATCTACATTGTGTACAAATTGGGTCTGCAGCTTTTGCCATATGTGAAAATTAATTTCAGTGGATTAAAGACATAAATATGCAGGAAAAATTATAAAACTCTTAGACAATAGAGGAGACTATATCTGGGATTAGGGAAGGAGTACTTAAATAAGACACACACAACCCACAAATATACACCAATATTGATAAATTAAACTACACTAAAAGTAAGGACCTGCATTCATCACAATTCACCCTGATAGTGAAAGAACAGGCCACAAATTAAGAGAAGATACTTGCAATACATTTGGAATTAAGCTATAGAAAACAGACCTTTCAAAGAAAAAGAAACCCAGATGTCCAATATACGTATGAAAAGATGTGCAACCTCATTACTGTAATTGTAGAAGTGAAAGTTAAAAATCATAAGAATGCATGTACTACTAAGTTGGCAAAAAATAACCTCACAATATTATGGTGAAGGTGTGGGGAATACACACACACACACACACACACACACAGGAGAATACATGTATCTGACTTGTGAGAGATTTAATCTGTACATCAAATATAGAAAATAATTTGGCATTATCAGTAAAGATGTACACATCCATGATCTTGTATTTATACTCCAAGCTAGACCTAGGAAAATATGACAGTGCATACCAGAAGAAATGTATACAAATTAGAATAATAGCACAATTCGAATAGATAAAATAGAAAGCAACTCCAACACCAGCAAAGAATAGATGAATACAACAGTGAACACAAATGAACTATAGCTATATGTTTAGGAGCACAAGGTTACTTTTTTAAAAGCCATAAATATTATATATACAACTCCAGGTATATAAAGTTCAGGCATACACAAGAAATTTACATAGTTTTGCACATGGTAAAATGATATATTGAGATGGTAAGGTGCTGCTAATGGGAAACTCAGGGTGGGAAAAGGATGGGAATCAGGGAGGGACGCCGGTCAGGAAATTCAAAGGTCCTTAAAGGAGTGGGTGTGTTCTTTCATGCTACATATTCATCTGTCATTATTCTTTGCACCTTACATATACTGTACTTCATTCTTTCACATCAATTTGCTAGACTTACCGACCTGTAGCAATCTTTACATTGATCACACCTAATCTGTGGTTTTAAAGAAAAATATTTTCTTATGGAAATCATTTCCTGGCATTACTATTGGAATAGAGGCCAAAAATAAATCCTCATTACCAATAAACATGACAGGAAATCTTCAAAGGGGAACTTTAGACAGAGGAGGAGAAAGAGAATAAAATAACCACCGGCCTACTCGAAGTCAAAATCCTCCTTTGGAAAAAGAATCAGCGAGATCACAGCCGCCAGCCCACTGCCCTTCAATTCCAGCGATAAGGCTGTAAATTCTCTTCCTGGGCCTGGAGCTTAGTGTAAACACTCCAAGAGCCTGCAGGACCACAGCGAGAGAAAGCAAGGGCTCCCTAGGCTGTCTTCCTTCTGAAGGTAATGCTCACTGTCAACTGTTGAAGCCCAGAACCCAAACTCTTTGTATCTGTCCTAGGCGGCTCAATGGACTGCTGTGGGGAAGGAGGAGCCCTCAGAGGGGCCACGGGCCAGGACCTCGGGAGGGGCCTGGCTGTCCTGGCTCCTTTCCACCTCCAGACCCGGTCCTGCGCAGCCGGCCTCTTCACGCGGACTGCTCCTTTCGGTGGGGACTCGTCCTGCGCATTTTCCTGGAAAAGTGTGAAGTCCAGGACCGCCACTGGGGGAATCGAGAGAAGGGTGTAAAAAAATTTTTTTTTAAATAAACAGATAAAAGACTTGCCGGGACCAGGCTGATAGATACTTAATGCCAAGTTCATATGGAGATTAGAGCACATCTTGCAATTAATTTAGTTGCCTTACTGAGCGTGAACATGCGATGAGCACGGTGCAGCACAGAAGTGTGCAGTCTGCGCCAACCTTCTCAGCCGGCAACAGCAGCCCAGCCTGTCAGCTGCAGCACTTAAAGCTGATGGATATGTATTATTTTTGTTTGGGGGGGGGGGTCATTCAACTGTTAATGACTCCTGCAGTATTAGCTCAACTATTTTCTTTTATATTAAATAAAAGATGATTTAGCAAAGTTTCCCATGTTTTCTCAGTAACTTATGCCAGTATACTTAAAAATCAACTTTATTGAAGTTTAAGTTATATACAATAAAGTGCACTTCTTTTAAGTGTACAGGTTGATGAGTTTAATTTGTGCAACTATGACAGTTAAGATGTAGAATATTTCCCACACCCCAAAAGTCCCTCGTGCCCCTCTGACCTGCCTTCTGTCACTACTGATCAGCTTTTGCTGCTTTTAGAATTCCCAAGTAAATGGAGTCAGCTAATAAATTTTGAATTAGGATCTTCCCCATTCTGATAAACATATTTTGAAATGTTTTCTCTATTCTCACTGCTCAAAAGGGCAAGAATTTATTTTGTTTCATCCTCCCATCCCAATATGCTTTAAACTTAAAAACCAGAAAAATTAAAGATTGCTAAATTGAAATGCAAATACATTCAACCCAAGGCGATTTTTTTTTTTACAAAGCACTTTTATCACATCCATTCCGTGTGAATTAACTGCATAAGTTGCCCAGCCTCATGGCCAATTGCAAGTATTAGCTCCCTGGCAAAGCAGGACAAGATTCATTTGCAATACTCACACACAGACTGAGCAGGAAAACTGACAGAGCCACCAGTTGTGAAATAGTGAAACACAAAAAGCTGCCAGTTGGAATTACCTATGAAAAATTCTTGGTCCAGTCGCTGATTGGACTCTCAAAAGAAGGTGGTATCTTTCTCCATGTTTCTGCAAGGCTTCTGAGGCATGCGAGTTGGGGCAATAGAATGGTACTGCACTGATTGACAACTATGCCAATTCACATAGAGTTGAAGGTTCTTTGTGGTGGGCAATTCCAAGGTTCCTTCTCTCCTTAATAACATCTCTGGAGACACCAGGCATCTTTGGAACTCAGAAATCAACTTGTTCCCTGGTACAACATTCACCTATTTCCTACATCTTCCAGGCCACCAGCTCTGGAGACTTTCCAAAAGGCTGCAAGTCACACGATCATAGAACTTCAATCACCGTGGCAGAAAATGAGAATAGAGACCACTTTCCTGCCTTCTATTTTTGTTACCTACCATATCTATTTTAATAGCAATTAAACTCTGGTGCCCTCCCTTATCTCTGTTGGCTAATGTATTTAATTCCACCACTCCCAAAGGGAATAATCCCAAATCCAAAGCCTGTACAATATTAAAGACCCATGAATGCTTAATCAGAGCTAACAGAGGATTTGGTTTGTATAAACTGCAAAAGCTTGTGTCTTTCATGCCCAGAGAGCAGGACTGAAAGGAGATGACAATAAATCATTTGAAGAAACAGCATAATGTAAATGGTGTGTGTTTATTTAAAGCTTCAGACAATCATTTGTCTAGAGTTACAGACCAGCTTCAGAAAGTGACTCACAGTAATGAGGTTCAGAGGTGAGCAGCATTCAAGAGTGACAGACATGGTGCCTCCTCCCCCAACTGGGTTACAGGGAAAATGATAAGCTCCTGAGTAGAACCGAAGCACCCACAAAGGTAATGCAACAGTAACACAAAAGTTTGATACTTTTTTTACAACTCATAGTTGAGGTATTGAGATATATACAACATTAACACAGATTAAAAGAGAATAAAAGGAAGTGATTTCTTTGGCTTGAAATGAAAAATCTAAGATGATATCATCCTTAATTTTGTTTCTAGTAAAATGAGACATGAAGGATAAATGGTCTGAGTTGGAGGTAGGGTGGAGATTTGGTGCTTGTTAGGTGCTTATCAAGTAAGAGAACAGGTGGTGCAGGGATTTAGAGCTGGGGCAGCCTCTGGCTGCTGGACACCTGGGTCAAGTCCTAAGGCTACCACTTCTCACCTGAACAACTGGGGCAAGACCTTTCTTTCCCTCGGTTTCTTTATCTCTCAAATGGGATGTGAATAGAAGTGCCAGTTTTAGGGATCTGTTGCAAGAATTAAATGTGCATGGAGTGCTTAAATAGTGCCTGGCACCTTGTGAATAAATGCTGGCTTTTTGGAGGGAGAGATCATCTGCATGTCATAAACACAGAACGAAGAAAATCAAAGTAGTGGTTTCACTGGACAGTGATGAGGGTACAAATGAAATGAAGGCCATAAATCTACTTGCAACCCTGAAGACTAGATTTCCTTGGCAAGCAAAATTATTCTCAAATTGTTTCTAATGTAACAAGTACTTATAATTCTGTTCCCACATGACTTCAAAACCAAGATATATGAAGTTGAAGTAAATTCTTATAAGTTGCAGTTTTTTTGTTGTTTATGGTTTTTTTAAAGACAGGGTCTTGAGATGTAGCTGGCCTTGAACTCATGATCCTCTTTATTACAGGAATGCTCTACCATGCCCAATTTTTGCACTGTCATTTAGGGAGACATCATTTTCTTATTCAGAACATCCGGGAGCCAGGGAGCCTATTCTGCACTTAGCATGGACTGTTGTGATCGTGGTACATGTGATCACACATTAAGCCTGACTTTTCAGAGACAACACTGCCAAAAAGCTGCAAGGTCCGATCTGCAACAGTAGCTTACAAGCTATATTAATCTGTTCACATCCTGCTGGCAGTCGATGGGGTGGTGAGTTTTCTTTTTTCCCTCTCATGATTTGATTGTGAGAAGGGGAGAGGAACTCTGATGAACTTTCAACTCTATAATAATTGTATTACAACTATGTAGATGCCAGCGCATAGTAATGTTTCCTGGGCTCACACATTCACAGGAAATAGAAAGGAATTCTAAAGAATCATTTATAGAAAAAGAACACAATTTAAGTACTTAGGAGAACTGACCCTTGTTTGGGGGGAATATCTATGAAGAATATATAATGCAACCCTCAAATGTTAAGATTTGTTTGCATGTTCAACATAACCCAAAGGGAAAGTGCTTTGTTTCCTCAGTCTTACTGCCGTCCAATGTGGTGTCTTCTAAACCAGAAAAGGTGCGGCTATTTCAACTCTGCTGGTGGCACTGACAGCTATGCACTATTTTTCTTAATTTTCCTCAAGAAAAGTCACAGTTTATATGTATAACATTGTGCATTGCTTGTCCAGATAAATGAGGACTAACTGGTATTAAAATATCAGTTGTTATTTAGTTGAAATTAGTGTTTTATTAATGACAAATGTACCAATTTAACTGAGATTTTCAAATTCTGTTTTTGAGACACACTGAAGCAGTAAGATAACATACTTGGTATCTTGGTTTTTAAATTTTCTTTTAATTTACTTGGATTTAAAAATGAAGGTATCTTATAAAAATCCAAACAACATTTATATTTGTATTAAAAGCACTGAAGAGTCATAGAATGTGTGCTTAGTTTGCACAAGACCCTGGTTTTCCTCCCCAGCACTGAACCAAAAGTGTTGTGGATTGGATCTAAAACATTTGCCCAAAGGTCTCCTGTGTTCAGAGATGGGGCTTTTGGAAGGTGATTGGATCTCGAGGGTGCCATACTTATCAATGGCTTAATCCACTGATAAGTTCATAGCTGAATGTATGGTTAGAGGAGGTGGGTTCTGGAGGGCTGTAAACTGGAAGGGTGGGCTCTTGTCTCTGCCTTCTCCCTTCTGTCTGCATCCTGGCTGCCATGATTGAACAGTTCTTCTCTGCCAGGACTTTCTTCCATGTTTCTGCTTTGGAGCCAGCCAACCATGAGCTGAACCTTGTGAAACCATGAGCAAAAATAAGCCTCTCCCTTTTTAAATTGTGGGTTTGGGGTTTTTTTTCCCCCAGCAACAGGAAAGAGACTAATGCAGAAAGTGTTAAACAAATACTTCTTTTTTAAAAAATAAAAGTATTGAAAAAGCAAAATTGCCAATCCTCTGCCTTTGAGACATATATACCACTAATACAGAGAGTGAGATAGGATATAAATCCATGGAAAATTTCACTAAGAAACACTAGCTTTGCAAAACTTTTGAAGATCTTTCATTGTCTAAATATCATTAATTCCTCATAAATTTTCCCTGGAAAAATTGAAAGGAGAAATTCACTTCCAATGGTGAAAGCTGGTGGGAAAGAGAAGGTAGAACTTTGCTTGAAGAGTGGGAAGGCAGCACAAGAATGAGGTAAAAGCTTCAGATATGGTTCAGGAACTCTACATTTATCCCAATAAATTGAGCCAGGCACTGTGCTCAGTTATGAGGTGCTCAGGGGAGAGGCCAAACAAGCAGCTCCAGTCCTTAACCTCTTAAAGCCTGCAAAGAAAAACATTTTAATAAATATTTTTAATTTTTGTCACTGGATTCATTTGAGCATCTGCTTTAGGTATGTTAAGTAGGGGGACAGCTGCTAATTCATTTTCCTTCTCTGCCTTTTATAATCCCTGCCCTTACTCAAGAATGCAGGACCTTGTGGCCTCTCCACCTTTCTCCCAAAGAGAAAATTATTTTCATGAATAATTGGATACAGTTATATGATTGAGAAGACTAAAGGGCTGTTTCTTTCAGGAAATATATAAACAATAGACCAACTCATAGCTAAAGGTGCAATTCCAGGTACCAGCAAGATAGCCCAGGATGCCATTTCTAAAGTGGGGAAGTGGGGCCTTCTTTGACCCTCCTGCCCCATTCTACCCCCAATATATCTACAAGTACTGATGTATCAAAGATCTAATCTCATTTCTTAAAAATAGCTTGAACTTTTTCAACATATCAACTGAACTGTTTTGATAAAAATAACTATTTTAATAAGAATAAAAATCTTTGGAGCAGATTACTCTGCTGATATATCTTGCAGCTCTTCTAATTTTTTTTTTTAACTTTTGCTTCTTTGACCATTCTGATGTATTACCATTTGTTGCCTTTTGGGGTAAACTTCACTTAAGGATATCAATAGAAAATAATTTTAAATATTTTCAAAAATAAGATCAGTACTGGAATTATTCTTGGTAAAGATTCAGAGCAGGAGGACAGGGAAAGTAAAATTTCATGTGCAAGATAGTGTGGTAAAGACTACAGGGCTTACTGTTAAAGAGCCCTAAATTGTGTTTAGGTTTTATCACTGTATGACTTTGGGTAAATTCTTTAACTTTGCTCGGCCTCAGCTTTTTCATTTGTACAACGCAGATAATTATAGCATCTGTCTCATTAGACTGATAAAAGAATTTGATGAATGAGTGCATATCAAACACCTCACACAGATAAAGGGCTCTATAATTGTTAGCTAGTGTGAGTCAATTGCTTTAGGTTACTTTGGTGTTGAGAAAATAGCAGTGAATAAAACTCCATGTGGTCATGAAGAATGAATTCTAGAGGGAGTTCACAAACAATAAATGCATAAATCTGAAATACGTCAGGCGGCCTAAGTGCCATGAGGAAAACTAAAGCAGGAGACAGGAAGGGGTGTTGAGAAGAGGTATATATGTGACTGTACAGAGGCAATCGGGTGGGTCTCAGTGGTCAGCTGTGTGTAGGCAGCCTGCAGCAACCCGAGGGAGGGAGACAAATTCATCATGTGGATTTCTGGAGGGAAATTGAGAGGCAGAGCCACAGAATTTGCTTTCTCTTTGCCAGGCGCACTTTTGGATTGTTGTGTCTTTTGCCATGTTAGTTTTCTTCCTGGGTTTTTTATTTCCTCAATTACAGTATAAAATACAGACACTTTTACATGTTTCCTTGGAGTTGTTGGGAAGGCTGAAGAGAAAGTAGATGGCTGTGCTTCCAGGAATGAAGCTCAAAGTCATCCTGCAGCATCACAGCTAGTATTGAGAGAAGGAGGCTACCATGAGAACTGCCATAGAAATGAGCTTCTGCTACCATCACTGGCTCCAGAGTCACCCATACCTGTGTGACTGCACCAGAAAAATAATCTGCACCAGAAAAATAATCATTCTGCTTCAAGCACCTTACTAACCTGGAGACCACCTCTCAATGACAGTACTCTTCCCCAGACTCTGGGCCAGGAAATCCCTGGGTCATTTTGAATCCCAGTCAGCTTCATAGGAACATAGGAGTTCTGAGTTCCAGGGTACCTCAGAACAGATGCAAGTATGCTTTTCAAACATAAGAAGTTGTATTGCTGAAAGGAATTGATTGATTGATATCGGTCAATCAAGTCAAATAATCCCACAGTGGAAAAAACTATGATACCCTATTATCAGTAATACAATTTTGGTGCTAATAATGGCTTCCAAGAAAATTCATTATCTGTCTGAATTATAAATGTGTTAAAATTAGTGTCCAGCATTATCCAAGTAAGAGCAATTTATATGTAAAAAGATGGAGTTCCTCTTAGCCAGAACATTATTCAATCAAGCCATCATCTATTGAGTTTTTCTGTGCCCCACAGCTCCTACTGTAGACATGGGTATAAGGAATTTAATGAGGAAGGACCATTCAGTGATACAGTAAGGTCAGTGGAAAGTGGGAAATGCTTGGAAATGCTGGGGGTAAGGACAAGGCAAGGGTGTCTAGAGTCAGAGAAGAGATGTACAATTCCTTTATATACAGTGCTCCTGCCCTCTTGGGTCTACGGCTCAATAACACCCTGTAATTTGTCCAGATTATTAGTCTCTAGTCTTGGAAAGAAATGAATTAGGAGATGAGCACGGAGAGGGGGGCAAAAGATGTCCCGGAACAGATGAGGAGGGCCAAGAAATTTCTGCCTGGCTACAATCACAGGGTGGCAAGCTCTGGCCCTTAATAACAGCAAATTCATGCAAGATGATTCCTACATCATTGTTACACTGTGTGCCAGGCCTAGACAGTGTTCTACAATTTTCCACCTGTTGTTTTATCTTTGCCCACAATGGCCTTCCCTTAGTAGCCACATGGCAACTTAGTTTCAAGATGGCACAGACTATTTCATCTTCTGAGGCCTAGGTACCCTAACTGGAACTCTACCTGCTTTCCCACTTGCTCTTTTTGGCACTAGGGTCATATTTCTTTTAGGTTCTGATTATTCACACGGTTTCTATGTCTTTCCAGCTGGACTTAGAAGACCCAGAGGAGAGATTCTGCTCAGGAGTCAGTGACCCCTTTATAGCTTTCACCCTTTACCTCCTGGGGTAGGTTTTATAACTACCAGGTGTTACTGCTAAGATTCACTTTTAACTATGACACTAGACTTAGAATATTTTGGCATTCTACTATTAATCCTTTAACCCAAAGGAATAAGTGAAAAAATATGGTCTGCTAATAGGACAAAGGATTGCAGGAAGGTTCCTAAGTCTCATCACTTGGATGGTCACATATTTGAGCTGGATTTGGGTCATCTCTGCTGCTAGAATGAAGGCCCAGGGCCGGGGATTTAGCTCAGTGGATCCGCTGCCTGCCTCTCAAGCACAAGGACCTGAGTTCTATCCCCAGTACACCGACCCCCCACAAAGAATGAAGGCCCAAACAAGGAGGATTTTGGTTCCGCTAGGGTAATCTGGGGCTCTATGTCTAAAGCCAGAGAGATTCCAAGACATCTCCTATAGCAGGTCTTTGCCACCTGATGGATGGGGTTTGGGGTTCTGATAAGTTAAATCTGTGATAACTATTTTTAATATCTACCTGTTGCACACCCTTCTTATCCTGTGGCTTTCCATGACTGGTAAATCTTACACGGACAGTTACTTTCTGATAGTACCCCTGTTGCTAGGTTTCTCTACAGCACAGGCGCTTGAGAGTTAATAAAACACACAGTGACCACTTTCAGATCTGTAAATACAGTTTTTCTGGACCACTTTATCAGGCTTCATAGCTGGGGCTTTGAGATTTTCTTGAATGGTTTTTACACTTTGTTTTAAAATGTCTTTCTACACACAGCATAATGGGAAAAAAAATCCACACAAATAAGAAGTCCTGATGGCTGGTGTTTTATCGGTTCTAAAATTATAAAGGCAAGAGCTCATTCTCATATCTTTAAAAATGGCCAGGCCTTTGTGGGACCCTATTATTATTTTCTTAGTTCTATTAATAGACTTCCTCTGCTGGTATCCTGCAATGTATGGTGCATGGCATGTTTTATGGAAACACTAACAGACTCTATTTTGAAAGTTTCTTTTTCTTTCTTCCAGACTTGACATTAGATGTTTGATCAGAAGTAATAATAATTTAAACTTTTTTTCCTGTGTAAGCTACTTGTTTTAGCTTCTCAAGGTGAGGAATGTCAGTCCAGAGAAAGGTCTATTTTTGTGAGTTAAAATCCTTTGAAACACAGAACACATTTGACTCATGAAAAATGTTCCAAAAGTTTGTTTGGTTTCCCTCTTCAAAGTGGTCGAATGCAAGCTGAAAAGTGTTTCAAGTGAAACCCTCACTGCTGCCTGTCCTCTCCCAGGCTTGATAAAAACTCCTGGCTCAGCTTGGGAGCATCACTGGCAACCACGCAGTACACTCCAAATCAAAGGCATTAATTTTTTGAAAGAGTAATTTCTGCACATAGTTAAAAATTTAGACAGAACAAAAACGTTTACAATAAAAATCAAGTCTCTCTTCCACAGCAGATGCCTGGTCCTCAAATTTTCCCCCTCATTTTGCATGTATTTTTTACAACAATATTCCAGACATACTCAGTCATATCCTTGTTTCTGATTGCTTTGAAACTCGTTGAATTTGGTACTTGATGAGTTTTGATGTGAAAATTGTGTCCCACTGCTCATCATTTGTTTGCTACTCAATGTGCAGTCTAGAACTTGTTGGTGTCAATTACCTTGTGACTTGATACCCTCTCCAGCCAGTATGTTTGGTACTCATCAATTTTGATACTTGTGGTGCCCCCAGAACCAGTTAATGGCAAGTACCAAGGTACCACTAATGAACATTGCACCACCCAGGCGGGAGCTACTCTAATGCAGTTTTTAAATCTTGCTTTCTTTGCCGTACTCTCTATTTTGGATACTGTGTTGTATTAGCACATATAGTGTTCCATAACATATTTAATAAATCCTCTTGTGATGGGCAGAAAGGTGGTTTCCAGTCTTCTGCTGTTATAAACAGTGCTTCAGTAAAGTCCAGATTTACAAGGAGGGCTTAGGAAGAGCTCACACAGCAGAGAAGCAGCTGCTTCTAGGGCTCACAGAAAGAGAAACCCCGGGAGGGTCCAGCTTGGTGGTCTGGACACACTTTTGTTCAGAAACTGTGAACCTGCCACTCCAACACCGCTTCAAAACAAAATAATTTAACTTTTTTAAACATGAGAAATATATAGTAGGTGTTCCTGAAGTTGGGAAGCTCCATTCTGAGAGAACTTTTCAGTGAATGTTCTAAATTCAGGGCATATTCTAAATTTTATTTTGTTTTATTTTCTCTGAGTGTTATGTAAAATCAGCTGTCTGTAAGGGTTACCCAGAACAATTTTTATGTGTTTTTTAATGCATTTCAAATAGAAAATAAATTGTTAGTTATTTCAGCATTTCAAAATTTAAACCCCAATGAAATATTCTTACCTAGAATAGAGAGCTTGAGTCTAAACAAGCCCCTAAATCTAATTATACAACAGAAAATGTGGGGGAGAGAAGACTAAATTAAGCCGCACCATTAAGCGACCTTCAGCCAAATCTGAAGCTGAGGTGTCCTTCAGGACAGACTACTCAGGGTTTTGTTGGTTTTTTTTAACCAATAAATACCACACACACAGAGGGAAAATTGACTTATACAAGATAATAAAATACAAAATGAATTTGGATTTTGATTTAAATGATCTATAAACAAATGCCTCTTTCTTTGAGACAATTGGGCAAATTTGAATACGGCTTGATAAATTATGTTTACCTTTGTTAGGTAAGACAATGGCTTGGTGAATGTTTCTTTTTTAAGTCCTTAAACAGAGATGCATATGAAAGAAAATATTTATCAGTGAGATAATGACACTTGAGATTTAGAGTACTGTAGAAAAAATTTGAAGTGATTCAATGTGATTAGCAAATTATTGAAGCTGAGTGATGGTCACAAGGGGTTCATTTCATGGTTCTTTTCTTTTTGGGGCTGTCTTAACAAAGTGCCAGAGGCTGGGTGTCTTGAATAACAGAAACATACTTCCTCACAGTTCTGAAAACTGGAACTCTGAGGCAGGCATTAGAATGTTTGGTTTCACTGTGAAGGCTCCTTCCTTGGCTTGTAGACTTCATCACCTCCATCTTCACAGGCTTTCTTTTAGACACATCTGTGCCCTAATCTCATTTTCTTATACACAGTCCAGTCATACTGGAGCTAGGGCCAATCCAATGACCTCATTTAGCCTTAATTATCTCCTTAGTTCTGAGGTAGTAGAAGTTAGGACTTCAATATGTGAATTTGGGGAGGACAGAATTCAGTCCATAGCAGGAACCTATGAACTTTTCCATAATCAGAGTTGTATAACTAAAAGAAATGTTAGCTTGTGTAGGAAAGAAACAGTTTATTATGGGCAACTTGTCAGCTAATGCACAAAACAATCCCAGGTGAGTGTAAGCTCTTCCCCCTTGTCCCCAAACAGGATTGTGAAGCCACTGACCCCAACTGGAAACAGCTGATTTATTTGTTTCAGTTATTTCATAAGCGCAACAACCTCAGACTCTAAGGACCCACTTTAGGAGGATTATGTATTTTATGATGTAAAAAGATCACTCCAACTTAGGAAAGTGTTTACATTCCTAGAGAAGAGCTAAGCAATGCCACTGAGACAGACTTTGTAGAGGGATGGGCCTGACTGATTGAAGTAGATTGGTTGTACCTGCTTAGTTCCTGTTTTTCTTAAGCTTTGTACATTTCTTTAACCATAGCACCCACTCTTTTTCCCCTTCTGCTCTTTTTGCTCCTCCCTTCTTACAAAGTAAACCCAAGGATAATTTGTACAAATTTTAAACTGAAAAATGAGGTCAGACCTCCAGGAATAGGTCATTTAGAGGTAGAGAGAGATAACTCTCTTGGTATTCTCACACTCTGCTGGTAGGTTTTGTTTTTGGAAAATTATTTTGACAATATGTTATCAAGAGCCATTATCCAGCTCTTCCATTTCAAAAATGTATTTCTACCCAAAATGTGGAAGGGGGATTATATATATGAAATTTCTCATCACAGTAGTATTATCTAGAAATTGGAAGCGTGTTTGGTGGTAGAATAAATTATTGTACATCTAATTGCTAAAATATTCTACAACCATTAAAGGTGAATACAGCAAAGTAAAGCCATGAACTATTTTTTTTATAGTGCTGTGCTAGGGATTGAACCCAGAGTTCATTGGCATGCCAGGGAAGAGCTCTACTGAGCTACACCCCCAGATCATATTTCTTTAAGGAAATATTTAAAATTCTGGTACAAGGGGAAAAGTATAAAGTCAAAATACAGAGAAATTTGCACAAAATTTTTGGGACATATACAGAGTTAATATCCTTAATATTCAGCAAACTCTTATAAATCATTAATAATAATAACAGCAAAGACCTAATAACTTAATAAAGAAATAACGAGGACAAGCAAGTCACACAAAAATGAAATATGAAACAATGTCAAGAGCTCTCAATTCAAAATGTCTATATAGTAAGATATTTTATCTTACTAATCTGGTGGCAAAGACAGAGTAAGCAAAGCGTTTGAAGAGAAAGGAAGTGGTAGTCAAAGGATAAAAGGTCATAATCTTTATAGAGCACAATTTGATACTACCTATCAAATTTAAAAATGCATATTCCCTTCTATTCAGAGTTTTTACTGCTCATAATTCCATAGTAACACCTCTACAGCTATATAACAATGTATATGCATGGATTATTGCTATAGTATTTTAAAATGTGAATAGTTATCATTAGCATCTGATAACATTAACATCTTTATACTTTTCTGTAAAATGACATATCATGAAGACTTTAATGAAAATGAGACTGTTTTGTGTTTGTGGCATGAGCAATACAGGAAGGGAGAAATTTCAGAAGATTTGTTTGGAGTAGTGAAAAAGTCTCTGCATATATATTCACTTGTGTCTGCAAATGCTCAGAAGTTGTGTGGAAGAATGAAGGCTGGGCTGTGGCACTGGCAGACTGGGGAGTGAGATGTGGGGAGGGAGGAGTCAGGTGGACTCTGTAATTTGCTTTCTACAATTTTATACCCTAATAAACTCAGACAAGTGTGTATTACTTTTATAATACAAAATCTCAAAGTGGCTATTATAAAAATCTTTACTGGATCATGGGAAATGTTCAGAATGCCAAGTGATAAACAGGAGATGATTGAATTTGGTTAATAGCAAAAAGTCATATGACAAAAAAGAATAGAATGTTTGAAGATTATCACAGTTTGTGATCTGGATATAGAATTATAGGGGAATATTTTTCTTTAATACCTACATTTTATTCAATCTGCTTGCATGGCTTTAACCATTTTAAAATAATTAAAACTAACGTAAGTGCTTGCATTTTCTCTATTCACTTAAACAAAAAATAAAAAACCCACATGTGGACCCAGCTGTGGTCAGGGAAGAGCAAATCAGAATAAGATGAAGCCCATAGTGAATGCAGAAACTAACACCCTGGGTCTTTAATTATCCTGAAATTGAGAGGAAAAATTCTCAGAGGCTTTCATTCTAACCAGTTACACTGAAAGTCTCAGTGGAGCATCAAGAGACCCTGCATTTTATCTTGACAGTTCTGAAAATGACCTGATTTCTCCTTGCCTCAAATCCATGCTGTCCTCTGTGACTTTTCAGGTTAGCCCCATGAGCCAAAGCCCACATTTATTCCCACAGTCTGTCCCCCACTTCCCCGAATCCACACCTCTCCCACTTTGAATTCAACACAATTTTGTCCTTGAAATCTTTTCACGTTGACTCCACAAACTTTTCTTCCATAATCAAACTTCACTCACCCACCAGACTCCCTCACCAGAGCTCTCTGGGGAGGTTGTTTATACTCTTGGATTGTACTTAGGTTTGGAGACAGGCCTACCCTCGAGTCTTAGTGACTTCTTCATGGCTGAGACACAATACCTGACACTGACAATTCCAAGGAAGAAAGATTTATTTTGGCTCACAGTTTGTAGAGGTTTCAGTCCATAGTTGGCTGACTCCAAGTCAGGGAAGCATGGCAGACAGGCCTAGCAAAAAAAGACTTGCTTATGTCCTGGCAGCAAAGTAGATAGAGATCAAAGGAAGAGGGAAGGAGATAGACCCTTCCAGGCCACACCCCCAGTACCTACCTCCTCCAACCAACTTCACTTCTCAACATCACATTTAGTTATAAACTCATCAGTGGATTAATCCACCGATCAGCATTACACCCCCTGATCCAATCACCCCCCCCCAAAGCCACATCTATAAGTGCATGATGGTTTTAGAGGACATCTAGATACAAGCCATAATATTCTGCCCATAGCCCCTAAAAGACCCAAGTGCATCCCGTGATGCAAAATGCATTTATCCCATCTCTAAGTGTTGACAAAGTTCTAACAGTTTCAGCATTGCTGAAAAGTCCAAGTTCAAAGTCACCTCTGAGATTTAGGGCAAACACTAGCTGTGAGCCCCTACAAAACTGAAAAAAAAATTAAACACTGCTGACATAAAAAGCACAGAATAACATTCCCATTCCAAAAGGTACAAGTAGGAGGATAGAAAGGAATGGGACCAAAGCAAGACCTAGATCCAGCAGGGCAAACATTAAACCCCACAGTTCCATGTCCAGCACCCAGGCCATCAGAGGTGAGATGTGAACTCCAAAGACCTTGGGTGGCCCCACCCCTATGGCACTACCAGTAGTTGTACTCCTCATGACCACTCTCTTCTTGGGATGGTTTTGCTTACTTCTCTCAGCTTTCCTCAGACATTCCACATCCCTGACTTTTCCAACATCCTGGGGTCTCCAGTGCCCTTTCAGCTTCACACTCACAGCTTCACACACTGCCCTCTCAAGAGCACACTGCTTGGCCTCTCAGACTTTCTTCTGAAATCTGGGTGGCAGCTTTCCTGTCCCCACAACTCTTGCATTCTGCATGCAACTAAAACCAGCACCACATGGATGATGCCAAGGTTGGCCGCCAGCTGGAGCTTCCTTCTACCATGGCTGTGAGGGTCTTAGAGTGCCTGGATGGCAGAGTACTTTGAACTGAATGCCAGGGAACAATTCCCTTGGCAGTTGCCACTTTAGAGCTTGGTGCCCTGAAGCTCTCTTCTCAGAGCAGTCTTTCACTTTGATGATTTTGAACCTGCAAAGGGTGGAGCCTTGTTTCCTCACATTCCCTAAAAGCATTTTTCCTATTGCCCTGGTCCAAAGTACTTTGCTTCTTTTTAATGCTAATCTTTTAAGCAACCAAGTTCTCTATCTTCTATGCTCTTTGTGGGCTCCAACTTTATCAGAGCTTCCTTACTGGCCAAACTCAGAACTTTTAACATCATTCAGCTGGGCTGTTTGCTCTTGATTCACAATGTAGAGCTAGCTAAAAGCCCCCAACAGTACCCAAACCACAGCCTGAATGTTTAGATGCCTTGAAGTTTCATCCATCAGATTAGTCTGCTGCCCTAATCTCAGTCACTGACAAAAATCTCTGGAGATCAGCAAAATGTAAACAAATTTTCTGTCAGAGCAAAATAAACATGGCGGGGAGTCCAACTGCCAATGGAGTCCTGTTCCCAACTAAAATCTTCTGAGCTTTGTCTTTCATGGATGCATTTCCATCAGCATTCTGGTCTTCTGAGCTCTGAGCAGAATCTCCCATTAAGCTCGGCTCACAGCAATCGCCAAACCAATCCAAAGTCCTCTCGTAAGCCAATTCCAAAGGCTTCTGAAACACATGGTCAGGTGGTGTCACAGCAATGGCTCCACTTCTGTGGCTCCAAAATCTGACTTAGGTACTTTATTGTCACTAAGGCATAATACCTGACATCAATAACTCTAAGGAGGAAAGGTTTATTTTGGCTCACAGCTTGTAGAAGTTTCAGTCTCTAGTTGGCTGGCTCCAAGGTGGGGTGGCATGGCAGAGGGGTCTGGAAGAGAGAATTGCTTCTGGTATGTCAGCAAAGGTAAAAGAGAGAGAGAGAGAGAGAGAGGAAAGGAGAGAGAGGTCTCAAGGGAAGGTGAGATAGGTGAAATACCCTTTCAGGCCACACACCCACAACCCACCTCCTCCAACCAGGCTTCACCTCCCAACATCATATTCAGTTTTAAACTCATCAATAGATTAATCCACTCACAAGTATCATGGCTCCATGATTCAGTCACCTCACAAAAGCTCAACTCATGAGCATATGAGGCTTTGGGGGGACAGGTGGAGGATGTAAGCCATAACAGCTTGCCTCTCATGACATTGCCACTTGCAAACCATTGTGACTTCCAAATATATTGGTTTTCCTGGCCATTCTTTTCTTCCTTGTTCTAGATCCATATATCACACACCCCTTTAACAGATCTTCTACTGGGACAACTCACTGGCACCTAAAACACATAATACCCTAAATTTGACCCTTCTTTGCATAGCCCCACTTCTCTTCTGCAATTGTTTTTCATCTGTGGAAAAGGAACAATTTGTATCAGAAACTGGTGGTTCCCTTGCTTAATATTACCTTTGCCCTCACTCCCATATTCCAACCATCACCAAATCTCATGGACTCTTAGTTCTAAATATCCCCAAATCCAACCTTGCTTATCTTTACTCCACTGTCCTAGTCCAAGCCACTATGGTCTCTCAAGGACACTATTATAATCCCACTGGGTTTCCACACAGCAATCTCATCTGTTTAAGATGGAGATATAATCACATCCTCTTTGAGGCCTTCAAATGTATTCCATTGTTCACAGGAGAATGCCTAAGCTTCTTAGTCAGCTCTGTATGGTTTTTCATAATCTGCCTCTACCCCAAACATTTAATATGAGACCAAGAGAGACATGATACCTGTCTTAAGGGAATAGACAAATAAACAAAATAAGTAGTTTACTTATTTTGAAGGTAAACAACTTTCAAAAGTTGTGCTATGACAGAAATGAACAGCCTCCAAGATGGAGACTAATGGGCTGGGGAGCTTACCTCTTTGAGATGAAGAGGCAAAAGGCTTCTTGGAGGAGGTAGCTACTAAGCTGATTCCAGAAGTGTAAAGTGGTGTCAGACATTGTGATTGCAGAGAAAAAAAGTGCTTTCACACCTGAAAGCTCTTGAGGCTGTAATAAATGACTTGCTAAAGAAAGTGGTAGAAATGTATTGGAGATGAAAGAATGGAGCTGAAAATTTTGACAAGGTCTTATAGTCATGATCTGGGAAAGAGCTTGGATTTTACTCTAAAAACAATGAGAAAGCACATTCCCTTCACTGATCACACTCCAGTCCCACAGGACCTCTTTCCTTTCTTTAAATGGTTCAATATCTTCCCTAGCCCAGGGCCCAAACATGGTGTTCTCTCTGCCTGGGAAGCTCATTTCTTCATCTGTCATCTGGCTGGTGCCAACACATCCTTCAGCTCACAGCTGAAATGCCACTCCATGCCAGTGGCTATGCCCTGTTGCCCAGCCTAAGTCAGGCCCTATCATACACTCTCATATGTCCCTCCATTGCTCCTTGGTGGCACTTACCACAGCACAAATGGATGGATGGCATGTCTGTCAACCATTCTTCCCTCAGGACCAGGTACATCCCAGATACTTTCAAATATTTTCTTAAATAAATGAATAAATACCTGAGTTAATGAAATTAGGCAAGCTTAGCATTTCTTCGAGACTGACAATGACCATAAGAAAGTTTAAAGTCAGAAGAGACTTGGAACCCAGGTAAGCCAGGCCATCCTATTTATTGGTGATAGGTCCAGAGAGGACATACCATGTGTCCAGAGTCACTGAGCGGCTGACCAGCAGGGCCCACTTCTGGATCTAGGGGAAGGGCCTCACATCTTTCTCACTGAACTCTGTGGCACTTGAATAAGATCCTGAGGGAAGTGAATTCCCTGAGACAAACTTTTTCTGGCCGCTAATAAGTGACTAGGAAAGGAAAAATAATGTAGGCAGCATTAGCATTTCACTGATGGATTTAGTTACAGAGATTAAAGTGTCGGCTTGGTGTGCTTCCAGCATGTCGCTGGTTTGACACTAGCTTTAGAGTGAAGGTAAAGACATCCAGAACTGGCTCCCTGATGTGTGGGGTAGCAGTGTCCCATGGGTCTTTCGCTCAGAATTTTGGTTCAGTTTGTCACCGTGGGTCTGGCTGGCTCCAGAGAGGCCCACAGCCAGAAAGAATAACAGGGGTGTGCAGTTCAAGCCTGAGACCTGTTGGCACCAAAGTGTGGGAAACTTTCTCACAAGGCCTGCCCACATCAGCCAAGTCCAGACTGAGGTTATTAATCTTTCATGTTCCAAAACACTCAAGTCTCAGAGTTTCAAAAAGGAAAAATAAAGTGGGGAGGTAGTGTGGTAGAGTAGAAAGAACAGCAGAAGCTGATTTGGGAGACTGGCATCAAGTTCCTCAGTGAATTTGAGAGGGTTCAATAAGGTGATACCCAAGCTATCGCCCAGCTCTATGAGTGGGTTCAAGTCCTGTGGGTCCCGACCAGCTCTGACAGATCTAGGCACATGCAGACAGGGAGGAGTGCTCATGATAATGCAGTCAGACTGCCTGGATTCTAGTCTTGGCTTTCCTGTATCTTGGCTATGTGCTCTTACTTTTCATGCCTTAATTTCCTCATTTGCAAAACAAGCCTCCAAGAGTTGTTTTGAGATTATGTAAGTGCTAATTATTGCTACTATCATCTTCTGTCACAAAAAAATCCACACCCAGAAAAGACGTGAATGAGAGTAAGCCAAAGGCTGGTGGCCACTTACAGAGGAGAAGAAAGAGTTCTCATCTGTATCTAAGTAGTGTCAAAGGAAGTGGTGCTTGGCATATAATAAATAACCAAGGTTCAAAATGGTCCATAACCTTGATCTCATTTCTGAAAAGTGATGTATAAAATCCATAGCAAATACGTAGGTAAGGAGGCAACAGAAGTATCTTAGCACCAATTGTCTCTAGGAGAAGACATAGGTGCTCTTCATGGTCTGTATTTTCTACTTTCTTCTATGCCTATTTATGTTTATAAATTCATTCAGCAAACATATTTCTTTGTGGAAACAAAAATGTTTTAATGTTAACATTAGAGAAAAAGATGAAAATCAAAAATTTTCAATGATTTTATTGTTTTAAAGATTACCCATCCTCGGGGACCTTGTGTTATTCTAATTTCATACCTTTCCACTTGGAAGTCATTTTTATAATTGTTTCTGGGAACAACAAAACAAAAATTGAAAAAGTCAGTGGTAAATTGAAGTAATAATTAGTTGTTGAATGAGTAAATGAGACAGTACTATGTATAGGCAGAATCTTCATTGTCTGAAAACTGATGATGCATCGAGTAAGATCCATGGTCCTTACTATGACTCAGAACTGTAAAACTCCAGTTTTACAGGAACACCACACACACACAGACATGCACGCGCACGCACGCGCGCACACACACACACACACACACACACTGACTTTCGCAGGGCCTTAGCAGCCTGTAGGTACGAATGGAGATACATTACTGGTAATAATTCAAATTCCACTGGTACTTGTCTCTACCTGTTTAACACAGAATCCTCCAAAAATAATGAAGTCAATGGATAATGAGAAAGTAAAAGGAAAATTCTTTTGTCTTTAAAGGTTTTTTTTAGTTGATTTCTGACAGGTCAAACGTTTAAAATACTTCAAAATGTCCCTTTAGAAGGAGGATAGTGTATTTGCTTCTTTGTTCTTTTTTAAATGTTTTTTGGTACTGGGGACTATTGAACTCAGGACCTTGCGCTTGCAAGGCAGGCGGCAGAACCACCGAGCTAAATCTCCAGGCCCGTATTTGCTTCTTTGAAATCTGAGGGCCAGATGAGGGTGGGTGTGAATATGTTTCCTTTTGTATGGAGTTTGTGTCCTTAGCCTCTTTCTAGAAGGGGACAGATGATCTTTAGCATTTTCTATTTCTCAGAACCACTGGACAGTATGGAGCACATGAAATCCCAAAATAATCTGGAAAAAAAGCTTCAAAAGCTCTCTTACCTTTGGCATAGTTGGGTTTCTTCCAAAATCAGTTATTTCATGGCAAGGCTGGTGTCCTTTCTGCTTATATGGAGCAGTTTTCTTTTCTCTGCACCAAATACTTAACAACTGAAAGGGGATCTTGAAGCCCCAGCTAGGAATGCCCCAAACCATTTCTCTCACAGACCTTCAATCCTTCTTCCCTCCAGTAATCCAAGCATAGTAGATCACATCAAATTTAGAGATTTAATGAGTAAGAGAAGATAAAACCCAAAGCACTTGTGGCTTTCATTAACCCGTCCTTTCTGAAATATTTTAATAGTGTTTTGAGGAACAGAAAAGGTGAAGATAGGTAAAGGAAGAGTTGAAATAAGCTCTTGTTAAACATTTTATTAGATTTCTGCCTCATAGTTAAGAAAATCTAGAGACCTACAGGCTCATTGTTTTGTAATAGTCTCCCCTTTGCATTCCTTCTGGCCCCCCAGTGCCCATGCTCCTCTACTTCTCCCTAGGATAGATTCATCTCAGTAGATTAATGAAATCACTAAAGTCTAACTACATACACCCTAATAGCACTGTTTCTAGAGTAACATTTATAGTAGACTCAGCCTCCTGTATCTTTCATGAGGGAGTTTTTACATGTCACTAAAAAATACTGGATAACACTCTTTATTAGCCCCATGATACTCCAGACCATCAATACTTGTCCAGGCCTGATGAGATCATGCTCTGGTTCTTAATCAGAGTGAAGGAAAGCAAGAAATAACTTTATTAAAAAATCAGTTAAAATCCAGTTGCCCCAAGTAGACCAAAAACATCACTCGGGCCCAAAGAAAGAACAAATAATGAAAGGAAGGGGCAGGAGGTGCTGCTGAGGAAGAGGCTCGGAAATCACTGGTTACCTTCACACATGTCAATGTTCTTCTTGTGTTTAGATCAGACTCTTTTCTTCAAACACAAAATATGCAGCTACTAACCATTCTCATGTGTTCTGAATATTTTTTTCTAGGATCAGGGATGAATATTTGCAGAACTATCTATGGACATATCTTGTCCTCAACATGCCCAGCCTTAAGCAGGAAGCCCAAGGAACATTCCAGAGTCTTTGGATTTCTGTTTCAGAAATGGCTGGGGTGATGGCTTAAAATACAGATTTCAGGGTCCCACTTCCAAAGAATTTTTTTAAGTCATGCTGAGAAGAGTCCATAAATCTGAATTTTACACAATTATTCCAGGTGAGTCTCATATAAAGGAAAGACTGAGAACTACTCCTGTAGGAGGTATGATCCAAGACTTCCTTAGGACCAAAAGATCACCAGATGCTTCTGTCTGCCCGTGTATTCACCTATGTAGCCACTCCCACCAGCTGGAATCTGGAACTTTCTTCTGCCCCTAGAAAGTTCCTTCAGACCCCACTGCAGTCTTGCCTTATTTCCTGTTCAGGTAACCACTGATTTGACTTTTATTACGTGGGTTATTCTGCTTGTAGTAGAACTTTGTGTAGGTGGAATCATATATGCTGCTGTGTCTTGCTTTTTTTTTTTTTGGCACAGTGTCTTATCTACAATATGTCAAGATATAATGAATGTATAGCCATCAGCATAGTGCTGGGCTACACTTAACTGAAGCTGGTTGTTGTTATTAGCAGTGATATCATTATTAAAATTATTTCATTCTCTGATGATTTTTATTATTTTTATTTTCTTTACTATTCAAAATTAATGGGTCACACAGTTTGGAAAAATATTTTCTTTGTGGGCAGTTAGTCTTCTTGTTAAAAGGTCCAACCTCTTCAGGGTATCCTGAGATGTCAGACACAAGATGGCCAGTTAGCCAGATTGCATCATGCCTGCCACATAAGACACTGGTCACCAGAGCTCCAGGACTCTGATGACAGAAATTTTATCATGAGTTCCTTAACAGATAGGTTGCAATTGTCATGTCATGTCAATTGTCATGAATATTCCTACTTCATAAATACTGGTTCATGAAGCTCATGAGCAATGAAACCAGATTCCTCTGAGATAAGATGCCTTAATGAGAGATCAGCTGTACTTACACCTTAGCTTCTAAAAAGTTGAACTTGGGGTCATGTGTGTTCCCTTTAACTGCTTGCCATTTATAATTATGATGCTTAGAATACAGTTATTTGGAAAAATCAAGTCGAATGTAACAAAACACAAATATTACTCTTCTGCTCATTTTTGGTTCAATTGGGATTGAAAAACCAAACAAACAAACAAGCAGGGTCTTGCCATGTAGGCTGGCCTTGAACTCACTGGGTAGCCTAGGCTGGCCTCAAACTTGTATCAATACTCATGCCTCAGCCTCCAGAGTGCTGGCATTACAGGTGTGCATCACCATGCCTGGCCTCAATATTGGAATTTAAATAGCACAGAAACTAGTGTTAGATTTGCTTTATTATTTATGTATTTTTGTTAAGAAGGTTTTCAACCTTAAATCCCTCCAGGACAGATTTAAACTCTTTCTAGGAGAATTCAATCTGGACCTAAAAAGCATACATGACGTTAAACTCTATTTAGTTAGGTAAATGCCCTTGGTAAAAATCCAATATTAGATGTTCTGCCCTGCTTGGAAAAAATAACATTAATATTAAATATTTTGCATTTGTAAGAAAATAGAGATATCAATAAACAAAGCAAAACAAAAAGAAAGCAGAAGCCTGAAGAAGGGCACTTCTGAGCGCCGTGCTAATGCCAAGAGGAGAAAGTGGTGCACGTGAAAGCCACAGCATTTCATTCCATGGCAACCAAGGTGTTCGCACTGGGAAAGACGCTGAGGGAGGAGCCGGAAGCCTTCACAGGAACATTTCAACAAGCATTGTGCCCCTGCCAGCCCTGTGCATTTATGGATAGACTGCAAGAACCCTCTTGTTCTGCTTTTATTACATAACTGTGGGCATTTCCAGTCATTAATTTGTGCAACAGATATTTAGTGCCTGTTATTGTAAAAACTTCAAGCTTATTCTGGGCTTCCTGCTTAAGGTGGAATCAACTATCTATGGACATATCTTGTCCTCAACATGCCCAGCCTTAAATAATATCATTTTAATGTGGAATAATATCCATGCTAAATTGAAACTTTTATTTTGGCCGCATATTTTAAGTTTGTAGGATTTACTTCTTTTAAACAGAAAAGACTGTACGGTTTGGTTTGTGTCTGGTTCCTACATGGTACACACCATAGCCTGCTCTGCTCATCTAATTATGTATTGTCTCACTTGTAACCTCCTTGGAGGTGGGGACTATATTTTATTGGTCTTTGTTTTCTTGCTTAGCATAAGATCTGGATCCCAAAAATTATTCAAAAATTTCATGAATAAACAAGAAGAGAGATGCTCTTCTAATTTTCCTTATAAAATACTTTTAGAAATAAACACTTATAGAAGGTGATTCAGTTAAGAATCACTTGGAAAGTAGATTTAAAATGCTCATTCTGCAGTAGTTCCTTAGAAATTCTAGTTAGTCTGAGGTTGGTCTCAGGAATGCATATGTCTAACAAGCTCCCTAAGTGATTATCAGGCATATCTGGGAAACTATGTTGTAAAGTAAAATATTAGTTTTAGGAGATAAATTGGAAAATAAGGAATGATATTTCGACTGGAGACTCATTTGTATAGACAATAAACATCGGCACATAGCACACTTTTTTTAAAAGAAGTTAAGCTAATTTTGGTATTCATTTAAAGCAAAGTTCTGTTTCAGAGTGACTTCCTCCCTTCAGTAACGTGGTAGTAAGTGATGGAGACTCCACCACGGTGCTGAGGCCTGGAGCCCCCTCCTGAGGTTGTTGGACCACAGTAGTCCCACTGCTACCACTTCTACTTCCTTGTTTCAGTTTCTGGTGTAAATGAGGGCCATTCAGATGTTGTCTGAGAGGCAAATTTACTACTCATTGATTTTCACAAATCCTGTGGGTCCTGTGAAATCCTCTTAAATGAGAATCAGATATAGGAATAAAACTAGAAAATTGAATAGGAAATGCCATAGCTCTGAGTGAAACACAAATGTTGAAAAACACAGGCCCAGTGTGATTTGGTATAAGCTCAGGCTGATGATGGTAAACACATATTTTAAGGAAAGCCTCAGATATGCTCCAATTATTGTATAGATGTCCAGTTTAGAACAGGACAAATGGAGCAGCAACTCTAATTGGCTCCTTGGAAAAATTCAAATTTTGAATAAACCAGAAAATGGTGAAATTGTTGTAGCATCATTTGATGGAAACTTCTTTCAAAGGCATTACCTAATTGGCACCCTAAAACATAATATGGGTCTACTTAGAGCAAGTCACCAAATGCCACTTGCCAGCATATAAAGCCACAATGATATGCATTGATGCCTCAGCCCACGAGTGGCTGGCCACATGAGTCAGTTACCTTCCTCCTTCCCAGCTTCACATGCAATAGGCTGTCATGTGAAATTGCTTCTTTGCCTCCTAGTGCAATTGAACACATAGTATATATTTATTCACATTTCCCCTGCTTAGTGCTAGAAGCATAAAGTGCCTGGCCATGCAGGGCTTATAATAAGACAGTACAGTTCTCTAAAGTATATAACATCATAAGAGTAGAATGTGCTAAGTCTCCAGTTGTGATATAGACCAGTGCTTCTCCAACTTTAATGTGCATATGAATCTGGGGATCTTGTTATAGAGCAGATTCTGATTCACTAGGTCTAAGACAGAGCTCAAGATTCTGCATTTCTAACAAGCTCTCAAGTTATGCTGACCTGAGGATCACAGTTTGAGTACCAAGGCATTAGACATCCAAGTAAGAAGAAGAAGAGAGTTACAGATACAACCTGGGAATTACAGACATACAGACATTTGGGTTGTCTTTAAAACAAGACACTGGCTGAAGTCACCAAGAAAGGATTTGGAGAAAGAAAACCAATACGTGGAATATCAATGATGAATTTCATGCAAATGAATTTGGCTGAATCAAAAGACTTCTTTTGATAGTATTGAAAACAGAAGACCAAGACTGGGGTACAGTTGCAAAGGACTCAATGCCACTTTATGGGATTCAGAGTTGAAGAGACAATTCTTGTTCTTGGTGGTCTTGGGGAAAACCTATTTGTTTTCCTACATGTAGCTGATGGCAAGATGACCTCAGCCACATGGAGTCCCATCACCCGGTGCTTATACAAATGGAGCCACATAAAACAAGTTAGGCTAATATGCTACTCTGGGACTCCAATAATTCCACAAAACATTAAGAAAGCAATTTTGAGTGACTTTCTCAATGCTGCAAGCAAATTATTCCTGTAACTGAGAGCAAACTATAAATATGACACATCTCTATTTGGTAATTGCTTTATATCTGATTAGGACTAGCAATTTTCTTGTCAGAGACAGGCATGAAGTAGAAAGGGGAGAAAATCTGTACAAGTTGGGCCATTTTTGCAACTTGAATACCCATCTGTAGTTATTTTCTTTTAAATTAAGAGGGCAGATTTGGCATTAGCACCATATTTTTCTCTTGTGGTCTTTTTAGTTTGATACTTTTTAAAGCTGAAAACTTCACTGACACCATTAAGTATAGACCTTTTTTGTCCTCTAAACTGGTCTGACTCTATTCCAAGAGTTGTGGAAGATGAAAAAGCAGGAAAAACTTTTGGTAATGAGTAGACAGGATTTACTAACCCCATCTCCCTAGTCATTAAAACAAATGTGTAAAGCCCTGGGATTGAATTAGCTTTGTGGAGCCAGCTAGTCAGCATGTGTTTATGCATCTTTCATGTTAGATGCACCAACCTTCCCGGTAGCACCCACTGTGGAGATGTATACCAGTCAGTGCTTGTATGAAATATGACTAACTCCTTTTTCTTGAAGAGAGCATTCACAATCCTCCCCCCACTCTAATTTTATGCCTACTGTATTCTTTTAAAAATTCCCTCTTGAGCTGGGTGTGATGGCATATGCCTGTAATCCCAACACACAAGAGGCACAGGCAGGAGGATCGCTGTGATTTCAAAGCCAGCCTGAGCTACATAGTGAGACCCTGTCTCAAAAACAAAAACAAAAGTGACTTCTGAGTTCATATAAAATGTGTCAGGAGAGGAGAGGAAATGGCACTTCACCCACAGAAATCTTCTAATTTATTTACATGTGAAAACTGACACAAAAACAGAAAAATGTTAACATCTGTCAATACTTGGTGGTAACAATTCTGGTGTCCTTTCTTTGTTTTCCTTATTTTTTTAAACTTGTTTTTGCAGTGCTGGGGGTGGAACCCAGGACCTTGTGCATGCTAGGCTCTACCACTGAGCCACATCCCCAGTTCCCTGCTTTTCTTATACTTAGCTATTTTCAAAATAGTAATAATTTTCAAAGTGCTACTGATAACCTAAAGTAAATAAGCCTTGAGGCACAAAAGCACTTTCCCTCTGATTTGTCTTTCTCGCCTCCACTTGCCTTGAATCAGCAACCATGTCAAGACATGATCAAAGAAGTAGTGATGAACTTTTTCCACCTTAAATGTAGACTGCTTTTGGTTAGGGTGATTGTTAACATGTTTTTCTAACTTACATGCCATAAAATTAATGCTTTTTTACCCAGAGTTCAATGTGTTTTGACCAGTGCAGCACGTGTAACCATAACTGCAGTCGAGAGGAGCCCTGCCACTTTCTATAGCCAATTCTCTCTCATCTCAGGCCCTGGCAGCCCTCATTTGTGTTTGCCCCTAGTTTTTAGTTTTATGGGCAGTTACTTCCCAAGATATAATTTTTATTTTCAAATGATTTCAAACTCCTAGCTTTAATTGTGAGAAGGTTTGATGAACATAATATATCACTTGTGATTTCCCAAACCTGTTGGGAGTAAATAGTAACAGTTTCTTACTACAGAGCACTCACAATATCAAATGCAAATCTTCTGAAATTTACTTTTAATTTACTCATCTTTTTATGTGAGTAGATTTCACACGGCTTGCCTGAAGCTAATTGCAGCTTACAGTCAGCCAGTAGAATCTCACATGCAATTTCTATCAGCACCCTTTGGAAAGGTGCAGAATAAACCAAGGCCAAATTTATTTCTCTCTCGAGGTTCAACAGCACTTCCTTTCTGGTTTCCATTTTGAGTCAGAGCCCATGGTAAGCTGATTTGACATGAAGGCAATAGCATTTCTTTTCTTCTTCTGTTCCATTTAATTATTTTTTAACACAGACATAAAGAAGTTTTAAACTTGCTTTCAGCACCTTCTTTTTAAATACTACATTCCAAGTTTAAGCTCAAACTTAAGTGTAATGAGACAGTTATCAACACCTGACAGAAAAGAGCATAATGAATGGATATATCCAAACATCCTCTGACAAGACTGCTTATATCTTTCCTAATGAAAGCACAGTACAGATTACTTCTGTCTACTTTTTATGCATATCATTTTCATAATCTACCTTGCTGTCTTAGACATACTAGACATTTCCTAGAAAATCAGCTTCAGTCTGCAGACACTGTGAAGGAAAAAGATGAAATAAGAAGCAAAGAAGTGAAACAACCACTCTACCTTTGTGATCCCTTTGAGAAGTAACTTCAACTTTTCTCCCAAAGTAATGAGAAGACACGTTTTTAACTTGGGAAATATACACACTTTGTAAGTGGAAGTCAGGAATCAAGCATGATATTTCTTCTTTAGTAATTTTAATGAAAAAAATTAACAGAGTACTTTGATGGGGGAAAAAAGAAAAAAATCCAAATTTCCAGAGACCTGAGAAGTGTCGTTATAGATAAACAGACACCGGACTTTGCATGGACCTTTCATCATTTTAGCAAGCATCGTTGTAAAGTGCTTACTGTTCTCATATGCATGCGCATGGTAGTTTTAATTACCATAATACTTTTCTGTTATCAAATGAATAGAAACTATTTTCATAAGAAATAAACCTAACACATAGGAATAAAAATTAATTTTATGGCATAAAATTAACAGCTTTACAGTCTGTCATCTTTTAATCTAATATTTATAACTTTATATAATTGTGATTCTTCACTACAAGGAGTGTATTTGTATGTATTCTTTAGATAAAGCAATGAATTGTTCAATATATTTGAAAAGCTAGCAGCCAAAATCATCAGCTCCTAATCTACATTCCCATTACAACACTTTGGACATTTTAAATTTACATATATGTTCCACTGGAATATGTAAGCAAATACATCCTGCAAAGAAAAGACAAATATTTATGTACAAATAAATAGTGTTTTAGCAAACAGGCTCTCAGATGTGAGGGCTGATGTTTTACGACTTGACTCTTAGCCTCAATAAAGCATGCTCACGGGCATGATTTTTCTTTGGGGATAAGCCATAACTTTGTCATGAAGGGTTATTAGGGGACCATTTTCTTACATTGGATTCAACCTACAATTCCACAGAGAAATGTTATTTTAAAAGAAAGGCTGATATAGGGGATTTTCGGGAAAATCCCCCCAGGAGACCTGAAGATCCCCTGGTACCAAGCATGTAATGGAATTTTCCATCTTGGAACAAAGAATATTTTATTGCAGCAGTTGTTCCTATGTGAGATGCAGTGTGAGCTCATCATTTTTCCATGTAAGATAGCTGCAGGCATACACTTTTGGAAATCTAAGAACATGAAATTGCAGGCTGCTTTTAGAACTTCCTAGGCTTGCAAAAAAGAACGCTTGTTTCCCTGTCTATGTACAGCAAAATGTGTCCTTTGGTTGAAGGTCTAATAATATCTCCTGAGAGAGGACTCGCTCAAAGGTTACTAATAGGGCTGGTTCCTCAGCACTACAAAATGGATTTCATCATAAAGTTGTAACTTGTGTCCTCTACTGCCCTAGAGTGGTTACAAAAAGTGGCCAGGGCTCTCTCCTCTCCATCATTGCTGGTGCTGTGACCAGAATTCACACCATAGGTTCATTCATCTGCAGCATCATTCAGCTCCCTCTCCTATCTTTATCCAAACATGGAAATAGGCCTGGGGAGCTTTCCACTTTCTGTCAGTGAACCAAAAGCAATGTGTGTGAGAACTATGACTTCTACATTGCATTTAATATGGAATAGGGCAAGTACAACCCTTTGTCTAGTCCCTCTGTGTCACTTGACCTCCTGGCATTTTTCTGTGCAATGAAAATAGCCAAAGCATAGACTAGTGCAGAGAAAAATAAACTGTGATTTCACCAAGCCTTGTTCATCCCTTCTGCTTCCAGTGGCCAGGTAAGAATAGAGGGTGGGATACCTAACAGAAGATTGACCAAGAGGAAAGGCGCCAATGTCACAGTATGAAAATTTAGGTTGAATGTAAGACACCATTGAATACCCAACAATTGTACACAAGGCTTAGCTTTTCAAATTGCTTCTGAATTTTTCTTCTTTATTCTCCTAGCAACACATCATGGGAAGAAATGGGCATATTATTATTATTATTGTTAATTTAAAAGTAAGGCCATCAAAGAAATTCTTAACTTTCTTCTCCATTGACAAAGTGCCCATAGTGCTTGCTCATCAACTCCTCTGGCTAGTATAGGATCCATAAGAAAAGGAGTGCTAACTATGTATAAGGTATTCTGCTTACTATTTTACATGCCTTTATCTAGTATGCTTGTCCAAAATCTACAAGATATGGAGAGAAAGGCACAGAAATGGTAGATGAGAACAGTGATGTACTTTGGTGTGAACAGCACTGGGCCTTGAGTCTGACAGAAAGGCCTGCTCCTCAGGTGGGGAGCACTCAGGTAACCTAGAGGAACCTTGGAGCCCACCTGCTTACTCTGAAGCTCATTCTCCCTCCCTCTTCCTATCAGTTTAAGTGGGGATGAAATCCAGTTGAGTTGTGAGTAGCTTAAAGAAGTTAATATAAGTAAGCTACTTAGAGCATAATAAGTGCTCCATGAAGTGTTGGTTCTTAACATTATTTTTATTTCCTAGCTCAATGTCTTTGAACAAATTCTTTAACCTCTCTGAACTTCACATTTTTCACCTAAAAATGTTTATGATTATACCTCAAACCTCAGATGCTCAGTGCATATAATATACAGTATATGCAAATGAAAATAGCTTTTGAATTACGGATACTCCTGAAGTTACCATGGGATTGCATCCCAATAAACCCATTGTAATTTGAAACCATCCTAAGTAAAAAATGTATTTATACACTTAACCGACTAAACATCATAGCTTAGCAGTGCGGCCCACCACAGTGTCCGTCGCCCCTTGTGACTGCATCACTTTCAGGGAGTGCCACAAGGGAACGTCATACAGAATACTGGCAACCTGGGGAAAAGTCGAAATTAAAGACTGGAAGTTTCTACGGGGTGCATGTTACTTTTGCACTACCATAAAGTCAAAAGGTTGTACATCAAGGACCATCGGTATATGGTTTCAGAAAAATATGGTATCATTTTTATGACTTCTGAGTTTGTCTCTAGTTTAAATCAGTATCCTGTGATACTCCCGAATTTCCTATTGACCATTTTCACGTGGAATTAAGGGTACTCAATCCTCAACTCATTCCTTCAGTAAATACTAAGGTGGGATGCAGCAAAGGAGAAGTGGCACGTGTCTAAAGACTTTGCAGTCTGAGAACAGAGACGGACCAGAAAGCAGTGTGTGTTCACAGCACGGTGTCTTCAGTGCTGTGGCTGATGGGGTAAAGGAGGCGTAACACAGGCTGCTGGCAGTGTTGCAGTGGACAAAGAGACCATGAAAAGCTTCCATGGGAAGTCACATTTCAACATCTCTGTGTACCAAAACAACCTTATAGATAATATAGTAGTCATCTTCTTTCTCTCTGTCTTTACCAAAGATGTGAATTTATACCCATCGATTTCTTACAATGGTTTGCTCTACAATAGGAAAAGTAACCAAAGGCCTCTCAAATAATTTCTTCCTGATGTAACTCTACTAGGGTTAGGCCTGAAGGATACTAAGAATTGTAGACCTCATCATAAAGCTTCAACTATAATTTGTTTGGCAGAGAAAAATCTGGGTCTCCCAGAACACACTTCAGAAAATAGAGCTTATAACCTTTATTTCAATTGATACATTAACCTGGTATCACTGGGCAGAGTTATAGAATCATATTACTTTTATCATCTTTGATATCTGACTCCACCATTGCAAGACTTACCCCAGTGCTTCTCAAACTCTTTCTGTAAGGTACCCCTAGTGGTAAGGAGTCAGATATTTGTAAAGTTCCATATTTTGTTCTAAAAATTAATGGGAACTTTGCAATCTAAGTCATAAACTAAGTAAACTTATTTTAATATTAGATTCTTTTCTCTTCAATCTTATGTCTTAATATTCTTATGTTTTCTAATCAAAAATAAAATATTGTGAAAAACTAAAAAATTATATAAAATTGAAAATTAAAGAATTAAACTCTCATGTAACTCCCCAACTACCAACTGCCAACTTATTGATACTTTGCCTTCTAATGATTTTCATATATAGGTAGATATACATTATATACCATATAGAAATGTATAATATAGACATGTAATTCTATCTATATATTTATATAATTTCTATAATATAGGTATAGATATGCAATTATATAAATACATGCATCCCATTTGAAGTCATTCTCTATCCTTTAGGGCTGTATCCTGCTTTTGGGGTTTGTTTGTTTGGGGTTTTTTTGCTTAATAGCAATTATGTGACAATTTGGCGAACATTTCTATTTAATAGCTTGATGAGTAGAAAAGTTTAAAGTATAGAATCTATAGCTTGAGTTGGAATCCAAACTCTGCTCCCTTACTTACCCTCAGGCTCCCCATGTAAATGGAGGCTAATAATATTTTTTTTGCAGAGGGAGGGTGTAAGCTTGCAAGAACATGTGAGATGCTTAGACGCAACCTAGCACATAGTGAGCATCTGAGGAAGGTTTAGTGTTATTTCTTCTCACTAATTTGAGAAGGTGCATTTGTTGTATATTGAATTCTCTTATGCATTTTGGCTCATCTGGATTTTCTATTTTCCTCCATTGGGAGCAATCTGTGTGCGTGCTAGGACAACCTGGTTTTACATGTTGTCTTTATGCAAAGAAGCCAAACTGGTTAGGCTATTTCCCTTTAATATATTTCTTTTCCAGATTTTTCCAGCTAATTTTTCTTGTTCATTTTTTCACTGAAAATTTAAAATAACTAGCTTCATTAAAATATTTAAAACTGTCATTTAAATTGTATTTGCTGAATTTCTGAATATATGGCACTATATACTCCTTCATAACTTACTGCTCTTCATTTTCATTACATACTGCTTTATTTTTGTCTTAATCTACCATGTTATTGAGGCTTTTTTCCTACCACAATCTCCCCCAGATCCTTTACCTAGTCATTTTTAAACAATTTTCTCTCTTTTTTTTTTCCATTAAGTTTATTGGTACATTTTAGCTATAAAATACAATTACATTCATCATTGGGATCCTGTACCTTTACATGAGTATCTTGGTTCTTTTTTTTCCCCCCTTCCCCTGCCCTCCCTTCACCCCCTCCACCCTTCCCTATTTGCAAAGACTTCATTTCCATTTTTTTCCTTTTCTCATATTTTTTCTTTTCCCTTTTTTCCTTTCTCCTACCCCTTCCACTTCCCCTGCACCTTTAGACCTTTTCTTCCTGTTACACAATATCAGTTATACATTTTTAAAATTATAATATCAAGATCTAGGAGACATTACCACAGATTTTACAGAATTTAAAAGGATATAGAAAGCATATTTCAAAAATCTGTTTTGAAATAAATTTGACAACTTCTAAGAAGTACCTTGGAAGACAAATTAATGAAGCTGACTGTGGAGGAAATATAAAATTTGAATAGCACCTATTAAAGAAAGTATATTCCTAGCTTGAAAACCTACCTATATGACAACAACAGGCTCATATACATTTTAACTGATAAATTATATCAAACATTTAAAGCAGAAAAAGGAAGGAACACTTCTCGCCTCATTTTAGGAAATCAACATTGTGCTCATACTAAAACTGGATAAAGAAAATAGAAGAAAAAATATGAACATAGATAGAAATTTGTTTCACAAAACAAACTATTAGAAGTCAGATCTGGCAGTATGTAGAAAGTGGTTTTATTATAGGGATGGCAGTGTTGGTTCAGCATTGGAAGATCCACCCCCAAAAGTCATCATTTTAACAGAGGAAAGGAAAAAGCCATATGATCCTGTCACTAGTTGGACAAAAAGTATTGGACTAAATTCTGCAGCTGTTCATGGTAAAAGCTATCAGGAGACTAGAAGTAGAACAGAACCTTCTCAACAGATTAAAAACATGTACTCCATACTTCCAGTGAGAATGCCTTATATGAATGGAGAAGATACAATGCTTTCTCCCTAAGGTGGGGAACAAGGGCAGATATGCTTACTCTTTATCTGTCCATTAAACTTTGAAAACTAGGCCCCACCAAAATAGTCTGGCAATAAAATGACATAATTAGGATAGGATTGGCAAGGTAGAAGCAAAATCTTTATATGTAGATGAAATGATCATCTACAGAGAAAATACTAAGAAATCTCTAGGAGCCCCTAGAACTTGTATTTGAATTTAGCAGGATTAGAAAACATAAGGTATATATAACAATTCAGGTCTAAGTATACTTGCTATAAATGAAGAATTGGATATTGAAATTTAAAAGTTATGTAGGAGTACAAAGGACCTAGAAAAGTTAAAAAAAAAAAAAGCAGTGTTGGAAGATGTTTAGCACCTAATTTTCAGACTTCTTCTAAAGCTACAGTAATCAAGGGAGTGTTGGTGTAAGGAAAGACATATAGATCATTGGAATAAAACAGAGAATCTAGAAACAGAACCACACATATATGGTCCACTGAGTTTTGAAAGATTATTCAACATTAGCATTTTATAGAATATAAACTCAATTCAAGAGTCGAGGAAGAGATAGTGTTTTCAGCAAACAGCACTAGAACACCTGGTATCCGTATATAAAAAATTAACCTCAACCCTTTATTTCCATACATGAAAATAACTTGAAGGGATCTATGAACCTAAATATGAAAGCCTAAATGTATAAAACTTTAAGGAGAAATTATAAGGGAAAATGTTTATGAATTCAGGGTAGGCAAGAACTACCTAGTATACAAAAGATATGATGTATAAAAAAATTGATAAATGAGATTCTATCAAAATTTAGAACTTTAAATGACATCATTAAATGAAAAGTAGTCCTTAAACAGACCATATTTACAGTGCATATAACCTATGACCAGAATATATAAAGAACTCTTACAGCTCATTAACAGACAACCCAATTAAAAAGTAAACATAAGAAGATGATAAATAGCCAGTAAAGCACAAGGAAAGGTCTGCAACTCTAGAATCAGAAAAATACTAATCAGTACAATAACAAGATTGAATTATACACTCATTAGGGAGATGAAGTTAAAAGTTTTAAAAGCCTTGTCATGACTTTTTTTTGTTGGATTCTCCCCCTTTGCATTTAATTTGTCACGCCCAATGGATTCATTCTTCTGGGTTTCCTGGGGCTGTGATCCTCATTGTCTTTTCCTAGGGTATTGTCTAAAATTTTTTGGAGTGCTGGTTTGGTATTCATGAAGTTTCTGAGGTGCTCTTTATCATGAGAGTATCTTATTTCTCCATCCATTTTGAAAGATAGTTTTGCAGGGTACATCAATCTGGGTTGGAGGCTGTTTTCCTTTAGTGGTTGAAATACATCACTCCAAGCTCTTCTTGCCTTGAGGGTTTGCATTGAGAAGTCTGCTGTGATTCTGATGGGCTTTCCTTTGTATGTGATTAGTTTCTTTTCTCTCACTGCTTGTAGAATTTTGTTCTTCTGTTGGATTTCTGGAATCCTAACTATTATATGCCTGGCACAGGCCATGGTCACAATCTCGGGCTTGACAAGGCTCCAGTGAAACCGAGACTATCGCTGAAACCAGGACTCCGTCTTTGCTTTCACTTTCCGCGGTAGTGATTACCTCGGTGCTGTACTCCCCGGGAAATCACTGAAATGGTAAAAGTCATTACTTCGGAAATGGTTACTAGGCCGGGATTACAGGAAGAAATTGTAAATCCATTTACAGAAAGGCCCCTCACTCATACCTCCATGAGTAGTGGGGACGTGACACCCATATGCCCTGACTATACAGAGGGAGATTGGGACATCAACAAACTCGTGATGCAGGCGCCCCACTCTCCGGCACCTGGTCACCCTTGGCCAACACCCGAAGGGCACACAACAGTGAGATCTGATGAAACTTGGCCTAATGAGGTAGGCCGACCTTTCTAAAATGCTTCTTGTTCCTCAAATGTAAATCTGATAAGTTAGCAAGGGTTCGCGTAGCACCCAGAGGAGTATTTAGAACTGGGTGGTCTAAAATAGTTTTTTAGATGATATCAGCTTTTCTTTAACTCTGTATGAAAACACACTGTGTATGGACCCATGTGCTTACCAAAGCCTTGTGTAATCAAAACATATATAAGTAAAGTGATTTCGGTATAACTCAGATGGGCAAGCTGAGCTGCCGACCCTCCACTCAGTGTCTGTCTCATTCTCTCATCGCCGACTCCACACCTCCTCTCAGGACCTGAACCCGCTAGAGCTGGACTCCGGCATATGCCTATGTGTAGTTTTTTTGATCAAGGCTATTTGGAGTCCTATATGCCTCACTTATCTGTATGTCAAGCTCTTTTCCCCTCCTTGGGAAGTTTTCTGCCATCACTTCTGTGAACAGTTTTTGTATGTCATCTGCACTCTCTCCTTTTTCTTCATTGACTCCAATTAGTCTTATGTTATTCTTCTTTGCATCGTCTAGCAGCTGCTGGATTGATTTCTTGTGTTCCTTTACAATTTTAAAGCAATTTTTCCTTTCCTGGTCACTAATTGCAATCTTTTCTTCTATATCTGAAATTCTATCCTCACATTGGTTCATTCTGTTGCGCAGACTTTCGATGGAGTTTTTAATCTCCTGGAAATCTGTTTGCACCTGTTTAATGGATTCCATTTGTTTCCTATGTTGGGATTCCATCATGTTCCTCAGATCCTCTATTTTTCATCTGTGTCCTCTCTAGATTTATTAATCATGTCTTGCACCATGAGCAGAATCTTTGCTGTTATCTGAGTAAATATTTCTGATTTCATTTTTCCCAGATCCTCTTTTGTTGCCAGTTCAGAGAGTCTAGGTGGTTGAGAATCAGATTGTTCCATCTCATTTCCCTTTGGGGTTGCTGTAGGTAATCTGGAAGTCTGGTTTTGCAACTTGTTTACATGTCTTCTCATTTCTGGGGGGTGGGGTGCTTCTGGCATCTGCACGGCTCACTTTCTCTGCCCTAGGAGCTTGGGATGGTGGCGGGGGAGCTTTTTTTTCCGGGTGCTGGGACCAGCTCAGCTTCTCTGCCCTAGGAGCTTGGTATGGCAGTGGGGGAGCTTCCTTCCAGGTTCTCTTCTCTGGTTTAATATAAACACAGAGGAGGGAAGAGAGCTTCTGGCATTTAGAAAGTAGCACTTGTATAGCTATGTACCCAGGTAGTGTCCCAAGTATGTTCCTTGGATTGTGGTGCTGTAAAACATTAATAGGTTTTATTACACCAAATACGGGGCTGTGTGGCTTAGTATATTTCAGAAGTTCTGAGTTAAACAAACCTGAATACATTTTTATTTTGCAAGAACTCTCAGAAACTTTAATATCACTGATTTTTGAATCACAAAAAAGGAGACATATTTTGCAGAAGTACCCAAACTTTTGGCTATGTGAGCCTTTCCAGAAGACTATCTCTTAGGAATTAAACGTCCAGACATATAAGTTTGGGGAATTCTGTGAAAAGAGACTGTTTCCAAAATTTTAGTACCAAGGGAAAAACATCTTTTCTCTTTCAATAAGCACTGTTGACAGAGGTGGACTATTAATTTAAAAATATACAATAATTCATCTTGAACCTAAAGGAATTCTCAGATTTGGTCCGTGATTTGACTATTGAGTTCTGCTTTTTGGTAATGATGTTCATTTCTACCTCTTCTAAGACCTTCATGCGTGTTTTCCTGGGAAACTGGAAGACTCAGCTGTTCAAATTCTTCCCCAAGGGAGAAGCCTGGTCCAATGTTCTTTTGGTTACAGGCTGAACTAATTTAAGTCAGAATTGTTGACTAACACAGGGAAAATGCTTCCTAAAATACATACTGAAATTATTTTTAAAACTCCTCATTTAGAAAGAGAATGATTTTTTTTTTGTCCTTCAGGGAGTTTTTATTATTTAAACAAAAATTCTGCACAAGTAGTAGGCTATATACCAAAATAAAGTTTGATTTTTTTCTTTCCTTTTTTTTCTTTTTGTTGTTGGCAGGTGGGAAATTATTTTCATATAGTTATTTGTTGGACCTTGGGGTAAAATTATATTTCCTAGTTCCCTTGTTCCCAGGCTATGGTTAAAAAAAAAAGAAAAAGAGATTGATGTCTGAAATTTCAAGTGTATTTGTTTTACAAATTTGCTTGATTCTCTTGGGAATAATTATCTCATATCATTTGAAGGTTAGTAATTCTTTAGGAATGACCTCTCTGTTATAATTAGTAACTTACATACAGTTAGGAAAAGTGAAAGCTAATGAACTCAGTTTCTGGCATTGCTATTTTATTAAACTATTGCTCTTCGAAACAAATAGCAGGAGTCCCAGAGACTCCTGCTTGAAGGAATGATTAAGATTTCTTTCATTTTCTGAGACCAGATAATATAAAATATATGGTAAAACAACAATGTTCAGTAAGAAAAACTTTATTGTATACTGCTAAATCTATACACATGAGAAAAAGGTGGCTTTGGGAGGGATTTTCACTGATTTCTTCTTTCCCAGTGTGCTACCATTTAGTTAGACCAGATATTAAGTTCAGAACTGCAGTGGAGCAAGAAAGAAGGAATGAACAAAGGGAAAAAGGGAGAGAGAAAAAAAGAAATCTAAAAATTTTATTGTATTAAAGTAAATCTAGAAAGTCAAAAACTATTAATGAGACCAAAGGGAAAAAAAAGAAATGAAAAGAAGAAAAAGCAAAAAAAGCCTTACCTTTGTGCAGTCTACTCAGAACTTTGGAGAAATGTATGAGCTAAAAAAAAATGGCAAGGAAAAGATCTTCAACTTCTACCTTTACCCACCTATGGAAATGGAGGATGGGAACAGCCTAGCTTTGGCATGAGTGAAATGGTTCTTTCCCATCTTAGATGAAGAATACAGATTAATGTTAGACCTGTTGTGCATGCACAGACTGAGGTGTCTACATAGTTACAGGCTCTATTTTGTTCAGTCAGGGGCCCTAGACAATAAGACTCTTTAATCCAACCACCAGACCTGTGATTTCTTTTCCATGTGTCCTTAGATTCAAACTAAGTAAAGCCCCTAAAAATAAAAATGTAAGCACTGAATTAAAAATTTAATAGCTGCATTAAAAGCAAACCAACTTCCATTAAAGACAGTATTAATGAATTAAGAGATTGACTTTGAGAAATTATCAAAATAATAACAGAGAGAATGCATTAGTATATTTTCCATTGCTATAACAAATACCTGAACCTGGGTCCTTATAAAGGAGAGAACTTTATTTAGCTTACAGTTTGGGAGGCTGAAAGTCCAAGACCAGGCAGCCTGGTCAGTTCAGCCTGTAAAGTGGCTCCCTTAGCTGGGTCCATAAAATGGACATGGTCCATAAAATCTCGGTGGAGAATATGTGGAAGGGAGGAATTACATGGTGAGAAACGAAGTCAGAGGGCAGAGTGAGGCCAATCTTACCATTTTATTACAACCTACTCTCAAGGCAACCAACTCAAGTCCCACTAATCCCACCAGTGACCTTGTCACCTCCCAAGGCCCTGCCTCACAGTCTCAGCACCTCAACTCCATCGTGACACTGGGGAGCACACGGACCTCTGGGGAACACACTTAACCCCCACCCAGCCATAGCAGAGACTCTGAAAATGGAAAATGTTAGAGAGATTAAGAAATATGCAGAACAGAAAAACAAAAATCTAGCATATGCATACTTTCTGGAAATAAAGAATAGAAAGTATGGGGTGCATAATTAAACTATCATAAACCTTGAATACTTTCAGTGGATCATTTGTTACAATTATAGCTGAAAACTAGAGGATCCGTGTTTCATTAGCAGTTAATGGAGATCATCAGAAAAATAAGACGACTCCAACAGCTTTCAAGAATGCAAACACTAGGTTAGTCATTAGTCTTCATTTAGATAGAAATTTATAAAATTAAGTTTCCTCAAACTCAGATTACTAAGAAGAGTGCAGAACTTTCCTGAAATGCGCAGGAGTTTCTTTTAGTATTCGCAACGTTACCTGACTTATAACTTTAATGCTATGAATGTTTGTTTTAGGGAACTATATGTATCAGATAATGCACTGGGGACAATTATGTTCTCTAAATTGTATTTTGTGTCACAGAAGGTTGATACTACAGCTTCAGTGATCTCTCTATTTCCCATTTTCATGTTAAGTTAGAAAAAAACACATTTCAAAGTTTTAAAATTCGCCAGGGATTTAGCCCAGTGGTTTTTCTGCCTGCCTAGCAAGCTCAAAGACCCGAGTTTGATGCCCGGTACCAAAAAAAAAAAAAAATTTAAAATTCAGCTAAACATTTCAAATTGTAGGAAACAGGGAAGACAGGAATCCTTATGATGGGAAATAAATCCAGTAGAATACATAAGAACTAATACACAACTAGACACACCACAGGTCTACCGAAACATCAAAGATACAAAATTTTAAAAATAACTCTACCAGGGAACAACAATCAGAGTTATATAAAATTTTTTATTCATTTGCTCATGTATTCAACAATTTCCATAAATATTTCTCAAATCCCTGCTCTGTGCCAGACAATGTTCTAGATGCTTAGGTAAACAGAACATATTGAGAAAAAAAGAAAGAAGAGAAAAAGAAGAATGAAAGAAAGGAAAGAAGAAATGAAAAAAGGCGATGGAAAAATATCTCAAAATAGAAATAACCTTGTGATAATTACCTCACTATGTCATTATTATTAGCCCCTGTAGTCTTGTTATATTGAACTCAGTTTGCCTATTTTCCTTTAGACTAAAATAATATAAAATTAGTAGTTATATTAGCTTCCTAGCACTACTGTAACAAATTACCAGAAAACTGTGGCTTACTACAGCATAAGTTATTACCCTGGCATTCTGGAGCTCAGAAGTCCAAATTCAGTCTCACTGGGGTAGACCTGGTGTGGGAAGGCTGGTTCCCAGGGTGGCTCCAGCAAGCCTGTCCTTCCTGGTCCAGCCTCAGAGGCCCCCCTTCCTCGTCTGGAGTCCTCCTCCTCATCTCCAAAGCCAGCAGTGCAGCTCACTTGTGGTTTTTCTCCTGTACTGCTCTCGTTCTGTCTCTTACTCTCTTCCTCCTTTCTTTCCTCTCACACACCCCTCTCTGTTAGCACATGTTCCCCATGACTGACTCACTCACTGGCCTTCCTCGAAACTACACTGGGCACCCCTGATAATGCAAAATAATGTCCCCACCTTAAGATCCTTAATTTAACCATACTTGCAAAATCCCTTTGGCCATATGAAGTAACATTCACAGGTTCCGGGGATAAGGGTGTGGATATGGTCATTCTTGGGACCCATTATTTTATCTGCTAGAGCAGTTGTTCTGCCTTCACTTTTGAATAATTGTCACCCTAAAACTCTGTATCTCCCTTAACTAAACCATTTAAAGAGTGAAAGTAAAATAATATTCCAAAGACTGAGAATGTGACACTGTTTGATAGACTGCTTTGGATACAAAAATAAAATGAAACAAAATAAAATAAATATTCACAGATATGCATTGACTGTGTTAAAAACTACATAAAGTTTAATTCTAAATATTTTTAAAATAAAAATACTGTAAAACATAAATGTGGAAGATGGGGTGAGGCCTGAAGTCATAGGAGTCCAGAAATACATAGACATGGGGTGAGGGTCACCCAAAAGGCTCGGTAACCTTCTCACTCACAATATGGCATATGCATCTAACAATATAGCTTTGAAATATATAAAACAAAAGAGATAGAACGGTAAGAAGAAATTAATAAATGCACCCTTCTAGTACCAGGCTTTTGAAACCCACCATGTGATAGCAGAGGAGGAAGAAAAGCAGTAAAGTCACAAAAAGGTGAACAACTCAGCCAATAGACTTGATCTAAAGAGCATGTATAGTGCTCTGTATCCACCAGCACAGTCTGAAGTGCTTCAAGTACACATGAATACTTACAGAAATTGACCTTACACCAAGCCTAAACCAAGTACCTAGGTACCAAATAATCTATATCAATGGTGCCCAATAGAAATATACTGGAGCCATATATATAGTTTTAGAGTTTCTAGTAGCAACATTAAAAAATGAAAAAGGCTGGGCATGGTGGTCCGCATCTGTGATCCCAGCACTTGGGAGGCTGAGGCAGGAGAATGGCTGCAAGTTCAAGGCCAGCCTAGACTACATAGAGTCGCCCTGTCTCAAAAAACCATAAATAAATAAGAAAAAGAAGCAAGCAACAATACTTCTAATAATAAATTTTATCAATCTATTCAAATATTACTTTTTTTTCATGCAAGTTTATGAAATATTGCACATCTCAATTTGGACCTGACCATTTCGGGTGCTCAGTACTGCATGTTGCTAGTGACTACTGTCTTGGATCAAGCAGTACTCCATCCATCATCCAGACCACACTGTTAGGATAATGCAATTAGAAATAAAAATCAAGAGATAGATTAAACAATAATAAATTCTGGTGTTTAGAAATTTCAGTAATACATTTAAACAACTGGTAAAGTTAATCATTTGGAAAGTTTTTTTAACTTCTAAATAATTCAGTCAAAAAATCAAATGGAAATCATGAAATATTGAGAACTAAACAACAATGAAAATATAGATATCAATATTTGAAAGATAAAATATATAGCTTTAAATATTCAGACAGGGATGCGAGTTATATGGGAATTTGGTGTATACAAAAGAGACATTTCAAGTTAATGGGGAAGGAACAAGTTATTCTTTAAATGGTGTTAGACAGTTGGTTCCCTCATATGGGAAAAAATATATAATTAGGACCTTGTCTCACACCATACACAGACAATGAATTTTTGTCCACTTGGAAAATGGGACAATCATATCAAACCCCTTAAGAACATTAAATCAGACCAAAAGAAACTATCTCTAGTCCCAAACCTTCAGTGATTACAGTCTTATTTCCCATATTATTGGGTGAAATTAAACAGATAAAAGGACAATAATTTATGGGTCAGTGTGGACCTAGGACTTGTGGACAGGCAACAGAAGTGGAAGGTGCTGAGGCTTGGAATCTCCTGGAACTAGGTGTGACTTCAGGCAAGTGATAACCTCAGTTATTTAATCTCAGCTGCAAAATAGTGGTAATAAATGCTTACTTTTCAAGGTTCTCATAGGAAATTAAACAGATCAAGCACACTGAGGAAATACAAAATGTTAATTAATTTGCTCCAAAAAGGGAGGTCCAGAATGCACGGAAGGCACTGTCCTGGTGTTTTGCATTCTCTCCTAGTATTGTGAGGTCTGAGGGGTGCAGTGGTGATGTGTAGCAACCCAGGGGTGCTGGGAGGTGGACAGAAAGGCCAAGAGTGCAGGAGTCAGGCAAACTTGTGTTTGAGTCCAAGGTTATTTCTCGCTAGCTTTTAGACCTTCAGTAAAATATTTGACATCTCCAACCTCCACATTGACATCTGTAATGGGACTAATAATAGTACCTGGTTCTCTGTTAAGATTCTTAGTTCCAGCAGCAGCAGAGATCAACTCAAAGTAATAGAGGCAGAAAGAGGCTGTGTTAAAGGTACTAAGCTGTCATATAGGCTTCCCAGGGTACAGCCAGGGACCATGTCCAAAGTCACATGTCAGACTGGTCCCATGCAGATGCCCTGGGTGACATCAGATATACATCTGTGTTGGAACCTGAGTGTTGTTCCCCTTGGCCAGAGCTGGCTCCTCTATCTCTGTCCCTGTATCTTTGTGTCATTGACTCTCTGGTCCAGATCTCATTGATAGAGCCTGTCACTTGTCCATACTATAGCTGCAAAAGAAGCTGGGAAAGTAGGTTTTCAGCTTCTGTAACTGCAGTGGGGCACCTCTGCTCCACTCAGACCTCTGCCTGGGAGGCACTCCAAGAGAAAGGGAGCACGGGTGCTGGTTGGTAACAAGGAATATCCACTCCACCTGTCTCAAAGGTTAACCTGAGGATAAAACAGGTTGGATGTGAAGCACCCAGCAAAGTACATAGCATTGTATAGGGTTTTAAAGCTTAGCTGGAGGCTTCATGACAGCATACAGGACATGAGAGCAGTTTTGGAAGAACAACAAAGCACATTCTGACAAAGAAATAGGGTAGACATGTTAGAAAAACTCTTCTTGTGATCCTATCAGCCACCTTCACAAGTGTTTCCCACAGAGTTTGAATCCTAAATTTACACCTGATACATGAACTATGTTGACATTCAGGGAAGAGGAGAGAAAATCCCTGATTGGCCCAAAGGGGGACACATCTGCAACTGAGCCAGCAGAGAGAATCCTGTTTCCTTCCACGGCTGACAGGTGGGTATGAGGGTACACAGCCTTCCGAGCATGAGAACCAAAAATTCTTTTTATTCCTGTGAAGTGTTTGGTTGGTTAGTTTTTGGTTCTCATTTTTTGTTTTGTTTTGTTTTTACAATTGAACTTTGAAGAATTTTATGTAAATAATTTTTTTTTCTTAAATTCTTTTATTGGTACATTTTAGGTAGACAGTACGTTTACATTTATCTTTGGGTGCTTGTACCTGTACATGATGTATCTTGGTTCTTATTTTTTCCCCATCACCTGTGCGCCCTTCACCCCCTTCACCTTTCCCTATTTACATAGACTTCATTTCCATTTTATGGAAATAATTTTAGCAGAAATAAAGAAACTTCTGTAACAGCTTTTGGGGGGGGGGGTGAAAGAATTGAATTCATGGAAAAGGCATTTCTTTTGAGAAAAATTTCTTCCTACAAATAAGCTTAACTCCAGACTCACCAGTGATTTTCATTGTCAGTCCTTCAGAAGATCCCCACACTGGAATGAGGCAGCAAACACGGGTGACTTGAAGACTCACAGTGACTCTCATGTGGATTTTCACAATTCTCACTAATGATCTTCCTGCCTAGATAGATTTTCATTTCAACTCCGCCCTCACTTTCTTTGGAACTCAGATTTGTATTAGACCATCAGCAGGTTTGAGAAGAAAGATCGTAAGCTCTGTTTTCTTCTTGCTTCCCATGAAACTTGATGTAGAATGTCACTGCCCCAAAGGGAAGCCCAGCAGTTATTACTGCATGCAGTTTGTGTGCCATATCTGGTGAGACCTGGCCAGCACACCTCGGCTCCTTGGGGCACGCCGGGGTCTCAGATCTGAGTGCTGTGAGAGTGATCACTTAAGCAGTATTTATTAAATAGTACAGTGCACATGGCACTGAGCTAGGTAAGTAGTGGAACAATCACAGCCTGTGTCCCTTAGAAGCTCACAATATTAAACAGGGCATTTTTCAGAGCCTGAAGGCACCTGGTGAAGCATGGTGCTGAGTTCATTCACACCAGAAAGCTGGGCTTTCCTCTCAGGGCGCCAGTTCATACTTTCCTGCCTCCCAGGCTCTAGGATCAAACTCAGCTCATTTAAAAGGTCCATTTTGGGGTAATTCTCTAGAAATCGCTATGTTACAACAGCCTATGCCAGACCCCCCCCCAAACTTAGTCAGTTTCTTCCATCAGACCCACTGCACCTCACATAGATTGTAGAGGTGAACGTCACTTTACCTCTCCTGTCCAGAAGCTGACTCCTGTCCAGGGAGGCAGGACCTGCCCAGTGATTCTGGACTGTGGAGGAGATTGGCATGCAGAGTGCAACTTCTACAATACACAACCTCACACACAGTGCTGGGCATGTAGATGAGCACGTGGAAGTGAAAATTGTTCAGTCTGATGTGTGGGGGTTGGAGCAGACCTTGAGGAGAAGAGGGCAGTTGAGCTAGTTCGGGAAGTTGTGTTGATTTTGATGGGCAAGACTAGCCCCAGGCGTTCCAAACTTTTGCATGGGTCCTGGCAGCTTTTGAGTAGTATGTCCCCATGTGGGGCCTAATTCATTTACTTTAAAACACCTTGGGTCTGCAGGCTGGAAGAAAACTGTGCACCCATTCCACTTGGGGTTAGCAGCTGGCCCCTTCTCCTTTCCACTACTTCTTTACCACTCACTCCCTTTGCTTCACTTGCAGAATATTCCACTCCGAGAGCATGAGAATGACAAGGCAAAAGAGTGGCCACAAGCCAAATTTCAGCCAGGCCAAATGAACAAAGTCTTTTGGGATCATTCAGAATATGCAGTAACCCAGGCATCCTGCTGCTCTAGGGGACTGTAGGGCACTATGTACTGTTAAGCCCACAGGAGTGCTTTCTCCCATCTTGGGAATTGAGAAAGAGATCAGTGGAAACATTCTTCTGTAAGGTGTTTGGCAGTAGCACTGACAGAAAATCAAGTTCATGTCAGTGCTATAGAATTTAGAGGTCAAAAGGGCCTCAACAGGCCATGTACTGTGGTTCAGTCCCCGGACTTTAGTCTGGAGAGTGCACATGCCATACAGCAGATACAGTTGTTTTACTCAGAGTTTCTTGGAAAGACGTTGCTTAAAAATCAAGGTGTCTCACCTGTTACCCAATGTTTCTGTCTTGAACACCTCCCAACTCCAGGCCACCTCCTTTCTTCTTCCCGTTGATTTGAGGTCATACATGAAGAGCACCTGCCAGTTCTTCCATTCTGCCTTGCTATGGCCTTAAAGAATGGCTTCACCAAGCCTTGGATCTAAGAGAAGGAAATGTTTGCTACGCACCAATTCCTGTTCAGTTTCATCCTCCCATTCCCTTTGCCTATGATGATTTCAAATGATGATACATAATCATACGTAATTGTTCTATCGAGAGTAAATTATTCTTTTTTCTCTAAAGTAACAGGGAAATGATGTTTTAGTCTAAAGGATTTCATAACTTCACATACAAAACCAGCCAAGTTTGAAAGAAAACATTTCAAGTACATAAACTAAGACCTCTAACATGTGAGCTAGGTTTGGAAAGGACTGATTAGTTACATGGATGAGTTGCTCAGAATCCTCACTGATTTTGCTGGATGTTTGCAGCCCTGCATATGGGCCTCTACATCTTAAACGATCTGATTCACAATTGCTCTTTAAATGTGATCACTTATTTAAGTCAAATGTGCTCTGCTTCCGTAACATAGTAGCAGAATATGTTCGATTACATTTGTGCATATTGTTTAGAAAAAAAATGATAGTGTTATTACAAAAGGAAATTTTCTGGAGTCCTGATGACTTGTACACTATGAGTCCATCTTTCTGCCAACAAACTGGGAACAGTTCTAAAGATTTTGTGACACAGAGTAGTTGAAAAATGACTGCTTAATAGCAATAGTATGTGGGTTTTGTCAATAGTGTTGTGGTCTTTAGATCTGTATTATAATTATTCTGGCTGAATTCATTTCTTCAATCTATGAAGTAAACATTAAGTAAAGTAATCCAGATAGGAAATCTTCCATTAGTGAAATGTGCAATTCAGATCTGCCACCCCAGATTTAAACTATAAATAAGAATTTTCTTCTTTTGCAAAATAAATTGGTATGTATTATTTTATCCAGGGCAGCAGAAATAGAAGTAGGTCTTTCAATATTTTTGTATTATTAATTTTTTACTCTTTAATTTTATAACTAAATAGCAATTTATGGCACATGAGTAGCCCAAATCATTATTCTAATTTACTTTAAGGACTTATAATGGATGGGTAAAGGAAAAGAGTAGGCAAAGATTATTCTTTTTTGAAAAATAAACTTTTTCCTTCATTGTAAAGATTACGTACATTCTAAAGGCAGGTGGAGAGGAAAGCACCCATAATGAAAACACTCACAGAGAAATGTAGTTTCAATGATGGTGAGATGCCGAATCAGCCCGCTGCAGACAGGCAGGTCTGTGCATGCCCTACTGAGGTCCCGAGTTCCACGGAAGACGCTGAATCAGCCCGCTGCAGACAGGTAGGTCTGCCCACGTCCTACCGAGGTCCCAAGTCGCGCAGAACATGTCAAATCAGCCCGCGCCCCGGCAACAATCCACTGGACGCCCCGCCCCGCTCCTCTGTACAGCCACCTGGTTCCACACTACAAAGATGAAGAGGACATCAGACCACCAGACCACGGTACTGAGTCCCGCTGCTCCTGCCCCAGAGGTAGGGGCTTCTGAGCTGCCGTCCCACTGCTCCTGGTCCAGAGGAAGGGGCTTCCTGGTCACCATCCCTCCTGCTGCTCCCAGCCCACAGGAAAGGGCTTTTGCGCCACCATCCCTACCGCTGCTCCCAGCCCCTGTCCCACCTCTCCCAGCTCAGAGGAGGTAATCCGGGCAGGCGCTAACAGCCCCCCACCCCAGTTGAAATGAGGAAACAAGTAAAGAAGTCTCAAAACTAGACTTCCAGATCACCTACAGCAACCCCAAAGGGAAATGAGATGGAACACTCTGATACTCAACCACCTGGACCCACTGAACTGGCAACAAAAGGGGATCTGGAAAAAATGAAATCAGAAATAATCTCTCAGATAACAGGAGAAATTGTGCCCCTAGTGCAAGACATGATTAATAAATCTAGAGAGGAGCTCAGGAACATGATGGAATCCCAACATAGGAAACAAATGGAATCCGTAAAACAGATGCAAATAGATTTCCAGGACATGAAAAACTCCATTGAAAGTCTACACAGCAGAATGAGCCAATGTGAGGACAGAATTTCAGAAGATAAGATTGCAATTAGTGACCAGGAAAAGAAAAACTGCTTCAAAATTATAAGGGAACATGAGAAATCAATCCAGCAACTGCTAGATGATGCAAAGAAGAATAACATAAGACTGATTGGAGTCAATGAAGAAACAGGAGAGAGTGGAGATGACATAAAAAATCTCTTCACAGAAATAATGGCAGAAAACTTCCCAAGCAGGGGAAAAGAGCTTGGCATACAGGTAAGTGAGGCATATAGGATTCCAAATAGCCTTGATCAAAAAAATCTACACATAGGCATATAATTGTTAAGATTCCAGAAACTCAAGAGAAGAACAAAGTTCTACAAGCAGTTAGAGAAAAGATAAGAAACAAATCAATGATGGTGAATTTTTACCTGCTCTTTCTTGTATTCATGCTATTAGTGTGTAAATGTTTGTGGTTAATCTGTATTTAATATTACAACATGAAAATTATCCATGCCTTTATTGATTCTTCATAGACTTTAAGTGGCTGCATAACAATGCATTAAGAAAATTATTTAAAGACATTAGATTGTTTTGTTCTTTTAAATAAAATTACACTAGTCTCTTTATACACACTTTTCCAACTTCAGGATTAATTTAGATGGAGTACATTTTCAGAAGTGAGTACAATGCTGGTGTAATTTTCCTATTATTTATAAGACTATTTCAGGTCCATAATCATTTTTCTTTAGTAGAATCTTTATCCCTGCCCTTGGGACCATATACTCATCTACTGTAAGAGAAGACATGATCTTAATCCTGCAATGTTTAATTCTATAATTTCAGAGTATTTCCTCTTCCAAATGTCACTATTTCTAGGGAAAATCACATCTTTGTATTATTGCACTGTTGTTTTTCAAATTCACCATTTCCACATTCCACTTTGAAAATATCTAGGGCTAGATTCAGGATCCAGTATAGAAAAAGGAACTTATTAAAGACCTAAAAGGAAAAAGGGAGACACTTCTCTTGGCAGTACTGAAGCATTATTTATGTGGTAGGGCCGGAGTGATTTGATTTTATTTTTGTACCATTATGTTATGTAGTTCCCTGGAAGAGTGTGACACCAGGGTATGGGAATGTCTGTGCACACACATTTCACATCTGTGGCCATGTGAATATAACTGTGTCAGGAGCCCTAGATGTCAGTTTTTAGCATAGAAAGCATGATGTAGAGCTTAGTTCCAGAGTAACTACAAGGGAGATTCCAGAGGGACAAGTCTAAGAATGACTTAGAAATTATAGACTAGGTCACACAACTGTTATAAAGCTATCATCAGTTAATAAAACAAGGTTTTCTTCTCATTTGAGAAAAGTTGGCTTTTTTCCCCCTTGGAAAAAAAATATTGATGTTGGAGGCCTTTGGAACTTTGTCTGACCTTCTATCTGCTGACTTTTTCATTTTCTCTTTCTTTCTTCTTTTTTTTTTTTTGGCATATAGTGAGATCTGTGAAACAAGCGCCAAATGTGTTAAAAACAAATACACATCCCCTAAAAATAGTAGAGCTTCAATGTCTTTGCTCCCAGAACTCTGCTATTCTAGGGTCCACTGCTTCTCTGAATCAGATTTCTCAGAAAATGCTATCTATCCCTTCCCCCTCCCCTTCTGCTCCCACAGAAACTAGGATATGGAAACATTTGCAGGAACAAGTCCAAGAATAAACATGCAAATATTTTGAATGAAGAGCAAATTTCTAGTAAGGATGAATACGATGGTGTTTTTAGAGTGATTCATAAATGAGCATGATTTAAATGCAAATTCTTCTTCATAACTCCATAAGGTGAAAAAACAATACAAATAAACCAGAATAGAAAAATCACACACACACACACAAACACACACACACACACACACGGGCACATGTGTGCACAATGCTCACCACAGCCCTTCTGTGCACAAAATTATCCAGTAATAAGATGGTTGCTAGGGTCTTGCCTGAGGCCCTAAGAAAGTGCTTATGCAGCCAGAGACCATGCTGACTGCTAGGAACAGGGCAACAACTAAGACAGGCACCATTACTATACTCATTGAACAGCACATGCGTAGTTTTGAGTACATGGGCTGGGGTTGGAGGAGTACAGGTGCTATGTGAAATCATGGGACAGAAGATCCAACCTCGTGAAGACCATATTTTAGCCAGACAGACCTAGAGCTTGTGTAGCAGGTAGTCAGAATGGGAGAAGGAAGGTGTGTCAGTTACTTTTCTCTTGTTGCTAAGACAAAATACTTGACACCCAAAGATAAAGGGGGAAAGGTTTATTTTGCTTCCAGTTCTTAGAGGTTTCAGTCTATATTCAGCTGGCTCCAAGGCAGGGTGGCAAAGGGGCAACAGTTTATGACATTGGAAGACAGTGAAAGCAACAAGAGGGCCAGGATTTAGCTCTGTGGTGCTGTGCCTGCCTCACAAGCGCAAGGGCAAGATCCTGAGTTGGATCCCCGGTACCAAAAAAAGAAAAGCAACAAGAGACCTTACCAGCGTTTTTCTGCCCCTTTTATCTTATTCAGACTACTTAGGGTGGGTAGCACTCACAACCTTAATCCTAGTGCCCTTGGGCCTAGCCCCACCATGAGTCAATCACACATTGTAGATCCAGCTACATCTAAAAAAGCATGAGCCTTTGAGGGGAGGGGGAACATCCAAGCACAAGCCATAACAGATGGAGAAGAGAATTCCAGACCCAGGACCAATGCATTTGAAGGTCCCAGTACTTCCTGGAGGGCTGGAGCAGAGGGGAGAAGAGAGTGAAGGAGCTGCATAGGTAGACAGGAAGACACCGTAAAAAGACCCCTGAGACATTCTACTTGGATCCCACAAGTAAGTGAGGGAAATGAGTAAGAGGGAGTGACGAGGGGCCCAAGAGAGTTTTGAACAGTTTAGGTGTTTTTCTCCCTGCATTTTCTTCTGTATCTTTTTTTTTTAACCTTCCAGATACCTGATTGTCCTCTCCATTACTTGTATTAGCCAGGGAAGTAAGAAGATCCATGATGTAAAACTGTCTGACTTTTACTTTCAAAGGCTTAAGAACTCAAGGGAACTTGGAGATGTGCAAAGAAAGCAGAAAAGGGTTGAGGGGAGATGGAAGGCAGAAGTGCCAGGCTTCCCTTTAGATGAGAAAAAGAGTCCTTTGGAGTGGAGGACAAAGGAGAGGGGCTGTGGGTCCTAGAACAGTGAGTATTGGGAGATCACCCTCAGCAGCCTAGGAAAGTGGCATCCCCAGAGCCTGAAGCACTCGGGAAACAGAGATAGGGATGGACAATGACCATGCCAGAGAATTATCTACTTAGATGCTGAGATGCCCACCCCCAAGCCATCCCCTGAAGTCGGGATGCTTGACACAATTCCAGGGAGCTACAGAAACTGCAAGAATACTTGAGGATAAGGTTTCTATCAGCCTAGCAGCATGAGGCTTCGAAATGGAGAGAAAGGTGATCCATGAAAAATAAAGAGTGGTGATATTTCTTGCACTGCTGACATTTGGACTCATTCATATGACTGATGCATATTGAGAGGCTTATTCTAGATGCTGTGTGAAAAATGGATTGGAGAGAGGTATGAGGGGATGCAGGTGAAAGATAATAGTGGCCTCTACCAGGATGATAGAAATGAGAATGAAAAGAAGTGGATGGATTTGGAAAATATTTAGAAAACAGGAGAGCAAGTACTTGGCAATTGGTCTGATGTGGCAGTGAGTGAGATGGAGGAGCCAAGGATAACTCCCAGGTTTCAGAACTGACAAGTGGGTGGGTTAATACCTGAGTCCATTTCCCGCGCACTAACCACACAGATGGCTTAGGAAAAGCTTAGCTTGTGATTTCACCAAGTTAGTAAATACTCCCAAAGGCAGAGACTGTAGTTATTAGCTAAAGGCAGACAATCTCAAAGGTCAACACACTGCTAAAGATAGCAGCAAAGTCCTTTCTGTCCACTGTTCCATATAGAAAATGAGATACAGTGTGGAAAGGGCCTAAGGAACTGTATGGCTGGAAGTGTTCCCTAAAGCAGGAAGCTTCCCTTGGCTATGTGGCGACAGCCTCCGCTTCTGCATCCCCACTAAATCAGCACTCACTGTCTTTAAAGAAAGGCTGCATTTGGGATTTATTCCTAGTTGGAAGAAAGCTCTCTTTGCCTTAATAGAAAACTGCCACATTCACCCTCTGCTGCAGTTTTGCCCACTGGAGCTACATAGAATAAGTCCATTTCCTCTTGTGCATTACATTTGGAAGCCATCATCACACAATTCTCTACATCTTCTTACTCCAGGCTAAAATTATACATCATTCCCTTCAGCTGTTGTACTCAGTGGACATGCAGTTACAGGAACAGCCGTTAATATTTGTTGAGTGTCATGAGCAAAGCATTTTACACACATGTGACAGGTGGTTCTGGGAGTTCATCAAAACCCATTTCCTGTTCCTCTGGGGAACACAGCTTGTGCCTTGCGACTGTGAGTGAATATGAATGGAAGCAGTTAAGAAATAGGAACATCTTTCCCTCTGTGGTTAGGTGTCCTCCTTATCTGCTGGATGGTGGAAGGAACTCCAAGGACCACAAGCTGGTTGGAGAGAGAAAAGGATGATAGGAACCTGGGAACCTGTGCACGGACCACTTCACCACCATACTGTATCGGCCTGTGATGTGGATAAGAAATACTTGCCTGCATTGAGCCACTGGGAATTTGAAGTTTACCCATTATAGCACCTGGATTTACCTTAACTAAATTAATACAGAAATTGGTATTGGAAGTCAAATGCTGACATAACAAAAACCTAAAATCACTCAGCAGTCATTTCAGAAGCTCTCAGTGTGGGAGAAAGAGTCAGCGCAGTGGCACATGCAGCAAGATATTACAGGAAAGAGATGCGTGCAGGTGGGAGGGAGGAGGAAGAGGATTTTTAAAAACAAGTTGTATTGTGTGCATGTAACTACTCCCAAAAATGAATGTAAACTTTATGGGCTGCAAACATGTGCTAATAAAATAAAATTAAGAAAAAGAAAGAAAGGAAGAGAAGGGCCAGAAGAGAATTCACCAATTTTCAAGCAAGTTGGGAGGGAGCAGAAAAAATACAGGGATCAAGCATCTTACAAACTTGAGTCAATTGCTGCTGAACCCCAAAAGGTCAGAGATGCTTTATACCCCTAACAGTACGAAGACTGCTTTGGTGATAATGTTCCAATAAGAATTCTCAGTTGAACAAAACAAGTTAGTCCTGGAGCAAAAACCAGATATGCACCATGAGATGATAATGTTAAGTAAAATAAATCAGACACAAGCTTAAATATCACATGGCCTCTCTTATAGAGAAACCCAAACTATACATAAAGAGCAAAATAAAAAATAGATAATAGGAAGTAGGGAGGTAGATCTTTCCCAAGTGGGAAGAGGACCAGGAGATGGAGGAGGAGGGAGATGGAGGAGTAAGGAGATGAAAAAAGATTTGAGGTGTGTTACATACACGCACCAACTCTCCAGGAGGAATGTGATCATTATGTACACAAACCTGCACTAATAAAAAAGATTTACCTCCCCACATATTGTGACATCAACAAGCTATAATTTAATTTAAATGGAAAGGCATGAAGACAAGAAAGCAAAAGAATATGAAAATTTGAGAATAATATCTAAGGATGTGTACATTTACTAGTACAAGGAGTTGGCTGAAGTAAATAAATCAGAATTCTCCTCAGTTTCTGAGGAGAAACTTAGAAATCCTATTGCCAAAGAAATCCTATACACAGACCAGAAAACAAAAATCCCTTTTGACTGTTTAACCCCTAAAACAACCTTCGTGCTCCTGAATTTATACCATCAGGAAGCTGAACAGCCTGAGAGGAATCATATTTAAGAGGGTAATGGACAAGGAAGATTTCTCAAAAATGCAGAGCTAGTGTTCTTGGAGAACAATAGGCAGAGTTTTTCACAGAGAACAGGACCTGGAGGATCTTCTAGAGCTGATAGAAAGGATTATACATCACCTAGAGATGGGATGGAGCTGGTGCAATTGCTGGATGGGATTTGGGTGTCTCCCTTGGAAAAAGAGGGAAATGGGAAACTGGTGAGCAGAATGCTGGGCTATGGCTGAGATTTCTATGTGTTGTCTAAAACTCATTTCCTTTCTACTAGGGTGCACAGAATATACTTCCCAGAAGCCCTTGCAGTTAGCTGTGGCCATGAGACTGAATTCTTGCTAATGGGATGTGAGTAGAAATGATTTATGTCACTTTCTTGCCACAGAGATTAAGAAGAAGGTGGTCCCTGTTCTCTACTGCAAATAGAGCCACAAGTTAGAATGATCCTGAATCCCTGGGTGACAGTATAGAAGGCCACCTAATAGGAACATCCTCCCTGGGCATTGATGTGAGTAAGAAACCAACTTTAATTGTACTGAGTCACTAAGAAGTCTGGGTTTTTTGATTCTGCAGTCCATTTTACCTTAATAAATATAATGCATTATTTCCTTTACTATCCATTTGATAGGTGAAAAGTTAGAGAAATCAAATAACCTATTCAGGATGACTCATTTTGTAAGAGGGGCATTTAATGCCAGAATCAGGGCTATCTGATTTCAAAATAATGCCTTTTAATTAATGCACTAAACTGTCTCCCAGGAGAGCAGTCCTCCAGCTCTTACAGCTCCTCGACCTCTCTCCCCTGGATATTCATAATTTGTCTACATTTTTTTCAGAACACAAAATTTATGTTATAATAGAGTCACTGGAGTTATTTTTCCTTTCTGGAATCATTGTTTCTAAATGTGGCTCAGGAGTTCTTTGGTTATAGTGGTGGCCAAACTTCTAATCAACTAACCACTGACTTTGATCAACCAACAGTTCCAGACTTTCTCACCACAGCCAGCCCCTACTCTCAGTTAGAACTTGTATGATTTTTTAAATCTAAGGGCCGATTTTTATAACCCCCAAACAGTTTTAATTTCTTGTTGATAATTTTAGCCCAGTGTTCTAGTTCATCAACATTTCTCCAGAATCACCCAGATGACTCTCCATGTTGGAGATTATCCCATATTGGGGTTTAATCATCCCAGGGTGAGGCACAACATCTTTGAACCCTTGCTATACCCAGTCACTGTGGTGAAGACTTCACATGCTTACTTCATTTAATTTTTCCTCATCCCGACTTTACAAATGAGGAAAATTAAATTTTAGAGAAGTTAAGATCACACAGCTATAAGTGGAGTCTCTCATCACCCCTCATGATTGGATGGCCTGAATTTGTGTTAATATAGTATGACCATTTTTTCTCTTAAAATGGAAGCAAATTAGTATTTACTGAGCACATACCATGTGCAAGACGCTTCATTCACCCTACTTCATTTAATTCTCATTGCTGTCCATTGGCCAGGTGAAACTTAAAAAGAATAATTTTCAAAGATTTCAAACATGAAATAAAATTATTTTGAGAGTTTCTATAGAGTAGATGTGTATATAAAAATAAACAATGGTGCTGGGGATTTAGCTCAGTGGTGCCACCACCTGCCTCACAAGCGCAAGGTCCCAAGTTTGATTCCCGGTACCAAAAATAAATAAATAAATAGATAGATAGATAGATAGATAGATAGATAAATAAAATAAACAGTGGAAGCAGAAAGTAGCAACTAATTGTATATGTTGAGCCCAAGCTCACAAGACTGTGAATCTATAAGGCCAATGATCTTTCTTTCTCTCTGTGAACACTGTCTGGCACAAAAGTGCTTGATAGCAAATGAATAAATGAAGAAATACAGAGTTTAGTGGACTAATATTAAACTATACAAAACCTTCAGTCATACACATGTGAGACATGCTTTGAGGACCCATGGCTTCTTTCAGGAGGAAGAGCACAAAGAAAAAAATACAAATAAAACAACATGCGTGTATACACACACACACACACACACACACACACACACGACATGCATTTTTACTGTCCCTGACTAATTTTCTTGGGCATTTAAAGCTGAGCTACCCAGGCCAGCAGCATCATGAAGTAGATATGCAGATTACAGTTCTATAAACTTTGCATTTAAACCAGTACAAATCACCAAGACTTTAGCATTGTGGGTGTTGATCCTCTTAAATCAACATGTACAAATGTTCCATTGGCTTGGAATGATTTGAGCATAACTACAAATAAATAAGGGGTAGGAAGCTCACCCATACAGCCTTTCCCAATGCTATAGAAAATATAGCTTCTCTTGAAACAGATGACAGATAAAAGGGTGCCATATAAATCAGGTGGGGAACTCTGTTTGTGTCTCCTAAATGGTGGTCCTTGTCCCTGGGAGTTTTCTTTAGTCTTCTTATGACCTAAATCTTTTCTTATTCCCCTCCAGTCCCTTTCTCCTCCCTCTCTCTCCTTTTACCATTCTATTTCCTTCTTTCTGAGTCTATATTTCTTCTTTAACTCCCTCCCTCAGTCTATCCCCTCTCCTCTCCCTTCGTCCTTCTTTCCTTGTCTCTACAGTGGACCCTTGACTTATGAACTCAATTCACTTATGGGGGCGGGTTGTAAGTCAAGTTCGTTGTAAGTCAAGATTATTTTTCTCATAAGAAATAACAGTAATACCTATAGTGCATTCAGAACCTCCCAAAGCATCCTTTAACTACCCTTTTCATAATAAAAAAGGGTTGTATAATGTGCAAAATTGTTGTGATTAGAGCTGGCAGGAAACAATTAAATTGTGATTTTAGGAGCAACCATTCACAGGCTACATCATACTTCCTGCTCACAAATCTACCAGCTGAACTATTCACATGCTGTCATTTCAGGCAAAATTGTTTATACATCACAAAATGCTAGTCTATGTTGTGTCTGTTAGAGCCCTGGCAAGGAGTCTGCCTTGGATTGGACAGTTGGACCCACGCACATGGTCAACACAAAACACAAGAAATCCATATTTGAGCATAAGTATGCCTCAAACTCTAGTGGGATTTGGCACAACTGTGGCTCTAGAAATCCAGCACACACATCAGGTCACACATCAGAGAAAATCAAAACAGAATTAAGTTGGCCACTTTCTCTCTACAGAGACATGAGAAGCATTTTGAATTAAGTCTATAAAAACTTGTTTTTCATGTTCAAGTCAGCCAAATATTATTATGCATGGCCAAATATTATCAGTACCCTAATTTATATAACTTTTTCTCATATGCCAGTGAAGAACTCCCAGATACTGATCCAAAGCGTGGATTCAGAGGCAGCATATGACCAAATGGAGCTTTGTTTCCTAAAGAGCACTGAGATCACTGGATAAATATCCATCTGCCTAGGACAATTTGCATGTGTTCCTGCTCAGTGGATGGGAAAGGACCAAGGTCAGGCCCATAATCTTCAGGAGTGGAAGGATAAAACTCTTTCACAATAAGTAGAACACAGATCCCTGGCTCCTTATGGTCCCTGACCTGGCTTTCCACAGACCCCGAAATTGAGAATCTTTTCAGATTTATCCTCCATGCTTCCCGTGTATGAGCTCAAAATCTCAATCACATCCATCAACTCTTTGTTCTCCTGATTCTCTTTCTATGTCTGAACTAATGTGATATTTTTACTTTTACATTTCCAGACTATAATCATCCTTCAAGTCCTAGGTCATATGTTGTTTCCAAATAGAAACAATCTATTGTATTCCCTCTCTAGCCATGCAGCACTTTGTGCCTCTTTAAAGATGTTTCTCATTTTCTACTCAGTATTCCAGTTGTAACCAGAGAGAAATCCGTTGTCACTAGAGGGAGTGCTAAACAAAAAGAACAGAAGATCTTTGCTTCCAGCGATGGGAGCTCCTGCTCCTCCAGCGCTCCCACCTCACCAGTCGTCGAACACTCTGCGCCACCCTTCCCACAACACACACTTTTCCTCTTAGTGTTCTGGAAGAGGGAAAATACTCAGCTGAACTGAAAAAATTTAAAATAGCAGCAGCCAAAGAATGAAATGGTGAGCGCTTTCTCTCAACCATATGCCCAGTCTAACATCTTGCCTAGTGTCCAAATTAGGAAATTAAATGATCAACACCATCAATGAGAGAGAGACAAGCATAGATCTTAGATGAGACCAACACTGAGGCTTTAGACTTTCCAGGCAATGTGGAAAGTTGAGAGCTCACCTATCCAAGTAGGAGAATCAGAGATCTTAAATGAGAATCATGCCCAGGAAGATTTCCTCTCTCTCTCTGTCCCCAGAAATGGTGAATAATGCTAATAGACACTTAAAGTTGGAGACCTCTGACTTCTCATTTAGTCCAAAGGCATAATGTCTATCTATATGTTCACATGTTTTATCAATTAATCCCATTTCTTCACCCATTGCAAAAAGTACACTTTGAAGGTAAAAGGCATGGTAAAAGGAAGTGATAGCACTTCTTCAGGTTTTCTGTACAAAGGAATTTGGTTGACATTTGTCCCTGATTTCTGGAAGACAGCCTCTAAATGCTTGGAGTTTCCAAAGTGATAGGAGTCTTTGTTATTCATGGTAGGCACCTTGAACCATATCTGAGTTTCTGCCAATGAGATGATTCAGAATGGAGATGGTCATGCCAGAGAGACCAATCAAGTGATTAGAGGGGTGGGGCTTTGAGTCACGTGATGGCAGTGTGTCCTATGGGGAAGAAAACTGGAGACTGAGCTATGTAGATAATAGTTTCATCAGTCATCCCTACGTAATGAAGTCCAATACAAACTCTAAACGTTAAAGTTTGGGCATGCCCATCTGATTGGTATTATTCTGTATATTGTCACACACTAATGTGCCAGAGGATTGAGATTGCCACATCCCTGAGGACACATAAGCTTTGCTCCCCACCTCTCCTTGTGTATGTCTTTTTTGCCTAGTTCTGATTCTTATCCCTTTGCTATATAAAATTGTAGTCATAGAAATAGAGCGTTCCTAAGTTCTGTGAGTCATTTTGGCAAATTATCAAACATGAGAAAGGAGTGAGAACTTTCAGATTTAAAGCTAGTTGGTCATAGTGCAGTTGGCCTAGAGACACCAAGCTCACAGCTTGAGAACATGAAGTTAGGTCAGTATTGTGGAAGACTGTGCCATATGGTGCCAGAAGTCACTGCAGCAGGGTAGGACAAGATTTGTGACCAAAAGTTACTATTTCTGAATCCAGAGACCTGGGCTTCCTATGAAAGAATCATGATCTAAATAAGAACTCAATGTTTACATATACCAGAGAGAAGGCTGTGTCTTGAACAACGTCCTGGTTCCCTGTACAACCAGTATAAAATCTTAATCTGTGTTTGTAAAATGAAGTAAAGAAGTCTTATGACTATTAATTTTTATCAATATTAACACAAAGTTTTGTAAAAAGTCATATGTCTTTTATGTCTAAGTTAAAAAGAAAGCACCAAAATAGTGACAGTAGTTATTTCTGAGTAGGATAGTTGCAATATCCAAAAATATATATATTACTTTTTGCTTGGTTTTTTCTGTTTACTCTATTTTTACCTTTGTAACCTATTAATTAGGTGAAGTCCTGGAGGAAATGCAGCAAGCTTCTGGGAATGAGAGATGTTTGCCAGACTGGGTAAGGCTGTGGGCTTTTGCTAGACCAACATATGTATAATGTATAATAATAATTCTCTCCTGTGGGTGTCATTTTGGCTCTGTGATTTGGGGCAAGTCATTTCACCATATGTTAAACTGGGTCTCACACAGTATGACTGCTAGTATTTCTTCCCACTCTAAAATTTTAAGTGTAATCTAAAGACTTCAGTTTTTGTGCCCATATCTCAAAACATCCACAGATGTTGGAGGTGAAGGAGAAGAGTTCTTGAATAGGTGAGCTCTGCTTTGAGAAGATTTGCATAAAGCTGATTTAACAAGTGAAAAATGGACTGTGGCAGACTAATGCTGGGAGGCTTGGTCTGCTCAGTATCTGGCCCACACAGCCTCTTCTGATCAGATCTTCAAAGTCATATGGTCTCTATTTGCTTTTACAATAAATAACTCAGGCTTATGAGTTAGACACCAGTTAATGAAATCATCTAACCCAGAGGAGAGCAATCCTCCTGGGCAATCATTTTGGAAGCCTAGACCATCTATTAGTTTAGCCAAGCCTGAGGCTTTTATTCCTGCCCATGATAGAATTATAGGATTCGTCCCAATTCCAAATGACCTTTGTTCTGAAATCTACCAATGATTGCTGCAGAGGTCAAGGAGGGCTTGTTCGTACAGATCTCACTAATGACACAAAGAAATTCTCATTCTAGTCAAAAGTCTCATTCAATACTGGTGAGTACTTGGAGTCCACAAGACAAGGAGCTTCTGATAAAACCAGGTTTACCTAATTTCTTTGTTTATACCCATCCTGAAAAGACATAGGACTGATTCCAGGAAGAATTGTTTTGGAATATACTAAAGGTAGCATCTTGAGGTGTTGTGATTCAAGTTGGGAAAGAAAACTATTGGTGTATTCATATATATTGAGAACAAACCCACCATAGGTGCTCAATAAATAGCAAGCAATCAATCAATTCTCCAGCCACAGAGACGCTGCCTTCCAAAATGTAGTCATGCAAGGGAGGTTGGCCCAAGACCTATCTTGCTCTTCCAAGAGATGTGACTCCAAACTCCAGGAAAAGTTCTGGGTGGGTTTTTTCCCTTCACGGCACAATCCTTGGCAGCACTGGAAACAGTGTTTTCCAAAAAAATGAGATTCTGCTACATGCTCGTCAAAATTTTATAACTTAATGAAAAGAGAATCTTAAATTATAGTCAGGCAGCTGATTGGAAGTGGCTATACCTGTTTTCAGAAATGTGCTAAGTAAAAAATTGATGTGATTTTGAAAATGCAAATCCATTGTATGGGACTCTAGCACTGAAAGCACCTGCTGGAAGATAGCCACAAGCTACATTTATTAGAGTCATTTTGCATCAATCAGTATGCCTTGAAGACGACATTCTGTATTTTTTATTTAGTGATCCATATATTAAAATTTCATCTCTAGGTGTTGGGAAAGAGAACATTAAAAATGCACCATAATGGTTGGCAACCTACCATTATTGTTATTTTTTAAACACAGCTATTGCAAGCAATTATGACTGATGTTTAAACAAGTGCAATTGTCCAATTTTCAAGTTAGAATACTAAGGTCTTACCAAATGTGAAATTCATTTCAGAGGGTCTCAGTTCTTCATTGCCCTTTAAAATGATGCATGCTTTAATGGTTCTTTGGGCACATATGATCTGCAAGACTGTTTCAGCTGTAACTTTATAGACCTTTTGAAGGACCGTTTATCTTTGGTTTAAGAGAAGGGAGCTAAAGTTATATGATCATTTATGTTTTCTATTTAATAGCCATGTATCAAATCTCTACATACTTCTTAGCCTGGTGGGATAATAATTGGATATATTAATCATGGGAGGTTTTTTTCCTTTGCAGTTTTTTAGCCCTGAGACAGTGTGAGCATCTCTCCTCAGGACCATTAGACATGTGACCTCCGCTAGACGGCAGTTTCAGAGGGGATAGGTGAACAAGGGACACGTTATGAGTCTTTAAATTCAAAATCTGCTGATCCTGGAATGTACCAGAAGCAGTGATGGGAATCGGTCTGAACCATTCTCCATGGGGTTTCATCCTGCACTCTACTCAAATTAGTGATCTTTAGCACTGGTGAGGGGAAGAGACCATTGAGAGATTCCTGAGCAGCCCTAGGATGGGAGCAGATACTTTGCCCAGTTTAGAAGATGAGTAATCAGATCTAGATGACTGAGCCTGTTTTCCATGATGGGCAATGAAAGGTAGGCAGTCAATTGCTTGTGTTACCATGTCTCTGGGAAGCAAGCTAAGCGGGATATCACACTTAGTGGAAAGGAAAGAGAAAAGATAAGAAATGTTCTCAGGTCTTAAACCAGGACAAGAAGCCAATCCAGAAGGAGATATGGTTTGGAGCTTCCAGCCAGTGATCTGACCAAGGCATTGTCCTTATAATAGATGCTAATTTTGAGAAGTAAAGACCAACTTTGACCCAAAATACATGGTGTATCTCAGAGAAGCCTGTTGATATAGCTACAAAGAGGCCAGATCATGTCCTACTTCCCTGATAATTCACTCTCTAAAACCATCCCAGGTGCCTTGTTGCTGAGGAAGGCACCAAAGCCTGTCACAAATACCTTGTTGCTAAGAGTGACCATACTGAACCCATAACCCCTCACAGGAAAAAGAAAGAAAAAAGAAACCCTTAAATGAATGAGTCTAACTTTAAAATTATTGATAAAATGTTAAAAGTGACCAGGTTGAATCTTGGCCACCAAATGAGGAGAGAATTTAAATCTAAGGATGAAGCCATGATTCTTACAAATTTGTAGCTTGAGAAATGAGCTTTCTCTATAGTGTAATGTGAAACACTCTCACTGTCTGCAAGTATTAACAATATACTGTGCAAAAAGCAGAGATATAAAATAAAGTTTGACTTAGTAAGATTGTCAGTCTAGGGTTTATGTGGCGCATGAAATGTCATCAAAAGGCTGTTCCCACTCCAGCCCACTACTCACTAGTGTAGGTGAGTAAGCTAGGTGAGTCATTTAGTCTTTCTGCGACTCTTTCATCTACAAAATGGAGATCACACTGGTCTAACTCACAGTGACTCTCATAAGGTCATGGAGAAAGTCAAGTAAGAAAAAGGGTGTGAGTGTACTTCTTAGGCTGTAAAATACTGTATAAATATAATGTATTTTAATTCTTTCTAAGTAGAAGAAACATGGAGAGATCAGTTATGAGAGGCAATAAGAATAATCAGCAGATAACCATCTGTCCTGAAGATCTGAGAAGCAAAAGCTCACTTGTGATTTCAAATAATTCTTCTAAACTGGAATATTAGAAGAAATAGTGAGAGTCTGATTATTTCCAGCACTATGCTTTTAATCGCATCTAGACTGAATAAATGTGGAAGGCATGATACCTCCCCATCCCACTTTCACCTTCAAAATGTTGGGAAAGATACAACCAGAAGTTGATACCAAGTTATTTTCATTCGGTTCATACATTGTGTTCATCTTTATTTTACAAGGTTGAATTCTGACTCCTTATCATACTAATTCTTCATTTCAGAAGAATGTATTAGATGTGTGACAACCAATATAAATAAAAATCTCAATCCTTTTATGCTTCACATCAAGGAAAGAAAGTTAAAGGCCAAGAAGCTACAAGACCCTGAAAAGAAATTGGACCACAAAAAACAGGACCAGTGATGGATAAACAAACTCTGGGAGTGCAGGCATGTGAATACAGAGGAATTACTCAGCACAGACCCAAGTCTGTGTGGCCCACCAGACACATGCTGCACGAGAAGACAATACATGCACACATATAACTTACAATGTTCTACCCCCCTTTCCATGCAATTGGAAATATTACAAATTGTCTCTTACATATAGCAATTGTGATTACACATGTGTTTTACTTTATACATACATATTACTATACTTTATCAGGGTATATATGCATTATAAGAGTTTTCCAAGGGTGATTGGACTACATACATTTCTTGTCTTAAATACCAATGTGGAATCAAGTCTCCATGTAAAATGGGACTTCGCTATACATCTTAATCACATCCTACTAAGATGAACAGAATTTTAAATATGAAAGAATCATGCAACTCTCTAAAGCAGAGTCATCTTATTCATATTTACCTACCTTTGGGGATTGATAACCAAAATAAATTTGGTTCTAAATTGATTTGGAAGTGAATGTTTACACTACATAGATAGACATTTAGGTAAGATTTTTACCTCCTTTGCTAACCTGTTTATTTCACTTAAGGCTAACCCAATTCCAGGATCCATACTGCATTTTTAAAATCCATAGGAACTTGGCTTTCAGAAGTGCTGGCTTCACTGTGGAACAGAAGGTAAGGTGAGAAATGTGTCTCACACATACAACCAAGGCCTGATATAGGCAGAGACATCAGATTTGAAAACAAATCTATTTCAATCGTCCCAAACTATGACAATAGACATGTAATCCTTGGGAAGGAGCATGAAAGAAGTCAGAAAATAATCTTAAATGTGCTCTGCTGCTTTACTAACATGCTCAGGAGACCCAAATAAATTTTTGTTGAGAATAATTCCACCAATGTAATGATATGAAATTATGATTGACATTTTCAGTGGGCAAACTTGTGATAAAATTTGTTTTTCTAGTACCTTTCAGACTGGTTACCTCTAAACACCAGAAAATTCAGGAATGGGAAGATCATTGTAGCACCTATTACAGCACAGGGGAGACTCTGAATGAATGGATATGCCACCAGCACCCTGTGTGATGTTGGTACATAGAGTAAATTCCATATTTCAAGGAAAGGAAGTGGAACTGTTCCTAAATTCCATATTTCAAGGAAAGGAAGTGGAACTGTTCCTAACATCACTATCTACGGCAAAACAACCCTCAATATGTCATCTTCAGAAATGCTGGGGCTTCACTGGCCACAGCTCCTCAATAATCAGCTTGTTGAGAATACCTGACCCAATGCTTCCACACTGGCTGGTTTTAAAATAATTATCTAAAACACAAATTTCTATACTCTGTTCTATGGAGCATGGGTATTTCAAGAAAGCCAGTAGTTAATTCTCTGACCAAAACACTTCCATTTAAACTATTTTATATATTGAAATTTTAGTATTCCATTTTTTAAAAGTTCCACTGTTAGAAAAAATGCTCTTTAAATTTCTGATCTAAATAAACTGCAGTCTCAATCATTAATTCTTTTCATTTACATCTGGATATAAATAATACCTCCAGGCAATGACTGTTATAGGTTAATGATGCATAGACTTAAAGGGTAATATCCTGAATCAATTTTCAATGGAAGCCTTCTGATTTAATTGAATACTCTGAGTTTGAATTACAAAAGAGCAAATCAGAAACACCTGCATGCCTATGCATTATTTCAGTGTCTGTCATTTCTCCCATGACATGCCTTAGTTGGCTAAATACTGTAAATCAATGACTTCTAATTGATCTTCTGTGTCTTTTTCATACCTTTATATTTTAGTTGCCTTCTAAGAAGATAAGCCTTAATAAAATGAACATTCAAGCTCCTTCTCATCAACCTAAGTACCTCATAGGCTTCTCTCCTTTTCTTGCTGGCTGACTGGAAACTTCTTTTTTACCCATCCTAGAGCCATGGTTTTTCCTTGTAAAGCATACAACTCAAATGTCTTCCCCAAGTCAGAGTGAAGCCCCACGGTTTTGAAGCGAAAAATGGAGGGTTTCTGTGCACATATGCATTGCTCTGAAACTTGGATATTAAAGCCAAGCAATTGCTGGCCAGTTTTACAGCACTTTAAGCGTTCAGTACTTAACACATAGCTCTGCATATGATGAGTCAAGTTCAGTGTCATCGTTCTGGTGAGCCACCAAATAAAAGGCAGAAATTTTGGCACTTCCTTTGAGGGGAAACTTCATTTAGCAGGTAATAGGTTTTCCTAAAGAAATGTCCGTTGGTTTTAGTGAGAGACAGTTGGGCTCCCTTTGGAGGGAAGTCATGTAAAAGATCCATCCACTAGTTCTACACGAGAGTTTTTTCCATGACAATTTACTATGCGCCTGGGAAAAGAGCTTTCTATAACTTCCACAGCAAGTCATTTGGAAGAGGAAAATGTGGTCAGGCAGGGAAGGGGGAGCACCTCCGTCTTATCACAAAGGATCCTTTGATAGATGGAATCAGGCTTGCCTGGTTGATGGACCCCAGGTCTCCCAGGGCCAAGCTTACCACAAATAAGCACTGATCCTTGCTCTCTGGACAGCCCTGCACTGTGAAAGGGGCTGTCTGAGAGGTTCATGAAACTAGAGCTTATCATGTTCCTACAGAAACTCCTCAAGGGCTCCACCAACCACCATACTGCTTAGGGCCCCTGGGTCTGAAAGGGCCACAGAAGACAACCTTTTAATATGGCACAGCCCAGAAGAGGGGTCAGAGGAGGTCCACAGCATTCCTCAAGGCCAGGACTGACACAGTGGAGCTGACCAAGCTGTTTCCACTTGTTGGGCTGAACCCAGAAAAAGTGTTTGGCCGGACATGGTGCTGAGTTTTTCTGTTGTCTTCTCGTGTTGACCCACTGAGCAAATATGATACCCACCATCGCTCAGGATTTTGCAAGTTTATAATCCATATAGAAGAAACATTGTTATATAAACTTTGCCAAGACTATAGGCCTTTTAAATTCCCAACTAAGAAGCTGAAGAAATTTATGGCAGTGTTGCTAGATGGGGAGGCCAAGTAAACGCACAATGTTGATCTTAGGTCTGTTTAAATTTCTCTTGCCTTCTGGCACTTGAAGCAGTAGTGGAAAGAAATCATTTACTCACAGGAGCATTAAGCATTTGGAAATGCAGGGTACCAGGGAAGAGCATTAGGAACATAATTGATGTGGTACATGTGGTCTTGGCCTGCAGAGGGCAGGCTCTAACTCCCACACTGGAGCCATTGGTGTCATGGATGGCACAAAACCTAATGGCACCTTTGAGCAATAAATACAGTGAACTCCATGGAGGCTTAGTTTTCCTACCAGTGAAGTCTTGATCATGAAGCAGCTCTCCCTGCTCCCCCATAAAAGGCCACACTGCTGGGAATTGGAGCAGTCATCTTATAAGGAATATCCAGTTGGCCTCATACTCTAAGAACGTGGCTCTTTCACGAAGGTTTCTTCTGCTCCTTGGAATTTAGTTCTGGGTCTTTCTTCTGCCTTTTCTGTCTGTAAGGACTTCAGGATTAGCAACAGGAGCCACACAACCTCAGATCACTTTAGGACTGCAGTTGGAAGAGAATGAATTGAACCCTAAAGAAAAAAACAAAACAAAACAGCATTTAGCACAGGATTTGGCTTTCATTGGCCAATCACATGTCTTTGTGGGAGAATCTGAGGTTCAGTCAACAGTGACACTTTCGGCAAAAGGTTGTGATTCTGCAGACCTCACGGGGGAGGGCAAAGCAGAATGCTGCAGGAATCTCCACTCCTGTGGAGAGTTGAAGTGAAATGAAGGAGCTACTTCTACATGCTAGATTACCTTGACTTAACACAAGATGAAATCCAATCTGATATGTGAACTGGCAATGGACTAACAAATGACTCAAGTAAAAAGTCATTTTAATGTAAAGTCCTGGACATGATGGATTAACCTTCCCAGGAAGCCTGCTAATAGCTGCCCTTAAGGTTCCTGGCTACAAGAATTTCTGGATATGATGCCTAAGCCTTATCTCCCATCCTCCCACCGTCTCCACTCTAGTGCTCAGTTGTGTGTAATCTGAGCATTTTACATAGGAAAAACTTGCTGGAGTTGAAACTGGAGGAAAATATATATTAATAGAATTTATAATTTAATAACCCAATAAGACAGACTAGAATTTATTGGAATAGTATCTCCTAAAGACCTTCCATATTCCAACTTTTATAATCAGTGACCTAGATCTTTCAAAGAAAAGGAAAGGATGTCTGGATATTTTTTTGAGCTGAAGAAAGTAGAACTTTTTAAAAGTCTATAAGTTTCTCTATAGGTATAAGGAATGATGTGAGAGAGAGAGAGAGAGAGAGAGAGAGAGAGAGAGAGAGAGAGAGAGAGAGAGAATGGCTCTGATTTCTAGCACTCTGAAGCAGGCATGACTGTCTCCTGTTCTCATTGCCTCTAGGCTCTGCCCAGCTCCCATTAAGTTCCGGGATTTGTGTATATTTCGATGCAGACACTCAGATGCTTTCTTTACTCAGGAAGTTATTCTCCTCACGCCTTGTGAGGTCTTGGAACAAAAATTAGTTGCGAAAGAAACAAATCCTGCTCCTCTGCCCAGAAAAAAGTCACATTGCATCATGTAGCTAAAAAAAGTTTGGTTGGTTTTTTGTGGAGAGAGGAGGGTGGAAATAGTGCTGGGTGGGGTAGAGAGGAAGGCGGAAGGGAGGAGGCTCTCCTGTGTGTAATCTTTCTCCTCAGAGAACTGCACGTGCAGGTTGCTGTCTGAAACTGTGGCTGTAGTGGAACAAAGACACATGAGCAGAAGGGTACCACCTCGTAAGTCTGAATATGTGTGTCAATGCCTATGAGGATTTTGTTCAAGGCCCCACTGTCTACGTTCTTCAGGTCATTCCTGGCTCTCACTCTCATTAATTCTGCCACCTAAATACTAAAGTGTTTCTCAATCCCAAGGAAACATACTTTATAAAAAGTAGGTTTTACATTTAGGTTTTTAACTCAAAGTGGATTCCCCATCTCCTTGACTGAGGGAAGACATGGATTAGAAAGGCTCTGTTTATTAGTGTAAAGATCACCCACAATATGTCTGACTTAGCCACTGGGGTGCCTGGGATCAAGGAATTTTCTCAGCTTAACTGCTTTGCAGCTTCTATCTTTGCAGAGCTCTTAACCAACCCTCCTGAGGCAGAAAGAATGTCAAAAACCAAGACCCCTGAGAAGGATTCCAAGTACAAATGACTCAGCTTCTGCTCAGGAAAAAGGATTTCTTAGAGATTCTGCCTTACTGTAGGTGATTATTTGAGGCAGGTGAGACTGACAGGAGACAGAAGAGAGCATTCCAAATAACACAAATGATTTGAAACCAAGAACAGAGGCGGTAAATATCACCCATCTGACCTAGTTACTTTCTCCTTAGCAGAGATAACACTCTGCCTCCTAGTGACCCTAAGATGACTCAGGGGACAGCAGCCCAGCAGGACTGATGCCTTCTCACTAGTCAGCTTGCTTTTGTCAGACTCTGGTTCTCTTTACCTCAGTTTTTCTCATCTGTAAAATGGTAATAATTCCAATACCAAGCTTATAGAGTTATTCAAAGAACTCATGATAGAGACATGCAGTGTACTTGGAATAATTTTATATATTCAAAGTGCCCCCAAAATTTAGCTATTATTATAACACATGTCAAGTCCCTAGCATAGCTAGATCTTCCATGAAAGCTAGTTTTCCTATTCACAATCCTTAATTACTATGGCATATGCAAAATGAAACAGCATGAAATACCTACATTACTTCTTGTGCTATCAGACCTGAGCTCAAACACTGCCTTAGCTACACTAGTAATTTGACCTCAGACAAATTACTTTCTATAAGTGTTGGTTTGCTCATCTCTAATAAGCCCTATCTCATGGGGTAGCTATGAAAACAAAATCAGAGACTCCGTGTAAGAAAGTATTTTATTTGATGGTGATGTGTGGATTAGAAACTGTCAAAAGCCAAAAATGTGTGCTCAGAGCTCACTGGTCTGCTAAAATAAGCATTTACTGAACTCTGATTATGGGCAGGCACTTTTATGCTAGGCTCCAAAAATACAAAGGCGAATATCACAAATTCCTGCTCTCTGAGAACTTCAGGTCTAGAGAAGGAGACACATGAAACACATCATCTTCATTCTGTGTGGCTCTCAATATTGTGAAAGCATATTTAGAAGACCAGGGGAGCCTCAATAAACATATTGTTCCCTTGCCTAAAACACCTTCCTCCAACTCCTCACCAAATTAATTCTTATTGATCCTTCAGCTTCAGATGATTTCATTTGGTCAAAGGAGCCTCCTGAAATCTCAAGACGCTTTATACTTCATAGGTACCCCGTGTTTCTCACTTTCTAATAATCATTAATTTCACAGTGACTTCATTAGATTCCCTCCCTGCTAGCTGCATTTCCAGCCTGCTAGCATTTTCAAAGTTGTGTTAACTCATTCACTTGGAAAATGCAAAATAAATCTTTTATACAGGAAGAATGGATGTGCTCCCAAAGCTGCTCATGGGTAGATGAACTGACCCCATAAAGTGAATCAAGTATTGTAGGACATGGGGTAGCCTTCATGTCTTCCCTTTGGTCTGAAGGGCCTTGTGGCAATTGTGTGATCATCATTTCAATTCAGGGCATCAAGAATAACTTAGAGTCCAGAAATAGGGTTGGAGGGTGGCTCAGTGGTAGAGCAAGCACCTGTTTGACATGCATGAGGGCCCTGAGTTTAATTCCCAGTTTAAGAAAAAAGTTTAAGCAAAAAAATCTAGAACTCTTCTCTCCCATAAAAAGTCTGATGATTTTCAACAAGGATGTCAAGACCATTTGAGGGAGAAAGGACAGTCTTTCCAACAAATAGTAGTGGGAAAGTGGGTTATCCACATACAAATTAGTAATCTTGGGTCTTCACATTACATTATATATAAAAAATTAACTCAAAAGAAATCGAAGACCTAAATGTAGTAGCTAAATCTAAAACTCTTACCAACACATATGGAAAAACATTCTTGATGCTGAACTTGGCAGTGATTTCTTGGATATGACACCAAAGGCACAGAACAGAAACAAAATAGATAAATCCAACTATATCAAAATTTAAAACATTTATGCTTCAAAGAACACTATCAACAGAGTAAAAAAGACAACCCATGGAGTAGAAGAAAATATTTGCAAATCACACAGCTGATATGAGTTTAATATCTAGAATATGTAAAGAACTACAATTCAACAACAAAAATTAATAACCTAGAAAGAGGCAAATGGCAAAATAATATTTATCTACAGAAGACATAGCAAATAACCAAAAATAACCTGAAAAGTTTAGAGAAATAAATACAAACCAAAACTGTAATATGATACCACTTCACACCATAAAGATGGCTATTGTCAAAAAGCTAGAAAATACTAGAATGGCAGGGTTGTGGAAAAATTAGAGTTCTTCAGCACTGGTATGGGGAATGTAAAATGTATAGACACTATGAAAAATGATACAAATAGTCCTCAAAAAATAAAAATAGAATTATATGATCTAGGAATTTCACTTGTGGGTATATATACAAAGCATTTAAAGCAGGATCATGAAGAGATACTTGTATACCCATGTTTATGAAGGAATTGTTCATAACAACTAAAAGGTAGAAGCAACCCAAGTGTCCACTGATGAGTGAATGGATAAACAAAATACAGTGTATACACAAAATGGTGCTTTATTAAGTTTAAGAAAGAAGGAAATTCTAACACGTTACACATATATGAAAATTAAAGACATTATGTCTAGTGATATAGCAGTCACAAAAGAACAAACATATGATTCCACTTAATGAAGCTCCTAAAGTAGAAAATTCACAGACACAAAGGGTGGTAGCTACCAGGAACTGACAGAAGGGGGATAAGGAGTCATCAGGTAGTGGGTAGAGAGATTCAATAAGAAGTTCAGAAGTTCTGGCTATGGTCTTGATGGCTGTCCAATCAGGTGAGTATACTTAAAACCACTGGACTATACATTTAAAAATGGTTAAAATGGTCCTTTTTGGTTTTTTTTGGTTCCGGTGATCGAACTCAGGTCCTTGTGCTTGCGCAACAGGCGGCGAAACCACTGAGCTAACTCCCTGGCCCTAAAATGGTACATTTTATATTATGAATATTTTTTCAAAATTAAAAAGATAAAAACGTAAACGAATAGAATCACTCAAACAAAAAGCACAATGGTAATGAAAAGTGTCTAAAAATCCCATTGCAGGTTTGAAATCTGAGGTTCCTATCCACATGCTTTCTTTGAAAGGCAGAAGGGCAATGGCAGTTCAAGCTGGAGGAGGAAAGCAAGTGAAGCAAGAAGCAGTTTGGTGTTCAGAGTGAGGCTGGAGTCAGGAAAACCCAAAGACAATGACCTGCACAAGCTTCACTCCTGCTTCTTTAGACATTCATCTATTTCAGGGAAATGGACTCCATCTGGCCTGAGTCATCAGGATTTTAGAAATGTTGCTTTGAGGGCTGGGGATTTAGCTCAGTGGTTCTGCCACCTGCCTCACAAACGCAAAGACCTGAGTTTGATCCCCAGTACCAAAAAAAGAGAAATGTTGCTTTGAAGAGTTTGTTGGTGTGCAAGAAAACCCTAGCGTCTTCCTTCATTTTTTAATCAAAGAAGTTTTGTGATTAGCCAAAAGACTGCACAACCACAGGCCTCAAATCCATATCCAAAGCTCAGGTGCCAGAGTCGGAACACTTTCAGAACTTGGACCAGGGGAAAAGGGCTCCAAGGAAATGCTGCAGAATGAAAGCTGCAGAACTCTGAGTACCTAAAAAGGGAGCCAAGATGAACTCAAACTTTTTAGGGATCTCTCATAAAAAGCAGGAGGAAGGCAGAAAGGCTGTGATCCAGCCATGGCCACATAGTTGTATAGGTCATCTTCAAAGAGACACAGCTCATAGAAGCATGGCAGTTCCTCCTGGCTCAGGTTTGGAGTGCCTGTCAATCTCAGATGGAAAAAGTAGCTGCAAGAGGGAAGAGGGGCAGGATGCAGGAGGGTGCTCTCAACCATGGGAGATGGTGTTTTAGAAGAAGATAAACCAAATCTATTCATGGTTCTTTTTACCTTACTCTGTGAGATTCAAAGAACCTCTACACCAAATCTAGCTCTTTTGCTTTAGAGTCTTTCTTTTGTTGTTGGTCCAAACAATAATCATCAAAGCTGGCCTAGTCAGTAGCAAGGGAGATATCAAATATGCTTGTCCCACGGGGAATGTCAACTTTTAGAAAGCTAACTATTTCCAAACCTGAAAACAGATCTCCTCAAGCTGTGGATTTTGGCCTGCTTCCATGTGGATTCATTTAAGAACAATTTCTCTTAGAACAGTTGCTTTAAGCTTATTGGGTGAGTGGTGCACTCATATTTGAGATTCAGTGGATCAGGTCCCTCCCTACTGATGACAAAGCAAGGCCCAGTCTCCACGTCCTTGAAGACTCAGAGCCAGACAGGTATCCACTGAGGGCTGGGCAACGAGAGAGAAAACAAAGATTAAAAGCGGTGTGAAGAGGACACTGCTTCCCAGGGTCATGTATAAAATTTACTCGGAGAAGAAACAGGCCCCAGAAACAGCCATTACTATCCCAAGCCTAAGGAAAAGGTGGACGGACCTGAGCCAGTCTGTGGTTGGAGGACCAGTGAGCATGCACTCTCCAAGAGATGAACGGTGCTGTTGATAGCTTTAAAGAAATGTTACTGTATTCTCCTCACTCTTTTAGCTGATTTCTGAGTTCTCCTTTTCTGATGTTGGGGTTCAACATAAATCTTCGTCAATGGGCCAAAGGTTTAAGACTTTAGATTTTCAAGATAAAGTGAAAGAAACTAGGATGTAATAATCTAAATATACACATTCCAGAGGAGTTTTTCTGCAGACTTTTGGAATTCTATTAAGTGATTTGCAGTAATTTAAAAACATGGCCCTAAATACATGAGGTTGGGGAGCTGCTGAGCCTTTTCCGCCCGCTCCCCCGCCCCGTGCGATGCTCCAGTAGCATGCACCGCGCTCACTCTGAGCTCCGGGCTCCTGCTAAGCTAGCGCTGCAGCGTCTCCCTTCAGCCACTATCATGATTATCTATCGGGACCTCATCAGCCACAATGAGATGTTCTCCGGCATTTACAAGATCCGGGAGACCGTGGGCGGGCTGTGCCTGGAGGTGGAGGGCAAGATGGTCAGTAGAACAGAGGGTAACATTGAGGACTTGCTCATTGGTGGAAATGCCTCCGCTGAAGGCCAGGAGGGCGAAGGTACCGGAAGCACAGTAGTCGCTGGGGTGGATATTGTCATGAACCATCACTTGCAGGAAACCAGCTTCGCAAAAGAGGCCTACAAGAAGTCCATCAAAGATTGTATGAAATCAATCAAAGGCAAACTTGAAGAACAAAGACCAGAAAGAGTAAAGCCTTTTATGACAGGGGCTGCGGTACAAATCAAGCACATCCTTGCTAATTTCAAAAACTATCAGTTCTTCATTGGTGCAAACATGCATCCAGATGGCATGGGTGCTCTCCTGGACTACCGTGAGGATGGTGTGACCCCATTTATGATTTTCTTTAAGGATGGTTTAGAAATGGAAAAGTGTTAATGGATTTGGCGGTTACCTTGGATCTATCACTTGTCATAACTGGCTGCTGCTTGTCATCCACACAACACAGGGATTTTAGACAAATGGGACTGATGTCATCTTGAACTCTTCGTTTATTTTGACCATGATTTATTTGGAGCAGAGGCATTGTTTTTTAGGGAAAAAAAAAAACATGTCATGTAGGTTGTCTAAAAATAAAGTGCATTTAAACTAAAAAAAAAAACAAAAACAAAAAACCATGGCCCCAAAATTCCATCAAGGAGTGAGGTCAAAATCCCTTCCCTTGAATCTGAGCAGATTTGTAATGACTTCAACCAATAAAATATATGAGGTGTGATGTTATGTCCTGACTTCCAAGGCTAATCCTCTTGGATGATCTCCCTGGAGGAAGACAGCCACCGTGTAATTATCAAACTCTGCTAAGTCTGCTGAGGCCATGTCTATGCCTCTGCTCTGCAGTCCCAGTTCAGATCCCAGCTGACAGCAGCATCAACTGCTGGCCACATACAAGGGCCATCTTTCTTTTTTCAATGCAAACAGAACATTGTGTGTGTGTCTGTGTGTGTGTAATGTGATCCTAATTATATTGAACAAACAACATATGTATGAATTTTTGATTTGTTTTTCAGACAAGGTCTCAAGTTGCCCAGGCTGACCTAAACTGAGATCCTTCTGCCTCACCCTCTTGAGTATCTGGGATTACAGTTTGTTCCTCTACATTCAGATGAAGTTTTTATTAACTTCTAATTATTCCCTCTAGCAACTATTGAGTCCTTAGCCAATTGTGCTAAGGAACAACCTCTGTTCTGTGCTCTCTCTTTTTTTTTTTTTTTTGGTGGTACCAGGGATCTAACTCAGGACCTTGCGATTGTGAGGCAGGCCCAGTACCACTGAGCTAAATCCCGCCCCCCATGCTCTCTTCTTTGAATCCTGTTCTTCCTAAGGTGTCCAGGTGCTGCTGACTGTCTTCTTACATCCTATGCTGGTTTTTTTTTCCTCCAGAAAGGCTCCAAACAAGTCCTTATACAAGAACAAGAGGGTCTCCTTGGACATCCAGTCCAGAGAAGCTCCAGATGGTCCAGCCCCATCTAACTGCTGGGTGAAATTGCTTGAGAGATTCCAAACAAGAACTTTCCAGTTGAGCTCTTCTCAAGTTCCTTATCATCAAAATTTTTAGCAGATAAAAAGGCTGTTTTAAGCCACTAAATTTTGGGGTATTTGACTATGGAGCAATAGTAACCTGAAATATAGTCTGTTGATAGTTTGTGGTTTTAGAGGAAAACGACATAAGACAGTCTTGTTTATAAACATGTTACAAATTTGCAAGACAAGGTTAGTAATAGTTTTTACAAAAATCCCATTATGCCCTCAATGACCATTATGTTCTTAAAAATTACACATGCCCAGTCAGGTTCCATGTAGTCAGTAAGTCGTGGCTATCAGTCAACAGGGCACAGTTCATCGTATTTGCATACTATTATTTATAGTAGTTAAATTTGTATTTTTCTTTTTTGTTATTTTTTTCATTTGCTAGATGGAAAATATTTATTATAAAATATTTGTTATATAAGATATTGTATCAAGTGAACACATTTAATCTTCGGAATGAGCTGACATGGTAGGTATTATTATTACTAACCCCACTTGACAGATGGGGAAACTGAGTCATGGAGCTATTAAGTATCTAGTTCATGGACACATAAATTGTAAGTATTAGATTTGGAATTTGACTGCAGGCAATTTAGTTTGAATCCATAAACTCTGACCTCTGCTGTCTCTCAATTTTGCATCATTTTATTCCCAATTCACACATACACACTCTGAAGTGGTACACTGAAATCCAAAAGATGTAAAAAAAAAATAATATTAAAAGTATATAGCTTAGGATAATGTCATACATGCAGGTGATCACCAGAATTCATGTGCAAATATAAAACATGTTTCTATATAGACTGGGACAAGTGAATCAGAATAAATAGCTGAACATTAGACTTTATAAGATTATTTTATCCATTAGCGCTGTGTCTAGAACATTCTCTGTTATGAAACTGCCATATACATGAAGAAACTCATGTATTCCCCTTGTATGTATGTATGTATGTATGTATTTATTTATTTATTGGTACTGGAGATCGAACTTGGGACCTTGCACTCGCAAGTCAGGCGGTGGAACCACTGAGCTAAATCCCCGGCCCTCCCCTTGTTTTTAAACATAGCACAATGACCTTCTGGATAAACCAACAGAATTTGTCTAGAACACATGCAAAATAATACTTCCCTGTAAAAACATTACAAATTGTATAGCTACGGGACAGGTGTGACCAATAATATAGAAGGGTCGCTTATGTGTTACCTGCTATAGTAAACTTGCCATGCCGTTGCCAATTACCAAGCAAAAATCTATCTACCTAGTGACATCATGTTTGGCAAGAAAGCATTAGAAGCAATCGGAGAAGCTCCCTTTCCAAATGGCTCTGTGTGTGTCACTTAACAACGACGATATACAGTGTGGAGGTGTAACTACTATCCTATGTAGTGATTAGACGTGGACTCCAGAGCCAGGGAGCCGAAATCTGCATCCCAACTCTTCCTCTTGCTGGCAAGGGGACCTTTGGCAAAGTACTTAGCCTCTCTGCCTCAGTTTCCTCATGTGTAAAATAAGAGTAATAATAGTACCACCCTGAAGCTGCTAAGGGAACTGAGTAAGTCAGTGCTATAAGGCACTTAGGACAGTGCCTGGCACAAGGTATCTGCTATATAAATGTTTGTCAAATAAGTAAATAAAGTGTGTGCTAATAGATATTTCATCCTGCAGTTGGACAGAACCACTGAAGCACAGTGTACACATGCAGAATATGTGTAATACATATGAGGAGAAATGTGTGAGAACATTTGTTTTGAAACTAAAAGCTAATATTACAGAAGAGGCTTTTTGTTAGGTTAATAGTTGTTTTGTGAGCTATTATATAAATAGAAAAAGTGGGCCCATTTAAATATTGATGGGGTGCTAGCTATGGGTTCAGCAAGAATAAAAGAGTAAATAATTGTCCTCAAATATCAATCCACACCTAATTTTATCCACAAAGAATAGTGAGTAGCTAAAACTGTCTCCAAAACTTAATTAAATATTGAAGGAAATAAAGAAAACTGTAAATACAATTCACTTATAGCTTTGAGCACCTTTGCCCTGGGCTGTGTGAACAGGCAACAGTGAATACCACACTCCTTCACACTATGCTTTGTTGATTTTGTAGACTAGTGGACCACAGTTATTCCTTGCAATGAAGAATTACAAAATCTTTGTGACATACCACAATCCATGTACTGCTCATGCAGCTGGGACTACTGGGGAGATGAGCTTGGTAGCACTGTTGAAGCTGCCTGGCTCACCACTAACTGGTGGTCACCTGGTGATCAGCTGGGCAGCTGGCTCACATCCAGGTGGCTCTCGTGCTCCAGCAGACCAGTCCAGGCAGGCTCCATGGTAGTGAAAGGTGCAACAGAGCACCCAGAAACATCCAAAACCTCCTGAGGTCTAGGCTCAGAACCGCACACTGTCACTTGCAGCACATTCGATCAGCCAAGTGAGCCAAACCCACACTCAAGATGTGGGAAAACAGATGCCACCACTTTAGTGACCCAAACCACAAAGTCACATGGCAAAGGAAATGGCTACAGAGAGGCAAAGTCAAAGACCATTTCAATGATGCAAAGTGCATTTTTAAATAGACTTGAATATACTGGTGATCTGTATTGATATGAACTGCTGAAAATGGGAGCTGTGGTTGTCAAAAGTTTAAGGCCACTCTGATTCTACAATCAGCTCAAGGGTATCCTGGTTTGTAAAACCACCATTTCCTAACAAGACCAAATTGGCACATAAATATATATCAAGGTTTTCTGGTACTCAACATTTTCAGTGTTTCTTAGAGAAAAAATCAACAATGTATCATTGGATTCACTTGAAAACCATAAACAACAGAATAGGTACTACGCAGCACCTAATTAGCAGCTGAATGCCCTAATCCCTACTTCAAAATAAAAAATCATCCTGTGTTGTAAGGATGGTTTTCTTAATTGAACAGGTGTGTGGTGCCTTTACCTCAGAGAAACAAATATTTGAAGCAGATTCTCATTATACTCAGTTAATTGTGTCAGGTCTTTACTCTTCAGTGTTTTTCTTGCTGAAAGATGTGAGGTATTGTGCAGATATATACTCAAATGGCCAAACATTTATGAAGCATTTATATTGGCTTGAAGATCCTCTAAATCACCTTGGGGACAAGATGTATCAAAATAAATGGAAGTCAGTATATGGCATTTCAGTTAAATAAATTGTTTAAAAAAAAAAACAACAGAATAGGAAGAAATCTCTTCAATAGCCATGTGCAACCAGAGTGGATTAGAAAACAGTTTGCCTTTAATTCTCAGGTTGAAATGTCAACTTTCCAACTTTGAAATGGTACCTGTTCTTTAAGTTAGAGTCTGATCAAGTCTCAAAACTAATCTTTCAGTGAAAACTTTCTTCTTAACTCCTGGTTTTGTGTCTAACCTGAATGTAGATGACATTCACAGAGCCATCAAATATCTGCTGCATCGCTAATAATTTAAAATTGGGAATTAAGGGTTTCTAAATTAAAAGAAATAAGGAAAATGGAAAGAATGTGACAGGATATGAAAACAGACCTATAGGTCATCCTATTCATCACGAAATCATGATGAGATGATCTTTCAGGGGGACGACTTGGGGAAAGATTACAAAACTATCATTCCTGTAGTATACATGGGGAAAAACTGATGTAAAATTTTAAAATTATTTCAAAACTTACAAAAACTTTTAAAAATATATCTAACTTGGTAGGCTACATGTGCTTTTTTTGCCATTATATGCTCTGCAGACAAATTTTGAAAAGCAAATAATGGCAGTGTTATGGACCTAATGTTTACATCCACCCACAGTTCGTATGTTGAAGCCCTAATCCTCCATTTGGATGTATGACTTTGAGAAGTAATTAAGTTCATATGAGGTCAAGTTGGGGCTCTATAATAGAATTAATGCCTATAAAAAGAATGAGCTGAGTCCCCCTCCCCGTCTATAATATTTTGTTATAGCAGCCCAAGAACACTAAAAAGTCAGTATTTGAGAAAGAGCTTATGAAAGAGCTTTGTCCCCAGATTCTGTAAGACCAGGAACTTGTAGTCTTATGTAAGAGAGCCATCATTAGGGAACCCTGCAGAGTCATTCTGCACTACAAAAGCAGCATGGCAACCCCAACTGACCAGCAAGAGTGAGAAGAAGTGAAATTATCCTGGTGGCAAGAATTATCCTAAATGTAAATATGATTTAAATGAACTATCTGCAAGATGTTAAAATTATGAGCTACAGTGCTATGTTCGTTTTCTAGGACTGCTGTGACAAATTTTCACAAATTTCATGCCTTAAAACAACAGAAATTTATTCTTCCACTGTTCTGGAGCACCAGAGCCTTAAGTCAAGGCATCAGCAGGGTCACGCTGCCTCCAGAGACTCTAGGGGAGAGCTGTCCCTTGCCTTTTTCAGTTTCTAGCAGTTCAGACAATCCTTGGCTTGTGGGTGTGTAACTCCACCCTGTGCCTCCATTTCACAAGGCCTCCTGTCAGTGGGTCTTCACTCCTTCTGGGTCTTCTACAGGCCTTTTTCACTGGATTTAGGGTAATCTATCCTGGTTAATCTAGGAGGATCTCCAGATCCTTAATTACATCTGTAAGGGCCCCTTTAATGTGATATTCAGACTCTGAGTGGACACATCTTTTGTAGGGGAAGAGGCACTTTTTAAGACACTACAAATGGTAAAGAACATGGTAAAAACTCAGAAGAGAATACAAATAACGAAACTGTAGAAGTCTTTCATTAGGGATGTTAAAACAAAATAGACTGTGAAAAAATGTGTGTGTGTGTGTACTGGCTGAGACTGGAGCAGGGAAAATTAGCAGAAAGGCCCTGTAAAACTATTCTTCCTTTTATAGTATGGTACATTTGCTATCTTTTTTTTTCTGGTACTAGGGATCAAATTCATGACCTTGCACTTCCCAGGCAGGTTCAGCGCCCCTGAGCCACATCTCCGGCCCATGTATGGTACATTTGGGACTAAAAGTTCCTTCTGTTTTACCTGGTAGACACCAAATAATTGTATTCAGTTGTGTCTGGGATTCCAAAATAGTATTCCCTTACAACTGGGTAGTATTGCGCAAAATTTCTATAAACAGAGTTTTGTTTTGTTTTGTTTTTTAAGATCTTGGGAATGGGAAAGGAGGTAATCTGAGATGATAAAGAATGGGGACAAAAAAAATCTCTGCTTGACTGTGTTACCCCTTTAAACCATAAAAAAATACTCTAACTTGTTGATTTGGTGTGAGTTTCTTTCTGTATCTTTATGATTCTCCTACCAAGTCACAAAGAGCAAGAGAGAAGCTCCTGGTCTCTTCTCCCCTACTCTGTCTTACTTTGGAGTGAGCCCATTAACCTCTTTTTCTCATTACTTAGAACCTTCACTGTAAGGGAACAAATACATGTGATTTTATTATCTACTAGAATTTTTAAAAAATTTAATCTCCACTCAATCTTTGGAAGTTTTATTTGGCTACTGAAAGGTGTCATTCCAAATTTAAGATCTTAGAGTCTGGGGTCTTAACTTGGGTACCAGGCCCATTTCCCTGAAATCCAAAAGACTTTTCTGTGGACCAGTCCATTTTCCATAACATTCCCAAAGAAGTCCATTATCTCAAAAAAGATAAACTTGTCCACAGATTGGCTCAATGCCACAAACCATCAGTTTGCTGCTGACCTTTGAGAAACTCTTTAGTTTTCATGTGCAAAACTAGTATCCAGATGAGGCTGACAGCAATGATAAAGGTTTTTAAAAAACAACAGAAAAAGAATTTGATTCAAATATACAAGTGTCCCAGGAAAGGATGACCTGTGTGGCCATCACGCAGGAGGCAGATCTTCCAGATGAGCCCACAGGGGTGGCTCCTTGTTATAGCCATTTGGTAGGGGAGTCACACACCGTCTCTGTTCACTTCAAATCAAATCTCAAAGAACAATTCCTTAGGCTTTGCCTGAACTCCCTCCCGGAGAAGTGATCACTCCTGCTCATCTGCCCCACTGTCACAGTGTTACTACCCATATATTTTAAATGATTATATGTCTTTTTCTCCCTTCCAGGTTTTATTACCCACCATGTCCTATTTATTTTTGTATATAAGCATTTTAGCTCGTGGCAGTTTAAAAATAGTTGTTAAGCAGATGTATAGAAGAATGACAAACACTAGTTGTCTTTAAACTAGAAGTCTTATTGAAACTGCTCAGGACCATCCCAACCAGAATACTGAAAACCAACAACAGCGCCTCCCTGGACCCACACCCGCCCCTCTCAGGAGGCACTGAGCTGAGCATGTGGCCTGACTGAGAAATGAACTGTGCCAGGAGGAGTCTGCATTCATTCTCAGAGCACCCTTTACTTAAAGAACATACAAAAGGAGACTCGTGCACCGTGACTATGGAGAACAACTATGTCAAACTCAGCTCTTCACTTGTGATGTAAGCTCTTCCTCAATAAGGGTTTGCATGTTATTATCGGGCAACAGACTACCCATGTGTTGTAACAGAAGCAGCAGAATTAAGTTCAGCTTCTCATTCCCAGGCAGGGCAGGCCACTGAGTTGGCCACTCAGGAGGGTATTGTTGGGGGGGGGGGGGCACAGCCTTGTCACTAGCTGCTTGCTGTGCTAAATATGATCATTTTCATATTTATTATACTGCAATAGTCCTGGTACTTAGGAAGAAGACGAGTAACCTGAAAATGAAGTATAAATATGCAGCACAACTGCTTTATCTTTCCAGTTCCTCAGACCAAGAAACCTCTGAGTCGTCATTTATTCCTCTGCTAATCTTATATCCAACATGCAGTCCATCAGCAAGCCCTGTTTCATATTCGCTATGCCCAGAATCTAAGCACTTTCTGCCACTTCCAACCCCACCATCCTGGGGGTTAGGCAACATCTCCTCTATCCTGCCTCCACTCATGTTCCTCAACAGTCTGTCCTCAGCAAAGCACCCAGAATGATCATGTTAAATCAGAACACATCCTGTCTTGCTCAGGATGTTTTCCCACTTCACTCAGAGGAGACATCAAGTTCTCACAATGGCACTGGAACTGTATGTGGTCCATTTTGCTTCCCCTCCTACAATCTCCCCTCTTTCCATGTAACACAACCTGTGTCTTCCTTGCTGTTCCTGAAAGTTTATGTGTTGTTTTCAGTCAAGTGGAATTTTATTTTCAAACAGAACAAGAGAGAAAACAAACAGTTGTCTTTGCCTTTCTGACTGAGCTCCTGGTCCTCATATTCAAAGGGTCACAGGCCTGGGCCAATCCTGTAGTAAGAGAATTTTGCTCTTCTCTAGTGTTTGTGGGCCTGGAGAGCAAATTTGAAGTCCACCCTGCCATAGACTGTGGCTGGCCTCTTGTGCCCAAGTTTGCCAGCACAGACTTGACTCAGTCAAGCAAATGAGCACTAGAGACAGAAAAACAACAGCCTTAAACATACTGGACTAAACCACAAGGCTGAATTTGAACAACTTTTCTGCTAGTTAGTTCTATTTTCCAGTTAAAGCATCCCCAATATGTTCGTTGACTACCTGCTGCCCAAACTACAAATTAGAATGAAACAGTTTGTTCTTGAAAAGTGACCAGCATGGGGCTGGGGACACAGCTCGTTGACAGAGTGCTTGCCCATCCATGCAAGACCTGGCACTGAAGAAAAAATAACGCCAACATAGAACTGGAAAGATCCAAAAGCAGATCAAGTCATCATAGAAATGTTTTATTAATCAAACGTATTTACATTTCTTGGTCAATGATCTCTAAATGTGTGCCTGTTTTTCATTTAAATTACAATGTAATCCTGGTAGATTCTATCACAAGAATACAGCAGCATGCATGATCTCATTGGTTTTTTGCAATTTTTTTTTCTTTTTAAGAGGTGACTTTAATAAAGTTAAAAAGGAGATAAGCAAATGTTTCCCTTCTAACTGCAGGGCCGTCATTCTTGTCTTATCACTGGTCCTTGAAGCAAACTGTCCGCATGCTCCTCGCCACCCACAGGGAGTTTCTCCCTCTCCTAGCTGGTATGTTTACATTTTCCAAACTTCAGAAAGCAGAACTGAAATTGAGCTCATCCTGGCCATTTTATTTGGTGGGAAGACAGAGATAGGCATATTTCTATTCCAATGAAAAACATTTACAGTATATTTAAATAATTATATTAAGGAACTTTACACAATGCCCTGATAGCACCTAAACACCACACTTCTATTAGCACACTACAAAGCTGAATGCCTTCCCTTGACATAACAAAATCAATTAACTTGGGAACATTAGGTTTCCTAAGTAACCTTGCTAGTCTAAGCCAAATTTTTCTTTCATATTTTAGTTACCACCTTGGCCCTTGCATTTGAAGGAGAAGACGCCTCTTTCATAAAGTAACTAGAAGTTCCAAGTAGAATTTGTCTGGTTTTGTTTTTTCATCCTCTTCAAGTTGGTACTAATTTGAGAGCGTGTGCAGGATTGTTCAGAGAAAGCAAGACTACAGGGCTGATTCTGTTAGCGTTACACAGTGCTTAAGTTTGGACCAAGATGGACTGAAAGTTAGGGGACGTTTGGTCTAGAATGGCCGCTCCCCTCTAACATATGGGAATCACCTGTTGTGGCCGGATTTTTTTAAACACAAAAGAGTTCTGCTATAAAAATGTATCTCTAACTTGGTAAATTTATATAAAGATTATTTTAGCTCAGGACTGATGTGCCAAGTTTTTGGAGGAGTGGGGAGGCAGCAACAGGGATATTTTGCAAGGCAGGAAACAGGAAATACCAAGTAGGGGCCCACCATGTTCAATTGACATGAAAAACACAATCACTGTGTTCACAATGTGCCTATTAGGATCAGAATCTGAAGGAAGGTAACAGATACCATGGTTTCAGTACCACAGGCAGGAACTGCCTGGTAATAAATCCAGTTCACAAAGAAATTTTGTACACTTATTTTTTGAGCAAACCTCACAGTTTGATCTAATGTTGAAAAACTTGAACATGTTCCTTGAGTACCTCATGTATATAACTGCAATATCTATGCCTTTGACAAACCAAACCTATAATGAGTCCAGTGTTTCTGCCTCACTATTTAAAGCAGAGGATGAACAACATAAGCCCATATTCTTAATGGACACAACTGCATAATTACTCCATTGATGCCTGAAAAGTAACTCACTTAGCATTCAGTCAGAACAAAGGAAGAGCACTAGATTTCACTTAGCCCCATTCAGGATTTGTTTTCACTTGTCAATAGTGTTCGAGCCTAGTTCTCTTTTGGCTACTCTCCAACATAACTGCCCTTCCTGCCTGTTGCTATTTTTCCTAATGCATTTCACACACTTGAAGTGGTTTTTTTTTTCTCTTTTAATGTGGAATTTTAGTTGCATGTTTAGAAAAACAAAAAGTGCCTGCCAGCAATGAGATATTTGAAATTCTGCTCCCCAGCAACACAAAATTGGAGATTACAAAATCAACAACTACAAAGACACATAGCTTAAGAGTCTCTTAGCATTGTTTTCATAAAAATGTTTTATAAATTATGCCTATGTTTGTTAATTTTAAAAAGTTCTTGTTCTCAAAGAGAAGCTTTGCATAGGGAAGCATTTTCCCAAAAATTAAATTTTTTGCTGGGAGCAGAGTAAAACAGCTGCCAAGATGATACTGTTAAGTATATATGAGGAGAGAAAGGGATAATGGTAGTATGTCTGTTCTAGAGCACCTAAGGATAAGCTAGATAATCTGTGCTAAGCAGTTGGAAAAATATTTGAAGGAAATTATGCAATAGAAGTTACATTCATTATCATCTCCATCAAAATCTGAGGAGATGCACTCCAAGTTTATTTTTACTTTAAAATGTACTCAACAGATTCTTTTCTAAGTACAATGGTGGGATCTTCAGAATATAGGGAAGACAATACAAGGGTTTCATGTCTTTGCCCTGTTTTCTAAAGTACTTTTGGGTTTTGGCATTTCATATATTGATCTGATGAACCATTTGACATCATTATTTTAAAAGAAGAAACTAAATGAGTATTTTAAATGTTAAATATAACAATGTACAACAAGCTGAGTGTCTGTGGCAAGGCTTCCAGAGATATTTCAGTTTGGCTGTCTGACCATGCATCTGACAGCTGATCTTTGGGTCTGTAGAATTTAATCTGGCACAGGGCTGAAATATGTGCCTCTTCCTGGGACTCTGTGTTGTTATTTTGTTGTAGGTTAGATAAATACTAATGATGAGAAAACTCAGGCTCTTGGGTAGATAAGTACCCAAACATCTAGTCACTTTGTAAAATGTCTCCAGAGCTCTTCCCTTGAAAGGATCATGGCAAAGGAATGGCATTTCTGGAACCTACTGTTATCATTCAAAGAAGCCTATCTCAGTACCTTTCAGGATTTGGTGTCAGGAATCAGTGAGGCTCTGGGAAACAAGCTTAAATTCCTATCAAGGAGCCTGTTAACCTGGCCTGGTTTCTGTAGGCATGTGTATCTTAATAGGAGAGCCACAGATTTGTTCCTAAACACAATGTTGCTGGGTATGCTCAGAGCAACTCGCTGGCCCATACCACTCTGGAAACATCCTCCTCTGTGAGATGTGCCGTGCTTCCCATTTTAAAGAACTCAACAGATACTTACATTTGATTTTTAAAATTAGTGTAAAACAAATATAGTTAGTAATGCTATCTCTACTATGAAAAGCAATTGAGCATTTCTTTTAAACAGTTAGTAGCAATTAGTTTTGCAATGATGTTCCAGAGACCTATGGCCTGAGAGGATGGTGCCACTATAGAGCCTCTAATTTTAATGCATAAGGAATTTGACAGTAAAAAGAAAATATTGAACTTAACCAAACAACTGTGATTTTTAAGCCACTGATAAATATCTATCTCCTAGTGCTCTCTGAAGGACCTGTGTACAATGAAGTACTGTGCTTCTGAAGGAGACCATTTGGGAGCCCCACCTCTGAGAGCATCACAGCTGCACACTGGGGACAGGGGCTGCATTGCCAAGGCTTGTCACTAGGGAGGAGCCTCAGACCCATTTAGGATCCATTTAGCTTTCCTTCCCAGAGCAACTCTAGCCCTGTTGCCATTTGCTGCCTTATCACTGAAAGAGGATCATAAAAATTTAAGACACTGACCCTAATCCTGGTCTCCTAATGTTGTGGCAAAGAACCAAAAGTCTGACGGGCAAACTAAAGACAACCAAGTTGTGCATCTGAATTTGTTTTGAAAGACATTGCTTTTGATCCCCATTTGAGTTTCCATCTCTCAAATTCTTCCAATTGTAGTAATCTCTACAAATCCACTCAGACAATTGTGCAAAGGGCTAAATTACTCAGGCTTCTAGTTGGTTACATAGGACAATATTATTTTCTTACCAATAGTTACTTAAATAATGACAAACACCTACAATGGGGTCTTGACAGAAAATGAGAGTTCAGTAAATATTTGTTGACTAAATGAATGGACCAATGAACCAATCAATTGATGAAAAAATTGATGAGTTTGCAAATGTTTATAAGTATTGTATTGGTGGACTAGAAAGTTTTTCCAGAGTAAATTCCAATAAATTATAACCATGTGAAGAAAAAAGTGGTATTACAGTCTTTTGTTACAGTTTCTTAACAAGCTACATTTGAATGAATATTCAATAAAAATGCACTGAAAAATTGAATCAAATTATATCAGTTATACAAAGTTAAGCTTTACAGCTTTATCCATATGTCCCTTGAAAAAGTAAATATTAAAGATAAAGACAGAACCAAAATGAAAAGCTTATTCAAAGAGAATGCACATTTCCTGGGCAAAGTATTTGGCTTTCTTTTAGATGACTGAGATTTTTCTAGAAAAGTGATGGTCTACAGACCCAGCCCTCATCCTCTTCCACTATGACTTTTATCTAGTGTTACCCTTTGGCTTAGATTCTTCTCAAAACATATGCTAGGATGGAAAGTCTTGCTCTGGAAACCACAGCAAAAACCAATCTTCTGCCCCATTGACAGAAAGGGGTAAAGAGGGTTTGCTGCGAGAGCCAAACCCTGATTCAACTGACCATCACCGTCTGCCTTCGGGATCCCCTTTCCTCAGTGATTCCAAGTTTCTCTTCTCTTCATGCCATTATTAGTTATGAAGTTTCTAGTAAAGCAAACTGGTATATCTTTATGACAGCAAACCCTGCCACTCCTTTACTGTATCCATTTTAAGTAGGAAACTCTAAAGCCTTTCTAGTGTTGAGAGGTTTCAAGGAGAAACTCCCTTCCTAGCACGCAAACTGATGAAAAGCATTTGGAACACTCCAGGGCTCCATGTCAATCTGCAGGTGCAGGCTTGTCTTATAGACAGACGGCCTACTCTGCTTTGCTGGAAGGTGATAATGGATAAGTAAGGTGGCAATTGTGAAAGTTCCCAAATGCTTTGAAATATTAAATATCCAATTTTCTATTTGTTAAGCAATAAATATTTCCTGACCAAATTTGGTGGAATTATATATGTGAAAGTCTTAATAATAGAGAAGAAAATAATAGACTTAAATGGAGCAGAATGCTAAAGACTCTTTTGGTAGAGGTTACTGCCACATTCAGTGGGAGTTTGGGACCAGCAAGCAAAGCCATTAGGGTGGCAGAAATCATTGTTATATAAACTCTCCTCATGCCAGCTATCAAGGAGAAGTGGAGCCTTCTAATTCCTGCATTTGTGGTTCATGAGTGGGCTACCTTTTGTTCAACTGGAAAATGAAGCAAATGACCCACCTAATTTTTCTCACTGAAAATAAATTACGAACACAGAGATAAGTTCCTTATTATCTTTTTCAAAAATTTCAACCAAATGTTTGAACCTTAATATATGGAAGAGTTTGGTCATCTCTACAGCTGATCTATCATTTTCTTACGAGTGTCAGGTTAACGTGGCTACACAGTCTTTCCACTCTTCCCAGTGACACACATTGTCGGCAAATGTCCCAGTAACAGAGGGCAGGGAACTGTAAGGTCATAATACATTCCTACCTACCAGAGAAAACACTTCCAACTAAAAACAGTGCCACAGCAGCGCAGATTGCATGTGACTGTCATGACAAGGAGCCAACAGGGAGAGGGGAGTAGACTTTAGGTGAATGACTTGAGACTGGGAGACAGGGGTCAAAATTAGCCAAATTTTTCTTTGTGGCCCACAATCCTAGAGATTATTTTAACTACAAATATATTAACGTGGCCCTATCTTATCCCATTTTACATGTGACATTTGGATGCTAAGGAATAGAGAAGCAAAATTAAAAGAAAAGGAAGATTTTTAGAGAACAATACATGAGATAGATTAATCTGAACTTCAGGCTCCATGCCTTTCAGTAGTGAGTTCGGTCTGTCTGTCTGTCTGTCTGTCTCTCTCTCTCTCAGAAGGAAGACAATGGGAGAACTCAAAGATAAGTTCTTTAAAAGGCCGTAACTTGCTATTAAGTGACCAAGAAACCTACAAACAGAACTTTTTATTAAACACTGTAAGTAAATTGAGTACTATCCCCACTGGCCATAGAGGTAAACTCAGCTTCTGAGAGGCTGGACCCACAGCTGTGGGAGCCATGTTTCCTCCAGATGCAGGATGATTTCATGGAATATGACCCAATTCTCTGAGCACCACTGTTGACCTACCAGGAGGCTAGCTGGAGTGAAACTCACTTTCCAAGACACTCAATCAAAGAACAGTGAAACTGTGTACACAACTCTTTGGATTAATCAATCTCAGGAGAGAAACAGTTCCTATTGATAAAACTAGCTGGTCATCGGCAGTCTGGTCTAACCACAACCCTCTCTATGGCTCCTCTTCTCAGTGTTGCTTTGTCTGGACTATTTTACAGAGGATGCCCAGGCTCCACATATACAGGAAGGAAATGAAGCCCTTTGTACTGAGATGACCATGGATGGCACTGGGCTCGGCGCTCAGTTTGTGCACGGACTCAACAGTAGGACAGAAACAACAAAAAATTACTTGAAGCCTAATACCTTATATTTAGCCTCAAACCGGAGAACTTTATTTCCATTTTTTGTTTTTAAAGCTAAAATGTTATTGAAAACAAAATTTTCTCAACTAGCCGCTTCGGAACAATATACTGTATTATGAGGCTCCATACATTTTAAATGTTTTTGAAATCCTGACAGGATGAAGTCCCCCACATTTCCCTTTGAATTTTGAAACTGAAATGGTTTTCTTCCTTTTCCAGGCTTTCCTGCATTGAGATGGGGCTGTTGGACAGAAGGAGCTCATGAAAGTACATATGAAGTAAGGGTGCTGAAATGAGCCGCTTGGGCTGCAGGTGGCACCGCCACAGCGAGGTGCTCGCTTCTGCTTCCACGGTCCCTGCTAGGGCAGCCAGCATCAGGCCAGATCAAAACCAAAGCAGCAGGAAGAAGGGCTGTACAATGGGTCTCCTCGAAACATGCTATGAAAAAAGGTGCAGCGAGAACCAAATCCCTGTGCATTCTTAGTCAAAATGTGGGCAGAAGAACTCATTCAATTCCTCCCTTTGGTATTAAATAACAGTTTTAAAAAGCTTTTTAGAAACAAAGCAAACACATGGTAGGACTGGAAATGTTAGCCATCCCAGGGTAGTTGTCCACTGAAATCAGTTTCATCCCTAGTCATAAATAAATAATCTCTTTCCTGGTCTGACTTCCATGCCAGGATCAATATCTCTTAACATCTTACTTATTTTATTACTGCTTTTGGTTTTCTGGGACTGATTGAAAGTTGCTCTGAGGAAATCTTTGGTTTTGCTTAAGTGTCCATGACATTTAATCATGACTTTCCTTGCAGTTTAATTCCAACCAGTCAATCAGTTAATCCACTTCGATTGATTCTGGGCTCTCGGTTATTGGCTTGCACTCATTGGGCATCCGCTGGTGTCGGCTCAGCTGGGTGGCCTGCGTGAAGCTCCTCTCACACCTCTCGCACCTGGTGGAGGCAAGAGAGAAAATTGAGACCAGGGAGCGGGGCCTGCAGGGTGATGGGCTTCCTCTCATCCTGTCTAATCAGAACAGACACTCCAAAGTGACTTCAGATTTTACCGGCTCAAGAGGTTTAATTGGTGGCTCCTTCCAAGCCCTGGATGTCTGGGATGGGACAAAGCCCATCTGATGCAGAACAGAGGGATCTGTCAATAGGCAGGGGGAAGGTGATTTCTCCAGAGAGCCCTGTCCTGCTGCAGCTCTGATCACTGTCAGTTCAAATAGATAAAGAACAAAAAGAGATTTTTAAGAGTGAGCCATCAAAGAAGCAGCTTGTCTGCAGTTTTCTGCTCCATAACCCCAAAGAGAAATTGATGACAAATAGAATTTCACCTGCTGCTAATTTAAAACCCAGAATTCTACTCCCCTCAGCACAACAGCCAAAGAACGATCATTTTGGAATCTGGAGAAGAGTGGAAGCAACGCATTAGTTTGTAGTGGCTATGAGAGGTGGGTGTGGTGGCTGATTTTTTGCAAAAGCTAGTTACAGCATCACAGTCCAACTAAACACAAGGCTAACACAATCTTACAAAAGTAGGGTTTGTGTCAGGATGGGAGCACTCAGAAAAACTGGGAATCAGTGAATGTTTGTGTGGTTGAAGAGGTTCACCCCTATCAAAAGTGCAGTACAAACACTGTGCATGTGTCTGAGAAGAGAAAATTGGCTTTACACTTCAAGATTATGTCCTTTACTTAATTCAAAAGAAAAGGAAAGAGGGCCAGGGATTTAGCTCAGTGGTGCTGTGACTGCCTGGCAAACATGTGGTCCTGAGTTTAATCCCTGATACGGGGGTAGGGGGTGGGGGTTCACTTCTACTCAACTTTGGGGCAGGGATTTAGTTCAGTGGTTCTGTAGCCCACCTTGCAAGTGCAAGGTCCCGAGTTTGATCCCTGGTACAAAAAAAGAAAAGGAAAGGACGGCAGGAAGTGTGGAAGGCTAGAAGGCAGGAAGGAAGGAAAGGAAAAAGGGAGGGAGGGAGGAAAGGAGGAAGGGTGGTTGCAATCTAGAGGCACTGAGTCCATCCTTGTCTCCTCCTGACCCTTTTGGATGTGTTTATGCCTACTCGATCTACAGAAAAACAGCACATCCAATCTGGTGGGGGCTCTGGTTTTATTGTGGTTGTTGTTGTTCCTGGCTGACTGTCATGCCTGTACATACACCACAAATGACTTCTCTGTCCCCACCGTGCTCATACGGCTGCCTGGAGCAGTTGGCCAGCATCTGTCAGGGCCCAGCGATCACCTCAGCCATCCCCTAAGGTCTTTTCCCCAAACCTCTGAAGGAAAAGATTCCTTCAGATTCCAGAGGAGATTTCTGGAAAAGATTCCAGAAGAGCTGTGGATAATTATTTTCTTAAATATTCCACCTCCAGTTGTCAGGTCCCTAAATGGCCAGGGCTGTGACCAGGCCACAAGAGAAAGTCACCACTGCCCTACACAGATGAGGAAGCCAGAGCCCTGCTCTCTGCCAAGCAGTGCTCTTTCTCCTCCTTATAAATCACAGAAGTCCCCGTCACAAACACAATCACCTACAGAAACACAGCTCACTGCCGAAGGGGTTACCGCATGCCTGCAGATGTCAGGACTCTGGAGCTCGGCTACATGCATGGATTTTCTGGGCTTCTGTGCTGGCTCAGTGTGTCAGGGGGAGAAGCTGAGTTTCTGAGATTGTCTTTCACAGAATATTTTTAAGCAGCCTGTTCTGTTAAAAACTACACTGTGATCTTGACAAATGTATAATGTCAGCTTTAATTTATCAGACCTATCAGCTCAATGAAAATAACTCAGAAGTATTGATCACCTAATGATTTCTGGTGTATTCATTACTGTCCACAGGCAGCTCATCCCCTCTCCATGCTCCCGGAGTGCTGACGACACGTTAGCGAACTGCTGATTGTTTATTAGAAAACTGATTAGTTACTGGATTAGTGTGTCAAAATATACTACCTTTCACTACTTGACAAACTTTCAAATTATTATATTCCCTTTTTATTTTGAAGCTCTAGAATCAATTTCAAAGAGAGCAGAATAGTTTAAATGTGTGAGGAACAACAGTTTACCAGGGTCCCACCTTTCTAATCTTGAGTATTAGAATATGAAGAATTCCTAAGTGGGACACTTAGCACTTCACGTAAAGCAAAAGAGTGTGTGTCTCTGTGTAACATTTAAATATCCACATTGGAGGGAGACATTAAGAGGAGAATTACATTTTTCTCAAGTGTCTGCCTAAATGTCTCACAGAAACTGTGTACAGTATTTATATGCATAGAGCAGTTTATTATAATAGGAAATTTTTCTGATACTTGAGATAAATTTCAAAAAAATATATCAGATTTTTCTGGTGGGAAAATCACTTCTGAAAAATTATCTTTAGTACTATCTCCTCATTAAGTATAAGAAAAATTACATGCAGATGTATAAACATTTACCTGAATTTAGATCCTATTCCCAGGATTTTCCCTTCTTGAGGAAAATGGAATACTAGAAATACTATCTGGTTTGGGAATTATATGTGGTTTGGCAATTATAAGAATATAATTTGTATATTTGAGGAGGTTAAAGACAATTAGATATTAACTTTTTTAAAATAAGAGAAGGGCCTTGGCTTTATGTTCAGAGTCTTAAGTTTTAGAAAAATCTCTTCCACAAATATTTTCATAGCTTTATGGAACTAATTCAGTTCAAGTACCCTGGTTCTGGGAGGTCAAAGTTGGACCTTGGTGAATTGCTGTTTTTAGTTATCCCTGAGTTACAGCCTCAGAAAAGTGACAGGGACAGGCATCTCTACGCCTGGACTTCATGCATTACAGCAGGATAAGAAGGGGAGAAAGACGCCAGGAATGAGGCAGGAGGAAGGAAGGAAAAGCTCATGCACAAGGGGTCTTCTTCAACACATTCCCTTCATGTAGGTGTCAGTGTCAGTCCCAAAGGGAATGATGCAGGAACATGCAAGTGGAAAGTCTTCTAAGTATTTCCACAAAGAGGAAATTCCCAACTTTCTACCAGTGTGAGTCTTTAATTAGACTTGATTTCCTTTTCGGTTTCAGATCCTCCTTTACTCTGGCCAACTGGATGATATGTATAGGGAGCTTAACACACAGTGTAAAGTTCTGCTACATAGAAAACCTGCAAGAAGCTTTCTGTGCATCTGCAACATGTCACAAAATACTTCCTGAATTGAACCAAATGGTACAGGGCTTCATGTCTATGACATGCTCGGTGCATACTTATTGATTTGCTCTGAATTTGCTCTGATTTTGTCTAGATCTTGCTCAAATATTAGAAGTCCTTTAGAATTTCCTTTGATTTCTTTACAGAGCCAAACTGCCTTTACTTGAGGCAAAAACACAGTGGCAAATATTTCCCCTTGCTTCTAACAAGGATGAAAAAGCCATCCAAGGAAAAGTCCTGGCCCCCACACACAGCCTCTCAGGGTCAGAATACAGGCAGAAAGCAGCTCACATAGGTCCTCCAGGCAGAGAACAGCACCCCGCCAGAAACCTCCACGGATTAGTAATAGACGGAGAGAGGGGTCCTTGGACTGCCAACTGCCCTCCTTCCATCCCTCCCTTTCTGCTTGGTCTTTGCTGTTACATGAAATGACGTCTTGCTTTTTGCTCTTTGTTCTCTATGACTTCCAGTCTCACAAAACAAACTGAAAGACAAGATCTTCGTTTTGATCTTAGATTTTTCCAGTTTTCCTACATGTTCCTTTATCATAGAAAGTTTAAGTCCACAGCCTAGGTTAGCTGTCAACAGGCCCCTGATCTACCTAAAACCTGGGAGATGGAGACTTTCAGTGGGATTTCAGCTAATCAGATTGTGAGGCAAAGCCTGGAATTAATTCTAACTGATCAATGCCAAATCTCTCCAGCCTTCTTTGGATGCCAGTAATCTTGAACTGCCTCCAAAACCAACTTCTGAGCAGAAGACTTTAGAACTGGGAAGGGCTTTCCCCCCTATGTGGCAGGCTCGGTCTCAGCCAACCCAAGAACCCTGAGGTCTCCTGAGCTGTGGGAGGCAGGGAGGAGCAACCTGAGGACTGAGCCATGGATCATATGTTGGAGGCTGTCCTAGGTGTACAGCTAAGGCTGAGCATCTTTATGATTCTTCTTCCCTGAAACATTGTTTAAGCCAATACCCATTAGTTGAAGTAGTAAAAGTATCTGTTGTGATGAAACCCTTTTTATTGACTGGTATGCAACAAAAGTTTTTTTGAATGTTTGTTTTATAAGCTTGTAAAAGGCTATCTTTATAATATTTACAAATGTCCATGGGTTAGATATCCATGAGCTACGGTTGGAAGATTCCCAAAACTCCCTTGGGATAGTTCAGTCTTGAAAGACCTGGTTGTATATACTAAAGGATTTAACTTTCCATTCCCTAGAAGATGTTTAAATTTTGCATTTTCAAAATAAGCATATGGTCAGCTCTCCCCTGGAATACATACTTGACAAATTAAAAAATACAAAAATTACAACAATGGCTATCTGGATAAAGTAGGACAACATGCACAGAGAATCTACCCCAACCATCCTGGTTACCTCCATTTTGTTTGTATTTCCCAGATGAAATTAGGTATTGTTACCAATTTTTAAAAAACACTGTGAGAAAAGGGGAAAGGTGCAACCACTTCAAATATTAATCTGATGGATTAAAAGTAAGTTAAGATGGCAGTTCTATTGGAAACATGACAAAAACAGAATGTTAAAGAAAAAAATTGAGTGGAGTCAACGAGGTTACACATAAGTAACACCTTAACATTAATAGAAATCTATTTCCCACTTTGACCCTGAAACCTCTTCAATTAATTACTAAAATCTATTTACACAGAAACAAGATAAAAATCAATCTCATTCCTGGCACTATATCCACTGGCTGCCCTCTCTAATACAAGGGACATACAACTCTGTTTTTGAAAGGCTCTTGTACTCAAAGGCACAAGAAATGTGCCACTGGCACTGCTACCTCCAGAGCAGCAGTGAAAAACAGAACCTGTGAGACCCTTTGGGCATGGGGCCTGGGGCTGAAGTCAGGGTCCACCAGCTGAAAAACAGAACCTGTGAAATCCTTTGGGCATGGGGCCTAGGGCTGCCACCAGGCAGGACACAAACACTGGATAAGAAACTCCTAAGACCAAGGTAAGGGTGACCTCTCAGAGTGGCCTGAGAAAACTTCTCTCTTGGAGCATGGCTGGTATACTGTAGGCCCAACTTTAGACCCCATTCTACCCCCTTATCCAGATCTTCTTATGCAGTGAACAAGTTGTGCCTATGTACACAGATAAAAATTATACTGTTTTATTATTAAAATCAATTAAATCATGTGAAGAGTAGTTAAAAATGATAAATAGAGGTAACTAATTCTTGGGGAGGTGAGCAAAGATGATAATCTTTTATGACCTCCTCCCATTGCTAACAGGGCCCAGATCAGTGAGACTCTGCCACCCTGAGCTGCACCTGTCCTCGGGCAGAGGAGGGCCCCAGTGCATCTCCAGAGGGAAAATAATGAGTCCAGAGTCTCTGGGTAGACTACTTCTTGGCTGAGCCCAAGCAACTGCCTGAATCCTTTCATCTCTTGCTTGATCTTGTCCTACAGAAGGTAAACAAAGCTGTACATCTACGCCTTTTAAAATCTTCCTTCTCAATGCCAGTATGAATAGATGAAGAGATATATAAGGTTAAAGGGAAAAGAGTTCATCACACAGAGACTAAAAACTGCTCTGGGTCCACCAGCTTGTTATGCACTGGTTCACCCTCCCCACCCTTTCCACATGCTGTTCTGAGCACCAGGAATACCTTCTCCTGCTTATCTGGGAGCTCCTACTTATTCTTCAAAACTCATCTTAAACATCTTCTCCCATAAAGCACTGATTACTTCTCTGCTACTCTCAAACACTGCATATAGATGTTTTATTGTTGCTTTTCACTTTATGTTGCAATATTTATTTATTAATTGGGTTCCTGCCATTAACTGAGGTCATCACCTTTGTATCTCTTGTGCCTAGCAGAGTGCCCAGGGCAAAAGTAGTGCTCAATAAATATTTTCTGAATGAATGAACACATACATGAATGAGTGAAAAATGAATGAACCCGCGAATGAATAGGCCATGTGGCATGATTCAGGTGTCCACTGTTTTGGTGATTGTGCTATATGTTGAGATGCACTTTCTTGTTCAGGTGTCTTTACCTTCCCAAAACCCTTAAAATTCAGTTTCATATCTTTCCACATTTCCTGAATCCTCAAAACGTCAGCATGCCCTATGTTTGGTTTTGTTTTTCTTTTTTCAACAACATGGCAGTTTTGAGATTGAAAGTAAACACTAAACAGTCACAAGCTGGCTGCTATAAATTCAAACTCTTTTTTTTTTTGGTACCAGGGATCGAACTCAGGACCTTGTGCTTGCGAGGCAGGCGCCGGAACCACTGAGCTAAATCCCCAGCCCTCAAACTCTTTAATACATAGAAAAGAAGAGGAAATAGTTCACCAGAATCGTGAAGTGTTCACGTTCTCCAAGAGAAGGTTATTTAGATGCTCTAAACTTATAACCAATCTTTTGATGACCATAAGACTTGTTTACAGCCATGAGAATTCTGTGTGGCTCCTAGATAAAATTTAGAAGCACAGATCCTCAGGAACTGGAAAGAATATTAAAATTATTTACTCATATCTCCTAATTTCACTGACTACTGAGAGAACAGACTTAGATATTCTTTTGTCCAGTGTTGCAATACGTGAGCGAGGACCAGTATACAGGTTTCCTGACTTCATTTCCCAAATATTAGTCACTAAATCAGGAGAGCTTTGTGAAGCTGAGACACTGTCCTTCCAAATAACCTTCACCACCAACTGGGCTGAGCTGGGCAGTGCTCTGCCAGCTCTTAGGAAAGGGTAAGAGAAAAAAGGCGGCAGCTGGCTGCTACTTACTTGAAGGGCTTCTCTCCAGTGTGGGTTCGGATGTGGTTGTTGAGGGTGGTGGCCCCAGCAAAGGCACGACCACAGTAGCCACACTTGAAAGGCCGGTCACTGGAGTGAGTGACCACATGATTCCTCAGTTCCGAAGGCTGGGAAAAGGACTGGGAGCAGTGGCCGCACTGGTAGGGTCTGAAACAAATAAAGAGACTGCCTGATCATTATTTTCCAACTGGTCAGAGAAGTCAGAGCTGTGAAGCAAGGGGCGAAAACTTCTTGGTGACATTCTCACTTTTTAGAACTGAGCATAGAGCTGGGGCCTCTGGGGTCCCACTACTTGTTGCCACAAAAGCAAAAATCATAAAACCGATGAGACACATTAATTCTCAAATGAATACTCCCTTCCAGTATTAGTCATACCATTTCAAGAGCCCCAACCTTCTTGTCTTTATCTCCCGTTAGGCAAATATTATTGTATGTTTATAAGCTTTCAAAGCCTAAACTTGATTAAGCAGAAGGTTACAGGAGAAAATATGTAATTGTCTCTTATGCTTTTGTGGCATTCTTAACTTTCCAAGTGCTTCCAAATCAATTATCTAGTTTAATCTTTACAGCCGTCCTCTGAGAAGACCAGGAAAGCAGGTACTATCAGTTCAGAAAACTGAAGACAAACTAGCCTCACAGGACATTAGCTGTTGATTCCAAGGTCATCCTAGGACTGGATCTTAATTCTAAGTATCAGGTAAACATGTAGACATGCGAACAAACTGCACACATATCTTAAGAAAAACTAAACCTTCTTGGGGTCTATACCACAACCACTGGTATTGCGTCATGAACACAAATGTGCACCCAGATGTATCTTTGTGGAAGAAATCCTTACTTCTACTTACCATCCCCTCCAAATATTTATCCACTGAGTCTTTTCCTTGAACCTCAGCTCCCCAGTTTAATCTGGTAGCAAGGAACGATTTATGGCAGCATAGAAATGATGGGATGTCGCTATGCTGCAGAAGAATGACTGTGATGCAAAAGCAAATGGAGGGAAGTTGTGACAAATACCTGATAATTAGCAAGATTATCAGAGCACATTCTTCCCAGCTCAGGAGAAATAAATCAATTTTTGGTTTTCATAAAATAGATTAAATTTCTGTCATCTCTACAGAAGTTCTTCTGCTTACTTGAGCAGAATCTGGTGAGTGATATAAAATCTGAGGAGGTTTCCCTATTCGAAGCTATTTCATATCATTCTCTGACAGGGCTCTAATTTGTTTATCAAATTTTTTGTTCAGAAAATTAATAAACTGTCGAGAAGGATATTAACAGCACTCACTAAGCCCTGGTTTGTAGCCCAGATATTTATGCGTACATTTAGAAAGCCAATGGCAAAAGCAAACTTAATTGCTCTACCTTTAACAAATGCATAAGTACCAATGACCAGAAACCAAAATGAAGGGCCAGGAGACAATGGTGACCGGGCATGTACAACAATTCAATTAAGTGCAAAATAAAGTGTACCCTTTCATTTGTCAAGTGAAGTGCTTAATTGTGGCTACTTGCCTCACTGAACACAAATACTATTATTTTACCAGGCTTCAGCACACTGAGCACTGATTGTAGAATTTTTTAGCTTGATTAATAGTCCAGGATTGGTCAATAACTCAATACTATACAATTTTAATTACTTACATTTAGAAATCTATCTAACTGCTCTCAAACAAGTTTCAAAGAAATATATAAGAGTCTTTGGTAAGGAGTTTATCAATCCTGACAAATCGTACATGCATTTTATTACAATTATAAAATAATGGTTTGAAAGTCATTAAAATTATATGTAGATGAAAATGTCTCCCTGCCAAATCTGTTCAGGTAGTAAATGTTAACCTTAAAATGATGCGTCACAAAATAATTCTCTGAGGGATAAACTTTGTAAATGCTATTAAAAATTATAAACAAAATAATATATTAATATATGCTATATCCACTGACAATTGATTTTTCTAATAGTGAAGGGACCATTAACATTTATTAGCCTCTGGTTATCTATTTTTAATAGCTATCACTATAAACAATAAGCCACTAAATAAAACCAATTAATCTTTTCTTTTTTTTCTAACTCTGCTGTCAAAAGTTGGGGTGATTTATTTCTCAGAGTCAGAAGTCAATCCATCCTTCTTGTGTTAATAGTCACCATGGCAGAGATTTACACACTGAAGAACAAAAACAACCACAGAGAAGCTTGTGTAGAAGTCTTCCACCCAGGTAACACCAATGAAAGCACTAAAGCATCACCTTTACCCAGCACCAGCCAAACAGGCATCCAATCTATGATCTATGCAGCTTAGGTTTTTAAAACTTGCAAAATTCAGCTCGGCTGACAGAAGAGTGTAGAACAGGAGAGACAAGAAAGGAGGGAGAGTCTACTCCAGCCTCAGCCCCATCAGCCTTGGGGCTTAAAAAAGGATCTCAACTTCCTTGAGTTCTTCTGCTTTCTCATTGGTCTGGAAAGGGAGTTGGACTGAGTCAGAGGCTCTCTCACATTACCTCATGCTTTGTTCGTGCCTTTGGAATGGCCTGAGGATCTGTCCAACACACAGCATAGCCAACATGATCTCCATCTCGTGTTGTGTATACTAGCCAGCTCTCTAGACATGGAGCTTTGTGTGTGTGTGTGTGTGTGTGTGTGTGTGTGTGTGTGTGTGAGAGAGAGAGAGAGAGAGAGAGAGAGAACATATACATGTTCATCAGAATACAGAAAATTTTAATGTATTGGTAAAAAGCTGAGAATTTCAAGCAACAAGAAAGTCTAGTACCCAAACCTCATTTTAGTTAATTTTAAAAAGCAAAGCCATATTCCTTCATTCATAGATACCTTGAAAAATAAGACATTAGATCATCTGAACACATTCAGTTTTGTGGAGCCTGATTTATGTAGAAGTTAGAACCTGAGTACCTCACTTGGTGCTATAACAGTGTCTCTCACAGTCTAGAAATTTGTAGAAAATTGGCCTTGGAAAATATAGGAGTTACATAGCTAGTAGGTAAGATTCCTTTAAATTTTCTCTTCCTGTATTTTCAATATTTTCTTGAAAATAAACAAAAAGTAATTTTAAAATGGACAGCATGTCAAGGGTTTAATCTAAGGACACAAAAATACATTTAAGACAGATCCTTTTAACCAAGCTTTAGAAGACACTATTGCCACTCTGGAGCCTCAGAATCTTATTTTCTGATAACTGGACACAAGAATTAAGAGAACATGTATATATTTCTATTACAACACCCCATCTCTCTCACTGCAAAAGGAGGGACTTTGGGGAGCAGAATTAGATGCCACTATTCAGCTTTTTATTCTGATGACTAACATTCCATTAATTCTTTCAAAGTCTGGCCAAAGATCATTTATTAAACTTCTGAATACAACCTACCTTAGCTCCAACATTTTGTCTCCCTTTTATGTGTCACAGCAAGAAAAGCACATATGGACTGACACCTGTGGGCCTGTGTTTAGCTTTACTTTTTCAGGATCTTATATCTTTCCATCTGTAATTTCCTTTTAAAGCACTTTATTCTCCCAACTTAACATTCACATACAGCATTTCACTGTTCTCAAAGAGAACACAGAGGGCTAATATCTCACAAGCACAGGCACCTTGTGGTCTTGGTGCTACTTGAGACCCAGAACAGTGTTGCCCAATGACGGAGACATTCTAAATCTTAGTTATCCAGCATAGAAGCCACCAGCCACACAGAGCAGCTGAGCCCTTGGAACATGGCTAGTGGACTTGAGAAACAGAAATATTATTTTACTTAATTTTGACTAAATTTAAATAGCCTCTCGCAGCTAATTCCAATACAGAAACATAAAACTTGATGAAAAACTAGAATGTTTTCCATACTTGATTTTTAAAAATGACTGAAAAGAGGACAAAATGTGGATGAATTTAGCATCTATCAATGCTGCCAAGGGTTTAAGCAGAAAGAAAGAAGTAAGACAATTTTGTACATCCCTGGCATTCTCTGTCACTGGCAGCTCCTCTGCCAAAGATTACGCCAGTAAAATGTGCAATTCATTTGCTTTGAATCTGTAATTGGTTTGGTGTACACATAGAAAAAGGATGAAACATTTAACAAAATTAAGTGTGCTTTGGTTTCACATTATTAATCCTTCTTTGATTTTTCTTTCATGGCATGAAAGCCTCCAGGACAAAAGTTGTTCATTTCGGGCTACATTCTCTCCGCACTTCACATCAGCCAGCCCAAGTGCAAATCTCCTAAGACTTCAAAGGGACCCCACTTAAGTCACTGCTGGCTGTGTAGAGAGAGTAAGGAACTTGGCTCTATGTAAGGAGAAGATTCAGCAAAGTGACAAAAGTGCAGATTCAAAAAGTCTGCAGAGCACGGGAAATTAGAAAGGAGGAAATATTCACATTTGGGCAGGGGAGGGGGAGAAGAAACACTGGAATACAAACACTGATACATTCCAAGAAATGATTATGGTAATGGATTATGTCTGAGCTCCTTCCACCAAAAGGCACCTTTTAATGTCATTTTCCCCTTCTAGCACCATCCTATCCAATGAGCAGCTGACCGGTAGGCCCAGGGAGTGAATGGCCCACCTCCACACAATCAAAAAGGTGAAAGCAAAAGGAAAAGGATGCAAAATAAAGATATGAATTGTAAATACACTTTCTGTCAAAATTAAAGGAACATATTTATCCAGGAATAATCCACTGTGACTGAAGGTTTTGATTTGCTCTCCACCCTGGGAAGGTTGAGTTTCTGCAGCAGGAAAACAGAAAAGGGATTTCTAACTCCTGGTTCAAGCAGAAGTGAGTCAAACTGCCTTGGCCTAGGCAATGAGCTTTATGTAAAAACTGAAATGTTTACAAAGTCTCTAAATAAAATGTTGGTTGATCTACATTCCAACAGCTTCTCCCCTTTGAGTTTACCCAGGGAAAAAATGTCAGTAGCCTGAGCAAAAAGAAAGCAGAAATTTTTTTTTTTTATTTTGTTTGTCCTATATTAACAGAACAAGATGAACAAATAACAATTCCATGGCTCCTGGACCCTCATGGGTGTGTTTTCACCTTCAGTGCTATTTCCTGCTTTGCCAAAAAACAGATTTTGTTTTGTACTAAATGTGAATAATTTAGTGGTGGAAATGGAAATGCTAGCATTGCTGTTATGTCCTCAGATCTCTTTTCTTTATATCACGGCATAGGCTTTGGATGGTTCCTCACATTAGAAAACAAAGAAACAAACTCCTGAATATAAACACACACATCTTTTTGATGAAAGAAGGCTGTGATGTCTGGGGATTCGTGGCCAAATATTCAGTCTGTTGAGTGAAAAAAACTTCTGGATTTCAGATTCAGGGGACTGTTTCAAACTTGGACTTGTTTGAAATTCTAACCTGATTAGCTTCTGATTTTGTCTTCTATACCTCCCTGGTTCTAGCAAGATTTTCTCATTAAAGTAAGAATATTTGGTCTTTCAGACAGGAGGAAATGGCTCCTGACTGCTGAGCTTCCTCACTGTACGATCGGCCCTCGACTCATGCAGGTCTTGCATGGGCCCACTCAACCAACTACACACTGAAATTATTCAGAAAAAATTCTGTTCTGAACATATGCAGACTTCTTCTTCTGTCGTTATGCCTAAACAACACAGAACAATAGTTATTTACATAGCATTTATATCACAGTAGGTATTATAAGGCTCTAGAGATGATTTAAAGCATACAGGAAGACTGGGTAGGTTACATGCAATTCTACCCCATTATCTAAGGTTCCTGAGCATGCATGGATTCTGGTGTCTGCAGGGAACCTGGAACCAGCTGCCCAGACACTGAGGGACAGTGGTGCATGGATGAACAGGCACAAGCTGCCAAAGGCTGAAACCCATGTGAAAGATGGAGTGAATCACCACAGAATGTCTGTGTGTTCACAGCTGGAAGTTTCCACACTGATAGCAGATAAGCTTCCAAGCTTAGCAACTAGCATAAGCAAATCTGGTGTTCCATTGTAGTTCTGTACATTTTTCTCCCATTTAGCAATTCACTTATGTGATTAAGAATAATGGAGAGTATCTTTTACTTCCAAACTTTCTGGTGAAAAGCGAGCATCCTGGATTCTAGAACAGAAAAGAGCAACTTCAGGCCTGGATGTTAAAAGAAAATGAAGCATCTAGAATGAAATGAGTAGATCAAAGTGTCTGGGCATCTCCCTCTAGTCCCACTTATTTCCAATAATCAACTCAGATATGATGGTGTAATTCAAGCATCTCCACACCGTTAGTAAGAAAACATCGTACTTTATTACTTTGCCTACATAGGGACTGATTTTTTGAAGTCACAATCCTTAATTTTTACTTATTTTCTAGTGATAGTGACTACCTCTCAAGTCTTCACAACAAAGTGCAGGGAAGGGAGAAGCGGGAATGCATTCTTTGAGTGACTTGATTCCACTCTGGCTATAACCCTGATAACAAACATGCATCACTCCACCCCACCTAGGAAGGCAGGCCAGACTGTACCTGGGTCTCAGAGTCAGATAAGCTGATCAGGATCCAGCATGGTTTAAACATGTGAGCTAAATTTTTAGATATTTTTCTGATAGTTTTGTTAATTTAAAAAAAAATTCTGACAATTTTCATGAATGTATTACAAATTAAGACATTATTATTTTATAGGACAAACTTCATAGGGATTTAAACCATAATACAGACACAGACACGGTTACAGTGTAACCAAAATACAAACACGATTTTCTAACAGTCTGTTTCAGTATTTCTATATTTACCATAAAATAGCTTCATTGTTTTTACGATATTTAGCATGAAATATCATATTCAAAGCTAAGCTTTAAGTTCCAATATCCAGAAACTTTCAACTATCATTCTATTTTGCTTTGGGTGTTCAGTTACTATGGCTATTAACACACCTTTGCAAATAATAGATCCATTCATCTGAACTCAATTAAAAAAGCAAGTTTATAAGAAGATTTTAATGCATCGTTTATATTTTTAAAAATTGCTAAAATGCTTTGCAAATTTAGAGTAGATCTATCTTGAGACTACATGTATACTTGCAGGGAAGGTAAACTTTAAAAAAAATATTTCCTGAATGAAGAAAACATTTTCACCTCTATATATATCACTTAAGTCCATACACAGGTAACACACTTCTATAGCCAAAGTACTAAGATGTGCACAGGTCTGTTGGTAACTTTCTGCAAGACACAGCTGCCTTTAACAGTCCTAATGTAAATCTTTCAACATTATTAGTTACAGCAATGTTTGATAAGCAAGCAGTTTCTAGAATGGCACAAATAAAAATACACATGTAAATGTACATAAATGCCCTAAAATTATTTTAGAATATCTATTTTCTTCTACCACACCTTCATCCTCTTTCCCTTGTTTGAATTTTCTAGGCACACTTTTGTATCCTATAAAGCTAGAAGCGAAGAACTGAGCATATATTAATCAGCAGAGAGTTAAGTGGCTTGCTTAGTTAAGGTTGACCAGTGGCAAAATTAAGAAAAGAATTCAAGAACCCTGTTTCTGACTTTCCAGTGCTAGTTCCCAAAAGTATTTTCTGTTTTTATATTCAAAATGCATTTTCAATGCTATTCTTAGGCATTTTGGTTTTAATCTAGCTTTCATGGGATGTGGAGAGATAAAACATGAGCAATCTTTTCTTATTGAATTAATTTGATTTTTGTCTTTTGCACTCCCAGCTATCAAGACTGTCAAATAAACCAGTTTTGATTCATAAATAATAGTTCTATTATATCTACTATGCCACTCATCAGAGTACCTGAAATTTTAATTCACTTGTTCAGCTAAATTTCATCCTCAGTTCATGGCCATAAAATTCTTTATTGACAAACTCTCAAACCAACTTTGACTCTGAGGTATCTAGTCAACATTTTTCTTCTGTGTGGATATTAGTTTATTGAATAAGTGGCATCTGTTTTCCTCCACATCACTAGCAGAGTAGGTATTTCCTTTTGACAGCTTTGCAGGATTTATGGGTTTGCATGCTCTGAAGAAAAATAGTACTAAGCAAAAAATTCCAATTCATTACCTCTTAATACTTAATTAAGTTCATACCCACGGCACACTGGAGGTGAACTCTGAAATGACTGTGACAGCCGCAGAGAGGCCAGCTATATTATCTTTGGAAGACAGAGAGGATTCTAATTATCCCAACCTCATTTCTCCACCTATGATATTCATAAATGTTTCTTCTCTCTTACTGCCCGTTACACTCGGACAAAAGTGTTTGGATAGCAAGTGCAGATTCCTTTCTACAGCCACAACCTGCCTGTGCAGCCCTGGTAAACAAGAGGTGAGCAGTGGCCTCATGTACTCTGACCCTCTGAGCACAGGGTTCTCCACAGGGAGCAGCAGAGGCAGCGCTCACACCAGGCACACATGGTGTGAGCAGGAGGCGTTACCTGTCGGGGTTCTGCGTGCACACGTGCATCTGCAGCAGGATCCTCTGGGTGAAAGTCTTAAAGCACTGCCCGCATTTCCAGAGGTGCCAGTCACTGAACTCCGAGTGCAGCTGGCTTGTGGAAGTTGGGCTTGCAAGAACTCGCTGGTTTTTCACGTTGATTTGGTTAAATCCCGATTCAATGGGCCCAGACTTATCCAAGAGAGAGAAGTTTCTGTTGCACGGAGTCTGTGGGAAAACGATGGAGCGCTGCGGGGTGGCCGGGGTGAGTTTGCTGCTCTTGTTGAAGGGCTGCAGGGCATCCTGCCGGCACATGGCTTCCACGACCGTTGAAGGGACATTTACTAGGAGAACAGCGAGAGTTTTAGAAGATCAAATTTACTAGCCCTTAAAATAAACACAGCAACACATACTCTTTAAAAGTCTTACGAATTAACATTGTTAATTTTTGTGTTTCTTTTCTGGACTCAAAATGTAACAGAGGAGAAATTCACTATTCTGGCAAATTAATAATTTAACCAATGCCTATTTATTAAGCAACTAGTATATGCTCAAGATTGTTCTGCCATGATCTTTGCCTTCATAGTTCATTTATGACTTGAAATCCAGAAGACACCACAGTAGGGTTCTACTCTATACTATGCCCCATGTGCCGGGAGCTCAAGTGGGGACTGAGCAGGGGACAGGAGAAGGCAGTGCCCCTCAGAAAGGGTGTGTTGAGCAGTGCCCTGAAGGTAGGTTCAGAGTGAGAGGGTGGAGAGTGTCCAGCCCTCCACCAGCATAGGAAAAGCATTCGGCACAGGTTGAGAGATGAAATGAGAACATGAAGACAGGAGTAGCCCGGCATACTGGTGGACAGTAACCAAGACAGGCTGCACTTATTCTTGCACTGCAGGAATAAGGGTTTGTGGTGGGGGCTAGGGACAGACTTCAGAGGGCCTTAAAAGTTAAATGCAGGGAGCAGGGATTTAGCTCAGTGGTTCTGCCGCCTATGTTGCAAGCACAAGGTCCCTGAGTTCGATCCCTGGTACCAAAAAAAAAAAAAGTTAAATACATACAGACTTTAGGCCTAAGAAATAGATACAGACTATCTCTGAGCAGAGGAGTACAAGAAAAAAGGACACATTTTTCAGGGCAGGCTTGGGAGAGGCTGATTAATAGATTGGGGCGCTGTGGATAAAGAAAGAGTGGGAGGCAACAGAGAAACAGAGACAGTGCCTGCAGCTCGGGCTCTGGACACAGTGGTACACACTTGTAATTCCAGCACTCAGGACGCTAAAGCAGAAGGATCACAAGTGAGAGCCCAACCTGGGCAACTCAGGGGCTTAGTCAGGTCTTGTCTCAAAATAACAAAATTAAAAAAGGGCTGGGGATGTAGCTTAGTGCAAAGGCCCTGTGTTTAAATTAATCCCTGTAGGACAAACACTACTTACTAGCCTTGTGACTACGGGCAAGAATGCAATATCAAAATCATGACTTAGCAGTTGGTAAAATGTAAAACAGTCACACCAAGGATTGAATGAGAATGCATAGAGAGTATTTATATATGTGCTGCCGAAGCGAGCAAAATAGAGAGTATTTATAAAGAGCTTGACCTGCAGTGGACACTCAGCAGATGTGGAGCTCTAGCTGCCCTGGTTTCCTTGTCTTCCAGCCACCTTTACAGGGCTCTAAGTATGATAATGAAAGTGTATCCCAAGGCCTGATAGCAACAGTTGCTACCATTCTTATTATGTCTGAAAAAGAGACTAGCAGGAGGGACATGGCTCTAACCAGCGTTGCGACAAGGGAAGTGGAGAAAAAGCTAGAAACAGGAAATATTTTTGAGGAGGAAAATCTAATATACTTGAAATTTATTGTTCTTTTTTCAAAGTTTTTATTGTATTAATATTTATCAAGTATTCACTGGTAAGTCCATAGGTCCAAAGGTGATTAGAACCTACATGATAGGATTAAAAGTTTTTTTTAAAGAAAACAACTATGGTATTGTACAAAAGTGTACTTATTGGTCGTCATTCCAGGGGTTGAAGAAATTAAAGGTCATAGAGTGATCAAGAAAATGAAATCAGAGACCGAAAAGTTTAAAAAGGATGACTGTTAAAAAGATTGGTGGTTGGAGACGCAGCTCAGTGGTAGAGCACCTGCCTAGCATGTGCAAGGCCATAGGTTCAACCCCCAGGACCAAAAAGGGCAAAAAAAGATTCAAGATAACATATGTACATGTACGTACTCCCCATAGTGAATGGAACAATTATGTACTACAAACATGTACTAATAAAATAAACTTTAAACATGAAAAGATCAGTAATAGCAAGCCACAAAAACATGAAGGCTATGGCTGCTGGCCACTGGTTCAAGACCATGGGGGACTGGGAGCTCTCATCTTCCCTAGTCACAGATGGCAGCCTGGCACGAAGACTTGTGCATTCTTAACTGTAACAAGGGAACAGGCAAGGACTGTGACTGCCAGGAAGCTCTGTGTGTTGAGGGGACATGTAGACACCATGTATGGAGGACAAAACAGGGTTAGTGTGCTATCTAGACTCTAACTTGGAGCATTCTGCAGAATCCCATGTTCAACAAATGCAACAACAGGAGAGCCCTGTCTACAGGGCTCTGAGCTCAGCTCATCCGTCCTATTTTAGCATGGCAAACAAAATCAAGACACTTGGTCACCTACAAAAAGCCCATCATACGTCAAGTCAGCAGCTCTTTACCCTGGTTACTGTACATTTTAAAATATTAAAACTGAATCTCTTGGTAAACCCTGAGTACCTTCATTTTTTCAAGTTCTCCAAGTGCTTCTAATGTGAAATAAGGAGGGCTGAGAATCACTGGTCTAACCCTACCCTCTCTCATTGCGAATGACAAAAGCGGAATCCTTAGAAAGTCCAGGAACTTGCTCAGGATCGTGTGTTCAATTATGGACCCATCAAAGCGACAGACTTTAGCTTTCGGATTTCCAGCAATTTTGTTTCTAATTAAGCACCTATTCGTCTTTGCTCACTAGTTATGTTTCAAAAATATAAAAGTAGTACAGTGTTTTGTATACAAGTGTATGTGTCAGACATATCAAATCATATATGTTATCTATATATGTTATCCTATATATATATTCATTCATATGTATTTTGTGTACAAGTCTATATTTTGTATATAAATATGTATGTATCATTTGAACTTCTAAGGCAGACGTGTAATCGATATGGAATCTGTGGACATTTTTTAGATTAAAAAAATGTTTTATGGCACACAAATTGTTACTTTTTAAAGAGGAACTGAAAGATAAAGAGGGATGTTTTGCCATTCATGGGTCCATTTTCAATTAGAAACCCAGCAGCACTGTGAGATCAGGGTGAAGCCCATCAGTTCTTCCAGTAGTAACTGAGAAACTCACAGGTAGTGCTAAATCCTGCAGCCAGGAAATCTCAGGTGAACAGGAAGCAGAGCACAATGGGAAGAATACAGAGTGAAGATGGAAGCAGGAAAAACCAACCAGAAATGTTATGATGACTTTAAGAAAAATACTCAAATAATATTCTAAGTACAGATACTAGATTATTGCTTATGCTTCTGGAAAGTACCCTAATTGGTTAATGTTTTAAAACAGTTAAGGTCATATAATCTTTACAGGAAAACAAAATAATTTGTGGGGCCATGATTTTTTTTAAATTTAACAATCAATGTCAAGTGGTAATAAAATATATTTCTATATCTAAAAGTCTGTTTAATAATCCAGGATATATAGAATCTGAGTTAATGTAATGACAATAATAGCATTTAAATAGTAAAAATGGGAATAGATGGGATAAAATTATCTCCATTTTATCAGTTTCTTTTCCTGGACACCCAAAAACAAATATAAAATGTTTCCCAGCTATAGGTTGCAACGTTTGTGCTCTGATTCTACTTTGGACATGCTCCTTTTTTGTACTTATGAATAAATAAATTCAATCCTGCTGAGTGAAACTGAGCATATGCTTTAGAGAAAAAAGAAAGTAAAGCTATGAGTGGATAATTTTCACAAAAACAAATATATTTAATCTCTAAACTGTTCTTTAGAATCTCTGCACATTCCCTTAGGACTCTAGAGGTCTAAAGCTTTTTTTTTAGTCAGAACTTTTTAGAAGATATGGGAGATTATTCTTCCTAAATATCAGCCTCACTACGGCAATCAAAGGTATCAACCAAACACAAGAAATTATCAGAAATGGGCAGAGAATGAATCAGAAAACACTATGTCACCACATCTCAACAAAGAAAAATACAGACAAGACCTAGAGGTGGCCAACATGACCAGAAAGATGAAGTGGTTTCTTCATGAAACTGTGCTAAATGGAGTAAATCACTTGTCTATTAAGACAAAGATTAAGGGAAGAGGATGCACTCCTAACATCTTGAAGGACACAGACAAGGAAAAACATGAACTCATAAAATCTGGACCAAAAAAAAAAAAAAACCACTACGAGAAGCAAATGCAAGATCCATAAAATAAAGTCTTACTTTACCATCCCACACTTGTCCATTCATTCAGTCTGCAAATGCTGACTGAGCATCTGTAACATGCCTGGCATGGTGCTAGATGCTGAGCATACAGGGGCATAAGAAAGCTCCCAGTCCCCACCCTCATGACACTTAAAATCTACTGGGAGAGACAGATATTAAGCAGATAAATATTTACTCAACTTCATCAGATATAAAATTCCATTAACTGACCATTATATTTGTAAGTCACCATTTATTGGCAAGATACCTACCAGTTCCAGCAAGATTATGAAAATTAGATGAACTTTAGGACTGACAGAATATGGTTACCGTAAGAGTGATACGTGAAGAGGAGAAAGGGTGCCAGGAAGTCAGGTGTCAGGGAAGGCTAAGCTTAAAGCATGAGGAATCTGAGTCCTGATGAATCCTGATGAGATGGTGACAGAGAGGTACAAAGGAGGAAGAGGCAACGGGAGGTGGGGCACTGGCACTGGCACTCCTGCCATGGAGCCCATGATCATGCTGCAAAGGAACTGGAAGAAAGCCAGTGTGGCCAGAGAAGGAAGGGGAGAGGGAGGCAGCTAAGCTAGCAAGAAAGCAGTCCAATGCCAGCGCCTGCGTGGGGCTGGACAGGGAATGGAAGCATGACGGGGTGACAGAAGGGAGGTTAATGAAGCAGGGGGTGGTGGGGTCTGTGGTCAACTGGATATGCACAGTCAGTCAAAAGATTTTTGAATTCTAATTTTTATAACACTAGGTGGCCCATATGAAATGTCTCTGGAGATGACATGTGGCCCATAAGTTACCATACTAAAGAACAGGGTATATAGCATAAGAATCATCAGAAGCCAAAAAAGGGTTCGAAATGAGGTCTGAGGAGATCAGATTAATGAGATTAATGCTAAATGCATCATCACTGTTATTAATAAATGAACAAGAAAAGCAAAGGACAGGACTATAAGTACAGAATGCTATTTTATATAGTAGTATATTTTTTTTTAAAAGAGAAGCAGGGAGCATGACAGCCAAAGAAAGAAAGGGAGAATATGCTTAGATGCCTCAATGGACAAAAGTTATCTCTAGAAGAATAGCTAGGATTCTGCCAATGCTACTGATTGTCTCTAGGAAGGAAGCTTCTATGTTCATGGTACATTCTGAACTTTGATCTATGGGACCCAACTCCCTGTTAACAAAACAAGTGGATAAACTGAAACAACAGAATAAGCAAATCAATGAAACTTCACTCAGGCTGCTGTGATACAAAAGAGAAGTGTGGGGACATTTGGGAGGTTACTGCAGTAGTCCAGGCCACAGTAGCTGTCAGACACTGATCAGAGAAGTGGCAGCAGAGACGAAGAGAAGACATGCATTATGATTTCAGAATCAACCTAACCAAGGAAGGAAAAGACTTCTACAATGAAAACTATAGTACTCTCAAAAGGAGATCAAAAAGGACATAAGAAAATCGAAAGATATCCCCTGTTCCTGGGTAGGAAGAACCACTATAGTCAAAATGGCCATACTTCCAAACTGATGTACAGTTTTAATGCAACCCCAATCAAAATACCAACAGCATTCCTCATGGAACTAGAGAAGACAATCTTAAAATTCATATGGAACCAGAAAAGACCAAGAAGAACAAAACCAATCCTGTATTACAGGAAAGAGCAAAGCAGGAGGCATCACCATACTGGATCTGAAGTTGTATTACAAAGCTACAGTGATTAAAATAGAATAGTACTGGCATAAAAACAGACATTCAGATGAACGAGACAGAACAGAGGATGCAGAAACAGCCCCAAGCATATTCAACTATTTGATCTTTGACAAAGGGACCAAAAACATACTCTGGAGGAAAGAGTCTTTAACAAATGATGTTGGGAGAGCTGGCTATCCACATGAAGAAGACTGAATCTAGACCCATATCTCTCACCAAGTACCAAATAATAATTAAAATGGGTCAAAAATCTAAATGTTAAACCAGAAACATTTAATCTGCTGGGAGATGAAATAGGTAAAACTCTTGAAGTCACAGATACAGACAAGGACTTTCTGAACAGAACTCTAGTTGCACAGGAAATCATACCAAGAATCAACAAATGAGATCATATAAAATTAAAAAGCTTCTGCGCAGTGAAGGAAACAACTAACAGGTGAAGAGACAATCTATAGAATGGGAAAAATTTTTGCCAATCAGACAGAGGACTAATATCTAGAATATATTTAAAAAACTAAAGAAAATTAGGGGAAGGAGATGAAAAGAGAATTAAGACATGTTATGTACATGTACCAACTCCTCATGAGGAGTGTAATCATTGGGTACTGTGCACGTAGACTGATAAAAATAATTTTTTACAATAGGAATACACAACCAATAGCCCTTGATGATAGAAGGGTAAGCAAGAGTGAGAGTCAAAGTTTCTAGAAAGCACCTGGAAGACAGGGGTGAAAGCTGTTAGGCTGGGGAGAAGCAGTGTGGGATGTGAATGCATGGCTTTGGTGGCAATGAGCTTACTCTGAGGTGCCTACAGGACATGTAGGTGAAGATACTGTGGGACAGGTGAATAAGAGGGGTTTTTTTGGTACCGGGGATCAAACCTTGCACTTAAGAGGCAGGCAGCAGCACCAGCAAGCTAAATCCCCGGCCCAAGAGTCTTGGGTTCAGTACACAGGTCTGCACGGAACACACCAATCCAAGAGTACCTGGCCCTGTGACTTCCCTGGAAGCAGAAACTAGGATGGAGACTTGGAGCTCTGTGCAGGGCACTGCACACTGCTCTCTAGACCAATACCTGTTGAGGAATGAGGCAAGTAGGATGGGCCAAGGTATGGCTTTAACAGTTCTGGAGCTAAGAATGTCCTTCAGAGCTGTACTGCTCTGAGGAAAAGGAACAGTCTCTTGTGCTCCACACGGCCCAATCACTGGCCACACTGGGAGGGAGTGTGTCCAGGGGGAGCAGCTCTTCTGTGCTGAGCTGGGCAATGAGGGGCTCAGTCTGCAGCCAGACTGAGATGCAGGCCGCACACCACAGCATCCCACAGGACCCAGATCCTCCCCAACCGTGGCTCGCCTGTGTCATGTGTCATTTCCCTACGTGAACACATTTTCAGCGGGTTGCTGCCTTCTGCTGGAGTCCTTCTGCTGGAGCTACAGAGGCATTGCTGTGGGGTCATATCTCCTTTTTTACAAAGATTTAAAGATTTTTCCACTCTAGACAAATCTGTACATTGGTTTCTTAGCCAAGCATTTCTATATCTGGAAGGTAATACAGAATCAGGCCCCAAATCATCCTACTGCCACAGCTAGTTTTGGTGTGACCACTTTCACCAGTCGCCCGAGATGGACAGTCCTTAGTTTCTTTACTTTTTTTTTTTTTTTTTAACCAGGATCGAACTCTGGTCCTTGAGTTTGCGCAGCAGGCGGTGAAACCACTGAGCTAAATCCCCGGCCAACAGTCCTTAGTTTCTAAGTGAGGGAAGCATTTTTCTAGTCCCCACTCAGGAGCAGGAAAACACCTTCCTATTCCTGAGCTTATGTAAGGAATCCAGTCCCAGCTTCCCTCTGCACCCAGGGGGCTGACACTCTGGCTCCTTCCACTCATGCCCAGCTAAGCTCAGGCTCAGTGTGGACATCTCAGGTGCCACCAGCATTGTGATTTATATTGAAGTTGTGTACACATGTGTGTCTCCTTCATGCTGCTACACTCTAGACAGGGCTTGAGTCTTTCCATGCCATCACAAATGCCCTCCTGATGATCACAAAGGGGAAAGGCCTTCTTCAGGCTGGGCCCAATTTCCTGTTGCTGGTGGGATGGTGGGGGACAGGCCCTGTGCAGAGGTGCCCCTTTTTATTTTCTGCTCTTTGCAATCAAAAGAAACAGGCAGGCCTCCTTGGGGCAAGGTTTAAGCCAGCGCAACTCCCACGCTGCCATCAAATTTCACATTCTGCTACCTCAGCTTCATATGCCCAGACAGAAAAAGCAGCAGGAAGACTTGTTTAACATTTATTCCCAGGTTTTTTTTTTAATTTCCTCTGAAACAAATACGAATGCACTATGGTCTTTACGCTCTGCAGGAATTAATCCCCCACTGGAAGCTTCGGGGAACCTCATTCCTTTTTGCGGATGCAATCTGTCGACACAAGTGTTCCTTCAGGCTCTTTTGAAAGGCCCACAGTGGACAGAGTGGCTCTCTCTTTGCAGCTCTATTACATTTAAAATTGGTTCTTTAAAAAGAAAACAACATAGGAATTGCTTCCAGAACCCAAATGCCTGTGTGAAATACTGTCTCCCCTTTGAGTGCAGGCGGCTTTTCATGGCTTGTCCGGGCAGTGAGTGTGCCTGGTGCGCTCCGCTGCCACACGCCGCTGTCGGAGGGAGGCACTTACTGAGGCCTACCCTGCCGCACACGCTCACTGGGAAATGTGTACTCTGAATGTTGAGAGAATCATGGGAAGAAAATGATATTTTTATAAATAAAGTGCTTAATATGCGTTATTCACTAAGTAAAGATTTTCCTTGAATATATTTCTCCAGGTATCAATTTCATTAACACAGAAAAATCAAGCTGAAAGAATGAATCTCTTCTAGTAATGGCACCAAGAATTCTCCATATTTATCCAGTGAGCACTTACTACTGGTTTACTGTATCCATACCACTACTAGCAGGATCTGCAGAGGCATTGTGGCCAATAAGTTTTTGATCTCAAGGAGCTTCTTTTTAAGATACCTAATTTATTCTGTGGCTAGTTGAATGAGATAAAAATTCTCTTAGAATTGCTAATTCAGGTGAAATGATTTAAATTACTTGGGGCCATGGAAGGACATCTGATAAACTCTCTGTGCCCTCTCATGCATTGGTGTTTCTAAATCATACCAAGTATTTTCTCAGCGCAGAATAAGGAGCCCCCTGCTCTCTGAGTAAATCATACAGAATGAGAATCCATCTTAGAGTTCGCGTCAAAGTCATATATTTCCACCACTCTATCTGATGAAGCCTTCTGCTGATTTCTTGGTTGGCCAATCACATGACTGATATATGACTTTGAGACAGGAGCTGAAATAAAATTCCTATAACACCCTCAGGGAAAAGAGGCATTGTCACTATTGAACCTTTTAGTCAAAGACTTAATTCCCTTTAAAGTACCCTCAAATGTTACTAAGAACTCTGAACTGAACCCAAAAGAGCTGTTTAGTTTCCCTGCTGACTCCACAACACTTCAAGCTGCTACGGTTTTGTGAATTTTTCAAGAATTTCAGGTGCTAAATGATACAACATCTGTCCTGATAGAATTTGTTCAATACTATAATCAGCAACCTCAAGAACACTCCACACAAGTGGGACTATACAAGAAAGGACTGAAAAGCAAACCATATACTATTTCCAGAAAGTATATTTCTGATGCATTGTGGCCCCAGATCTGAAGATCATGTGGTACATTCTTAGCCACTCACTGTCAGATCGCTATGTCCAGCAAAGAGGCCCCAAAACGGTCCATACCACCCCTCAATCCTTCTCAGTCTTTAACAGCACAGTGAGGCAAAAGCCGTGTGTGAATGTGTGACTTCACTCCAGAAACCCATGTCAAGGTGACAAGGGCAATCCCTACACAGTCCTTCTGTATTTCCCATGTCTGTCTCCAGCCCCAGTAAACAGTTATGCCTTCCTTCCAGTTCGCCAAGAACCTCAAATCATCCTTGACACCTCTCTTGCTCAACAGCTCACAGGTCAGAAAACATAGTTTGCTTTATTTTCAAAGATGTCCAAAATTCAACTGTTTCTTACCACCTCCAGTACTTCCATGCTGGTCCAAACCACCATCGGCTTCCCCTCAGGTCCCTGAGGGAGCTTCTCACTGCATCCCTGCCACACCCCTCACTGCCTGTCTCCACTCAGTAATCTTGCTAAACCTCAGACCAATTCACTCTACTGCTCAAAACTCCACGGTGGCCCTACAGCCTGCTCACACAGAGTAGTCCTCCAGGGCTGCCCAGATTGCTGCCACCACCCATACCTGGGTTAGTTCCTCACACTCACTCTGCTGTGCCCATGTCAACCTCTATGATGCTCCTTCACATGCCAGGGACAGTCCTATCTTGGGACCTTTCATTTTTAATCTGGCTCTGTCTACAGCACTCTTCTCCAAAGTAACATATGGCTGGTTCCTTTACCTCCTCAAGTCTTTGCCCAAAAGCCCCCTCTCCTTTGGGGCTCCCCCATCACTCCCAGAATTTGCAACCCCAAACTCCTAGCTATACTTACTCCTTTTCTGCTTTTTTAATTCTACAACACATTAACATCTACCAACTATTCATTTATACATTTTTGAATCTCTATCCTTCTGGTAAAATGTAAGCTCTGTGAGGGCAGAATTCTTGTCTTTTTTTTTCTTCCCTCATTTATTTATAGCACCTAGCAAAGACACTAGCCCAAGGTTGGTACTCAATAAATACCTGAGCAAAGAATGAATGAATGAATGAATGAATAAACAAATGAATATTTGGAGTCTGAGCTACATACTTCTGAACTCTGGGCCTTGATATGTTTACTCCCAGACATTCCTCAACAGACCACACACCATCTTCAGAGGCTGTAACAGGTTGTGTTGCAAAAGGAAGCAGCGGTCCTCACAGGGCTTCTGGAATCCTTCTGCCTAAACTTCACAATTTAGAAGGCGAGGCTATGCCAAGGTTCCAGGGTACAGAAAGCACCAGTCAGCCACTCAAGGGGGCTGATACTGGTGCTTTTCCATGTGTGGCCCTAGATCTAGTTTCAAGGGAGGGGGGCTTGGAGCTGTTCTGGGCAAAGGAGAGCACAGTGGTCTCCGTGTCAATATCTGCCTCTAACACCAACCGCACACCCTTGTCCAACACTGAGATTTCCTCCTTAGGAAAGCAGACACTCCCTCCAACAGAAGGATCACTGCAGAAAAGAAACCTTCTAGTGGAAACTCAGGAAGTAAGAGGAATGAACTGTATGTCCAAAGTTTCTTTTTCTTATTTTTAATTGAGATTAATTTGGGGTTAGGGTAAAATAGAAAAGGAAAGCTGATAGTAGTAGGCTTTTTGAGGATTTTACTTTTTACAAAGAAATTAAAAGCAACATGGGAAAGAAATATCTGATCACCAGCATTTTGACCAGTAGTAACATGAGCATTTTTTTTATAGGAGTTAGTGTGTGTGCACTTGTGTGTGAAAAGTAAGTGGAGAAGAAAACAACACTCTTTTTCAAAGTGAAGTTTTCCACCTGTTAAAATAGATCTATGGGGGCTGGAGATTTAGCTCAGCGGTTCCGCCGCCTGCTTTGCAGGCGCAAGGACCCGAGTTTGATCCCCGGTACCAAAAAAAAAAAAAAAAAATAGATCTATGGTCTCTGTTTTGTTGAATAAAGTCAAGTTATCACAATATTAGTCAGTGCAGTGACAAGAAACAGCACCATTGAAACTAGTGTTTCTCATTAAAGCACATCAGAATTTCCTAATTCTGTTTCAAATTCTGGAAATCACCTTGCAATATTTTCAAAAGAACTGATAAAACGAAAGTATAAATTTTAAGTAAAACTTGCTGTAAGTTCATATTTGCCCAAAAGTTAGATTATTCTTTCAAAGAAAATACTTGGCATGACAATAAAAATAGAAGAAAATTACATGATTCTAGACATGAGTTTAGACAGAAAAGTTTAGAAAGACATGAATTTCACACATTATCTACAATTTTTAGTACCATTTCTTATGCTAATGACTCTTTAGGAGGAAACACACTCAACCACCTGCAGGGATGGCACCCCTGATTGAGCAGCACTGTCTTCTCTTTATTTCATTTTTGCATAGTGTGCCTCCAAAAAGACTGTGCATCCCTTCAAATCAGAAGTTATCTTATTATTGCTCTTATAACCCCCAACAGTGAGAGGCTTAGACCCAGACACATAGTATGTGCTCAGTGAATACCAGCTGCTTAACTCTGTTCTCAGTGATTATTTAAAACTCTGGAAAAGGCTCTGAAATTGAGTACTGGCTGATGTTAAGATGCCCTGTGAAAAAGCAAACAACATACAGGGAAAGGAAAATGACAGGATGGATGTGTGCAAGTTTGCATGGTGTATCATAGTGAACCACATTTCATAAGTTTTAAGAAAAAACATTCTTTAAAAGTTAGCTTTGAAATAAGTATTTTGAGATGTGAATTCAGAGCTAAAATAAATTCTTACAGTTTTCATCCTGGGCAATGCATTGTAAGGGGATCCCAAAGAAAGACGTATAGCTGTCATTGTACCACACCAGAAGCTCGGTGCCCCTGGGGATATCTATACAGGCTCGGTAGAATATATTCGACCTATTCAAAACAAAAGAAAACCCAACTTAGTAACATGTAGGACTCATGTGCCCCCACCTCATTTTTATTGCCCTGAAAATGTTCTGCCCGGCTCCACCTAAGCAGTTCGTTTATAATAAATCTACATTTACCTTACTGTCCCCAGCAATCAATTAGAGCCTATAACTCTGTATGATAAACAATGTATAGTATATTTCTACAGTGTCCCTCTATAGAGGGTCCCTAAGGGACAGATATTTGGCCCAAGAGACAGCAGAAAGGAAGAGTTCATTTAAAAAAAAAAATTCCACCTTGCATTAATGAGAACATTTTCTCTCTTGGCAAACCGCAAAGACAGTGGTGCGCCAACCTCATATATAAATTAATACTATTAATTTCTTACTTGAAGGAAAAGCAGGAAGTGTATTCTGGCAACTACACTGGAACTTCCCAAATTTGTAGTAAAATGGAGCATCTTTGTGATACAAGGACTAAGAGAATAAAAATCTCCACTGCCATTTTTCTGCGGTTTGATACAGAAGAGAAAACCCTCTTATGTGAAATAGATGAAAATTCAATAAGTACAAGGGGAGCACTTTATGCTGGCTGAAAGATTACACTCTGAAATGATACAGGGAAAGTACCAAGAAATAAACATTTTTTAGAACAGCTTCAGCACCATAAAGAAAAATCTACAGATTAAAAAAAGAGAGAGAGAGGAGACTGAAACTGGTTTTCTCAATGAAGAATTGCTTCACATATTAGCCTCAAGTTTCAGATAAAAGTGTTTGGGGTTGGTGGGCCTTAAATTTCACCTTTCTGTAAGGAACTGGCTGTAGCAGGGCAATTTGTCCCTTGTATAACACTGCAGACACAAGGCAAATCCTTCTCCACATTTTTCATGGCAGTGAGATATGCACTTGTCAACATATTTTGTCACCACAAAGTGGCTCTTGGCAATAGGATCATAAAGATCAATAAAAAAGTGCAGATTCTCAATATTTTACTTGCAGCTGCAAAAATTTCATTTATCTTGTTATTTTCCTTACTTGCTGCCATTCTGTCTCACGAGGGCACTGCTAGCTAAGCAGAATGTTTTTCCCAACATTCTATGAATATCTGACAAAAACTCCAGCCGGTTGTCCAGCCCTTACCACCCTTCCTCCCTCCACATCTCTAAGGGCTGTGCATTTTATTAATTCTTTCCACTGCTACATAAAAAAAATTAAAATTGGAGCTGAGCTATAAATCACTGGCATCTCCTAACTTGAGAAAAATTGAGTCTACTTTGTACTTCACCCTTGTAACATTTCATCTCTCGGTTTGGCTTCCCCTAAGATAAACACTGCGCTGGGCAAATGAATGTGCTAAAACCAAATGACACTTTGCTGCTGAAAGAGCAGAACTGTTTTTGAGCAATGGGTGGTCTTCTGAGGGACGGGGTAGGCCGAAAGGGGGAAAAAATGTGTAAGTGTACACCGTGCCTTACAAGCGGGCAGAGCTTCCAAAACTCGCAGAAATCTCTGCATGTTGAAGCACATCAAAGGGATTTTTCCCTTTTCAGATAATATTTCCTTTGCTGACATGTATTTAGTATTGTGGTTGGATGACTCATAAAGATAGCTTCATGGCGTCCCAACGCAGTTGAAGCAGAACACATGCCAACAAACATTATTGTCAGCCTCAAAATAAAAACAAAACGTTCAGCTAAGGGTCAATCAATCAAGGGCGCTTTGAAGAAAATTCCATTTAGATATTACAAATCATAACAGAATGAATTTAAACCAGCTGACTCTCTGTGAAGAGGACATTCATGTACGATAAAAATTAGGCTGGCTCTTCAGGGTCCAACTTTTCTATTTTCTTACTTTTGGATATAGTCACTGGTGATGGATGCCAGTTTTTTAAATTGTGTTTTTGTAGTTCATTTTATAAAGATCTGAAGTAATCAAAAACAGATCAGCAGAGAGAGCTCGTAGTTTAAGCGCTGTCATGAGAGGGGAGTTGTAAAATCCACTTAATATTGACAGATAGGTAATGACTAACTCATTCCTCCCTTCCTCAAAGGGGTTTCTTGTCCCAAATTCATTACAGAACCAGCTACACTACATATTGCTGGCTGGACAAACACAATTCTTACTAGTTTTCTAGCTCAGAGTTTTGTAAAAATATCATGACAGTGAAGGTGAGTAAAGCCTGTATACAGCAATGTATCCAAATATTGTCTTGTACTATTGCATTTAAACCATTATTTAATGAACTAAAACTACATAGGAAACCAAGGCAATGAGTCAGATACTGCCCAAATATGTTGCTTTTGAATTGGAGACCTTTAAAGAACAAGCCAGATTTGTGTAGCCTTTAAGCTATAAGGGGAAGAAAGTTAAAAAAAAACTTGATTAAAAAAAAGGAAAATAAATAGCCATAGGCAGGACTCCAAGTTGCGGAGCACTGGGCCCTCTCTTTGATGTGTCTGTGGTTGCCTAATAAAGCTAAACAGTTGCTTCTGATTCTAAAGGGAACACGGCTGTTTATAACTGAGCTCATATATTTATACGGCACATGTTTTCGAGGGATTTTAAGAAAAGAAGGCTTAATGGTGGGGCTTTTTTCCTAGTTGATTTGTTTTGCCCTCTCTCTACTTCACCCTTCTTAAGCGCTAAGTGGAAACGTTTGGCCAGCAGGTGCACTTAAGAGGAGATGGTCTAAAGCATCCTGAGAATCCATCTTGCTTCTCAGCCCTCTGGGGGCCTCTCTACATGACTCACTCTGGGATAGGGGGATGGTGCCATCTTGCCTTTGTCACCGGCTGAATTTTGCCCATTTGGGAAAGTGGGGTAATTCTCTTTGCTTTGAAATCACCTCATTGTCTAAAACATAACTAGAATCATCAAAAGGCCAAACACAAATGCTCTGACACCTTTAGAGGGAGCAGGAGAGGTTGCCCTGGCTGTCATTGCTACTGAGCATAGTAGGTTTTAGAAGCGCAGTCCTGGGGTTTTCCATGCCTTTGTGTACATGAAACTGTCCTCCCAAGGGGATAACCTGAAGTGACTGAAAACAAAGGGCCTGAAATCCTGCTTGTCTGTGTGCACACATCTGCTGAGGGAGCCACCCCTAGCAGTGGGCTTGCAGGACTCGTTCAGGCTTTTATGGAAGTTCAAGCAATGGTGCAAAGATAACTTAGCTTGGGCACTGAGTGAACAGGCCACCTACTAGCACCTTCGTTTCTGAGTCATAAAATTACTGTCCTTGGAACTAAGGAGGTTTCAAGAAGCTAGCAAAAAAACATCCCTAGCAACCTGTGCAGAGTCTGCAGGATTTTTTTCAACCACTAGCAGCAAGCCTGAATTTCTATATGCAAGCCAAAGGGCTTCAGCTCTGTAAGTGGTAAATCAAGATATACTTTACCTGTACTGAACTACTGTTAGATTCTGTTCTCCGCAGTGCCTTGCACATCGGATATACCTCATCCAGCTCGACTTACTAGGTTCCCCACCATCAATAAAGTGCTGTAGTGTCCCATCTTGATCATATATCTAGAGAAGAGGTCAGAAGGTCAAGTAGTTAGAACGAATCATCAGCAATCATTTTCCCTGCCTTCCTTGGTGTCTTTATGTGTCAGCTGCAGAAATTTATTGCCCTCAGGTTTGCTAGTGCTTATTGATGCTTGTAGAAACTCAACTGGAATAACAGAAAAATATTTTTGGTGATGCAAGTCGATCACGTTTTTCTTATCAAGCCAATCTTCCCTGTATTAAACATACTTGTGGTATTTCAAGGATGTGACCATGTTTCCCAAAGAATATTTAACCCATTTTGACAGGCCAGTCTTAAGTAATGAACTGCTGGATAAACAAAGCAAGCTGAAAGAAGAGGCTGCATGACATGGTTGAAACATCCACACAAAAGGCCTGTACTCTCAACATGTAACTGTTCAAAGGCCTTCAGGAGGCTGTCATCGTCTGTCCAACAAGCTAGGTGATCCTAGCAGAAGGCAATTGGAGAGTTAGGGAGCTGTTAAGAACTAGTAAAAGAGAAGGTGGTTTGGATGAAAGAGGTGGACTCACACCTCAGAGTAGATATAGGACTTCAGCTCTCAGGACCTGAAACTATTAGGAGAAGGGCATGTACCAGGCCCAGGGTTCAATCTAGAGAAGGGGCGGGGGAGGGGATGGGGAGGGGGGAACGCATAAAGGGAAAAAAACAAAATAGCATTTCTATGGATTTTAAATTTTTTCAGTGAGGTTGCCCTCACAATTATTGCCTTAGATCCACTCAGGCAGGTCTTCTTTCATTATAGCATTTTATAAAATAAAATCCATTTCAAGCCAAGCAAAAAGTGTAGAAAAAAAAGTCTTTTGCACAGCAACTACCTAGCCTGGCACCCATAGCAGGACAACAGCTCCCCTTCCAGAAACCACTTCCCACCACGGCAACATGGACCCCATGATCAAGAGGAACAGGAGGTGAGGTGTGCAAACTCAAAGCAATTCTAGGACCCTCCAAGATGCACGGGCCCGTTAAAGAGTTTCTTAAGGGTGAAGTTATCAGAGGGGCCATGATAGAACTAAGCATTTTCTTATTTTCTTTCCTTTTTTTCTGGTATTGGAGATTGAACCCAGGGCTACATCTGCAGCCCCTTTTATTTTTATTTTGAGTTAGGTTGCCCAGGGTAGCCTGTAACTTGAGATCCTCCTGCCTTGCCTCCCACACAGCTGGGATTACAGGTGTATGCCACTACCCTGGCAAACTAAACATCTTCAAATAAAATCAGCAGTGGGATGGATCCTTCTAGTAGCCAAAGAAGTGTTCCCCAGAGTACCTTGAGAAATCATGTCTCTTACTTTTGCTATTAAGTTTTCTCACTTTTCCTTTCCAAACAAACACACAAAATAAACCTTACTAAGAAACTCACTGGTTACATCTAGGCTGGGGGCATTCATATTAATTTAATTTGATACTCCTTTGCTGGAGGACCTCAGGATCTAGGGGTGGCAGCCTCTTTTTTCTGTCACTAGTCATGGTAAGGCAGCTGAATTTTTTTTACTTTTCTTGAATTCATTCCTCTCTACTCCCAACCATTCCACTAACCCCCACAAATAGAAAACAAACATTAATCTAATAAAAACAATCATTTGAGAAGTTATGACCTTGTAAACACACAAGAGTGATCACAGCTGATAATCAATTTAGCCTGAGCAGAACGAAGAGATTCCTGGATTACATTATAGCAAAGGCTAATGACTTCTTTAAATTCCTAGTTGGGGATAATGACAGAGAGTGGAAACATTTCATGTGGCGGACACATCTGCTACATGAGAAAACTAATGACAGACATTTTATTTAGGGAAGATTAAACTAGTTGTTTTTGCTGTTGTGTCCTTTAACATTTTTGTTTTTTCGGAAGTCAGTTAAGATTCAAAATCTTAACTCTGAGCCTGCTGTTGACAGCTAGTGCGACATGAACAAAGACCTTCGGTTTCCCTTAACAACATCATTAATGGAATAAAAAATCTTGATGATGGAGGCCCCTGTCCTATCCCTGCCCCACAAACTTTCAGTAAGGCTTAATGGAGAAAATCATTGAAATGAATAATCTTGAAAACTGCGAGAGAAATCCCCCGTCATGCTTTTAGCCAGCAGCCTCAACAGCAAGTGGAGCTGTAGCAGATACAGGCAGAGGGGCTGTCTCAAGTGTGAGCTCTCCTGAAAGCCATGCACTAACCAGTCCATCTTGAAAATGAGAGTAAACGTATTTCTGCTACACTTTTGTTTCAGCAATAATCTTATCTAAGCATACTGTGACTACAAACAAGCCCACTATTTTTGCCTGTCTGATGTAAACTGCTACTTGAAGAAAAGGTAGATGGCTATTTGTTGGGAAATAGCATACAATGCAGTGTATGATATGAGGGGGCCTCCCAGACTTCAGCTTATACTGATGTTACAATGTTCATGTGAAACAGTGACAAAAATCCCATGCACCTCCTCAGATCTCATGACTGCATCCCTGCAGTTGAAGGCAGTCACACTTGATACTGTATCCTCTCTGACAGAGCCCTCCTCACCTAGCCACCACCAAACTCAACTTCATCTTCTCCTAAACCCTTCTCAAGTTCATACATCTCTCCCTCTCCCTTTAATATCCTATCCCAAAGCACTTCCTTTCTCACCTGAAGTGTGGCAAGAATCTCTTAACTGACCTTCCTGCAGGCTCTGCTCCTCCCCACAACACGTCCTCTAAAATCTATTTCACCCAACCCCTTCCCATACAAACTTCACAAATGTTATAAATGCCAGATTGTAGCAACATATATTTACAGCATGTGAAATTTTCACAAGGGTGCACATCACAATAATATGACCAGCACCTCCTAACCACAGCTATTTAGGGAAGCCAAAGCACATTGCCCTTGCATTTGGTTCATGACAGTTCTCAGCTCTTTCTGGTCTATGCTGTTAAGAATCAACATTTAAAGTCAGTATTTCTCATCAGATCAAAACTGGGACAAGAAATTTTGATGCCTATTTCTGTTCATTCCTCTAATGTAATAAAAGAAAAAAAAAGATACCTGAATGTGAGTGCTAAACAGAAACTTAAAGCTCTAAACATTAATGTGGGTCCTATTGTTATTCTCCATCATTAGCTTTGTTACCACTTAAAAACTCATTTTTAAAAAATCTTATTGGAACTGGATGACCAGATAGGGGGTGATGCTCTTCCAGGTAGGAGAAAAGTGACCACAAATGGGGAGCTGTTTCAAGAGCAGCAGCAACAATTTCAAGTTCAAGAAGGTATTCTTGAAGATTACATTAGCATCTATGTGACACTAAAATGAAATTTTAAATTAGATGCTTGATAGGTCCAAAAATCTTAAGGAATTTAAGGAGATGAACTAATGCCAAGGCCAAGAGTTTTTTGTTTTTATTGCCTTTCAAAGGCTTTAAAGTAAGCAGAAAAAGAAAAAAGTTGTCCACAAAGTTTTTAGACAACCCTCTTCACACCTTTGAAAAGGTCAAAATTTTTATCCAAGTAGTGAGAATGAAGGCAAGAGCATTGAATTTAGAATAAGGAAAATATTAATTCTGAAAGAATAGCTGAACATAGCAAGTTTTCCTGAAAATTGTGCCCTTTATTCTGAGTGAATATAAACAATAAAGTTATAATACTTGCTCTATGGTGCCAGCGCCTGCCTAGCAAGCTCAAAGTCCTGAGTTCGATCCCCAGTTCCGAAAAAAAAAAATTATTTGCTCTATTTTTTCTAAGAAAGTCAAAGGAAGGACTGTTAGAGGGAAGAGAATTACATGTGAGCGAACATACAGGACACTGGAGGGGGAGGGAAACGTTGCAACGGAAAACCTTCAAAACTGTAAAAAGTATATTTGGTGTATTTGTTTTAGAAAACTAGTTCCAGCACTTGTGTAGAAGAGTATAATATGGCACTACTGCCCTGGAGAACATGTTGACAATGTCTGCATAAATCTGATAATCATATATCCCATGGTTTCATCAATTTTACTTCTAGGAAATCACCCCAGTGAAACTGATACATGTGCTTCAGAGATGAGTTCAAAGACATTCACTCCAGCACTGTCTGTAACAGCAAACAGTAATAATGGAGGTACCCATCAACAGAATAAGAAGTTGTCTTATCCATTCAAAGACATTTTATAAAACATTTAAAATTAATGAACTAGACTTGTAGTTGCACTGAGTCAGTATGAATATTAAAAACGTAATGTTGGTTGAGAAAATCAAGTTGCAGATCACTGATACCATTTGTTAGGATTTCAAAAAGTGAAAAAACACTGTAAATAGTACACTCTACAGTATATTCTCTTGTAATATATATGATAAATACACAAGTAGTTATACAACAAAATCCTGCAAAGGCATGCTGGAAGAACTCCCAATAACTTCCTTAGAGTATCAGCCTTCAGAAACAAACAAAAAAATGGAGAGAGAACAAATAGAACTTACACTTTATCTGAAACGCCTAATTTCTTAAAAAATTTCTGACATAAATGTTGCAAAATGTTAACGGTATCTGCCCTTCCTGTGGCCTAGAAAAGACTGCATGCATGTTTATTCAGTTTGTGTGTGTGCATGCACATGTGTGTTTTCACACTAGGGATTGTACTCAGAGCTTCGCACATGCTAAGCACACATTCTACCACTGAGCTACATCTCCTGCCCTTCCTTTGTGCTTTTCTGATTATTTTTTTAATTGAAGAGAGAAAAATAAATGGGAATCTTGCATGATACCACTACAATAAATGAAAAGAAAAGCTATCCCTTTATTTCTTTGTAAACCCTTTAAATAGTTAAAAGGGATTACCTCTAGAGTTTTTGCATTCCTTGTTAGGAAGCTGTTACTCAAGGTAAAAGCCTTACCTGTGTTATCCTTTGGGAAAATATTTGTAATATGTATTACTACATTATCAGCTTCTGATTTCTTTTGTGACTGCTGCTGCTATTTTAAAACTATTGCTTCTGGTCTGTACTTTCTCTTTTATCTCATATCAATGAGTGTAGCAAGATAAGTCAGAGAGCTAATTCTTACCTTTTTAAGGGAATTTTAACAGTTTTCAATCCAACAGTATCTGGGATACCACACATGTGGCTGAAATAGTGATCACACAGCTTTATAACTAAAACACCTCCATGAAAAAGGCATTGGATTGCATTCCTGAACATCAGGAAGTACCACTGTCTCCCATCATCCTATTTTCCTAAAACAAAGCTCTACTTTAAACGAGAAGAGCAAGAGCAAGACATGCAACAGTGATGTGAATTTTAACAGTTGCGTGTAAGTGGCTTATTCACAGCTTTATTATTTATGAATTCTGCCAGCTTACATTAATAATCACAGAAACAATGTGAGCCTAGAATTGATTTGAGCTCATTTTAACATTAACAGTAAGAAACCACCTTCCAATAGTATGAATTTTTATACATTATGTCTCTGAACAGTTTCTCTATTGCAATGTTTGCCAACAAGTAGTTCTCAGGCTATATTTAGGCAGTAGACCAACTTTGGGTTTATTTTCTCTTTTTTTTTGAAGTATTTAAATTTTTTTAAATTTTACTTATATTTCTAACCTTTTTTGAAAAACAAAAAGAAAGGTTTCCAATCTGTACTAACTCACTGAAGCTGGGATCAGGTGGCCCCCTTTAGACTAGGCATATGATTCTCCGGTTTTCCGTAGTCCCTATTGCTCCTGATAGTCTTCCATGCTACATACTTCACTAATTTACTTACCTGCTTGGCCTCATTAAGAATTTAAATTTGGAAAAATAGTTAGAAGGGATTACCTCTATCACTGAAAATTTATCTATTATAACTGGGAATATTTTCTTTTTAAAAAATTTTATTGGCACATGTATACAGTACATAATGATTATATTCCCGGGGGGTACACATACACATCATCATTCTGCTTTCATCCCCTTCTCCTCCCCTGCATCCCTCTTCTCCATATCTTAGTCCCCTCTCCTTTGCACAAGATCTAGCTCCCTACTTCCTATTATCTTTTATTTTGTTATTTATGCATACTTTGGATTTCTCATATGAGAGAAACCATGTGATATTTAAGCTTGTGTGTCTAATTTATTTCACTTAATATTATGGTCTCAAAATGTACCCTACAAATGACTCAAATCTATCCTTCTTTATGGCAGAGCAGTACTCCATTGTGTTTAAATATCATGTTTTCTTTATGGATTCATCTGTTAAAGGACATACAGACCCCTTCCAAAACTTAGCTATTATAAACATGGGTACACATGCATCACTGTGATATGATGTCTTTAACTCTTTGGGGAAGATACCTAGAAGGAGAATAGCTGAATCAAATGGAATTTATATGTTTAGTTTTTTGAGACCTCTCCATACTGATTTCCATAATGATTGTACTAGTTTACATAATTGGGAGCATTTTCAAAGCAAACTGTTTAATTCAATAGCCTAGCAACCCTGCACACATCCATCACTCCTGTGCAACCCAGAAGCCTTCATGTGACCCAAGATCTAAGCCTTCTGTCCTGAGCATTCCAATCATAGGGAGAAGAGAGACTTTTTCTTTTTTAACCAGCAAATACTTTCAAAGATCATTTTAGTGAAGGATTATTTTAATCCAAAGATATTTGAAATATAATTCCACTATAAAAGAGGGAAATTGTCCTGGTTAAAGAATAAGGGACCAGGAGAAGCACCCTATACCTCAATTCGCCCCACCACTGTTCTCTGAGACAGTGCCCAGGGCATCCCTAGAGGTACCACAGTGAACTTGGGACCCTGTGTGAAAAACTGCAGGCAGTACATTTTCTCCAGTAGAGAAGGCCTCTGTAAAGATTTAAGTCACCAATTCTTTTAAGAACTCTAAGTACCATGCCTAAATTTAGAGCCTAGGAAAATCAGATCTGGAAAGGAACTCAGAGATCATCTGTCCATCAGTTTATATGTAAGGAAATGAGGTCCCTAAAAGTCAGTGACTTAAGCGAAGTGGGACTACCAGTCGGTGACAGAACCAGCCTCCTATCCAGGCCTTCTCATAGGCCGTCCATCTTTCTGCCTCCTGTCTGGGAGAACGCAAAGGCCTTCCCCTGCCTCATTTAATTCTGTCAACACCCAGAAGACAGCCAAAGTCCTTAAAGAAGAAAAATTTGAACTATAACTCCAACATGAATTTGTTCATCCCAGAACCTGGGTCTCTGAATTGTGTCATGGCAAGAAGGAAGGTAGATGCAAAGGTCTGTAAAGGATTGGCCAATTTTGAGGGAGTGGGGAGATTTCAGACTCTGTTTCTTTGCTCCCAACCTTGGCATATTCCTTTCCCAAAGCCCCAGACTCTGGCTTTTGGCTGTGTTGAAACGCCAGCCTCCTTCAGTGTTCATCTAGCAGCTGAAGTGAAGAAGCATGCTTTATGCCCAAGCATCTAACACAGGGCCCAGCACATGAGAGGAACTGAAACATGCTGAAATTACTTAAACTGAATTCTCATAACAGTTCTACAGCTTCTTAAAGATCTTGAATGTTCCTGAAAGCTTGAGAAGAAATTACCATTACATGCAGTGAAACCAAGAAAAGAAAATAACATCCTCATTGAAGCCAGCCCCTTTCAATTCTATGAAATAGGAGGGTGAATTTCATGTGATAATTAAAAATGCAATAAACAATCACTACAGAAAGGGCCCAAATACATCACTGGGAGTTTTCCAGTTTGTACCTCTGAACCTAGCACTGTTTTTGTTTTATTAAATCTTTTCGCAGCACACGGAGGACCTAGGGAAGAACAGACAGAAAAGTGATTTCTAAGATCTCCTCTGCCTACAGTCCATTCAGAGCTTTTATGCAGCCTCATCTTTCTGTAATATCAGAAAAGTAGAGTTTAGTCAAGTGTATTTGTAATCTGAGACACAATTGAAAGCACATTGCTTGCCAAGATAGATAAAAATATTTTATTGTGAGATTCTTCTGTGTGTCCAAAAAACAATTTTTGACTGTTTCAACTGTGAAAAGTTAGTAATCAGAATACTTCTGGGGCCGGGGATTTAGCTCAGTGGTTCCACAAGCCCAAGGACCCGAGTTCAATCCCTGGTACCAAAAAAAAAAAAAAAAAACTTGTCAGAATACTTCTATTGGAAAATAGATTTTACTTTCAGTAGCACTGTTGTTAATGGAGACTTCTCGGGAATCATCAGTGAAAATATGCAATCTAAGTCACTCCAATAAGGGGTACATGGGGGAGGAGGGAGGGTGCAGAGCTAAGGGAATGCCTGTGGGTATCAGTTCCACTGTGTATGCATTGCAATTGTGGCCCCACTGTGAGTGATGATATGACTTCAGGACACCCTTTAAACTCTTGAGGAAGCTAAGATTCTTTAGGCCTTCTCTGAAAAACAAAATGGTGCTAGTAATGCTCCCTTCCTCAAAGGGCTGATATGAAAATCAAATGAACAAGTAGATGTAAAGGACTTTAAATGATGTTGGGCACTCAGGAATTGCACAAAAAATATTACTTATCCTTAAGCCAACATGATTACTAGATAAGAAATGTCACCCAAGGCAAAATTTACTACCTGCTGTGGACACTGCCACAATATATGTGTGGCATATGTAAACATTCTATTGCAAAGGTTACCAGACCATAAATTCATTGAGAGTAGCAATGCATTTTAATTATTTGTTTAAATTTAACCATGCACATCTCACACAGGGCTTTGTACACAAAAGTAAATCACCTTTTGTTGAAAGAAAAAGAGGGAAATAGAAGAAAAATGATTTAAGATGACATCAATGGGCTATAGAAGTAGAACAGGTGTTCATATCTTTACCTCCCAGATGATACAAGATAAAAATGCAGTTTGGATGTAAATACTGTCTAGAAAATATTAAAGAAGTATATTTTCAATTCTGTGTTTTTCCATTCCTAAATTTTATCAGTTTTAATTTGAACAGAAAGTCCCTTGTCAGCCAAAACCATACGCATGTAGCAGACCTTTAAGGACAGTCCTGGAGCACATTGAAAACTAACAGGTACCCTAACAATTTGATTCACAAACAGAAGCTTTTAGCAAAATTTTGCTTCCATTCACAAATTCCACATTGGGTAACAAACACAGCCATACCTATCTTCCCCACACAAACACAAACTTGGCCATTTCCCCAAAAATTGTAAAACAAATTAATTCATGAACCAAGGCACCACTGTATTTATCACAAATGTTTCAACTAATTCTGGCTTTGGGAGTCCAATATACCACATACTGAACAAGAAAAGTCATATAGCGTTTCTTGACCTCTGAAGCCAGTGACATTTTGAACAAAGAAAGCCCCAACATACAAGATCTCATCTCCACATGAACACTCAGCCTCTTCTAGCAGGTGAGCTGCTTGCACAATCCGAATGCCTGGGTGAGGAACAAGGGACAGGGTGGGCTGCAGCTTGAAGACTCAGATACACAAGAGTTTGCCACAGCCCCATCCTCCAGAGGAGACAGCAAGAGCCACACCAGGGTGGGCTCCTACACTTTGTTTTTAAACTTTCAAAACAAACTAAATCCAGACTTGAAAAGTGCAGTGACAAAGTAGTACAGGTTGAGCAACCTTAATCAAACATCCAAAATCTGAAATGCTCCAAATTTTGATAATTTTTGAGCATTATGACAGTCCTCAGAAGTTTCAAATTTCAGAGTACTCTGGATTTTGGATATTTGGATTCGGGACGCTCAACTAGTAAAGTCTTATGCAAATATTTCAAAACCCAAAAAACTCCAAAATCTGAAACACTTCTAGTCCTAGGCACTTCAGATAAGGGAACCTCAGCCTGTACTTTCAAAATGAGTAAAGGCATCTGCTTCCACTTTCACACAAAGGAAGAGCAGCAGCTGATTACCAGGTCACACATTTGTGTGGCATTTGAGTTTCTAAATACTTTCACAGGCTAATTTAATCCTTACAATTGACCCAGAAGGGAGGCTGGGATTCTGTTTTACAGATAAGAAATACTGGTCTGAGAAAGGTGAAACAACTTGCCAGCAGTCACACACTTGGTCATAGCCACCATGTTATTCCTTTTTAAAAAAATCACATCCCATTTGTCCTATCAGGGAGAAACAGAAGAGCTTTTTCTTTAAAAGCATTTAAAATTTTCCAAATGAGGGTCATAAAAATGTTCATAATGATTAATAATGTCATTTATCAAGCAAATTCCTATTTTCAGACCAAATGTCAATTTAGTGAAATTACTTAATCTGTTAGTAGAATTTACACAACCAGCAACCATGCAATGGATAAAGACATAAATCCCCAGTTCTATGTAAAGTCACTCTGCTTTCACTGGCAACGTGCCATAATGGCCAGGAACATCAAAAACAAGCAAAGCGTAAGTCTGAGGATGAAGATGCATGTTTTAAAAGCTTCTTCATTACAGCAAATAATGGCTAATGTGCCCATAGTATTTGTGTTCAGTTTTAAACTATTTTCTCAAACATGTAATACCATAGGTCTTTTCATGTGATAATTTCTCCTTCCTGCTGCCATTAGAATTAACTTATTTTGTTGCTCTAATAACGCTTTCCTCTCACTTTGTTTTGGGATATGTGGAATGTCTGGAATGACAAGATTGTAAAACAAGTCTTCAAAGGTCAAGTAATAAATGCCCCATAAAATAAATGAGTAATGATTATATACACTGTTGCTGTATTTTCAGTAATGCTGATATAAAGCTATATACTGTACTTTGTCAATTCACATTCATCAAGTTCCAGAAATATTAGAAAATCATTACAGGTTTATGTTGAGTTTGCAGATAATACTAACATATAAGTCAAGACTGAAATATGGTAATCAGAAAAACGTTGAAAAGTGTCAATACACTGTAAAACACCCATGGTGGTGCTAAGCCCACATCAGCCAGCCAGCCATGTGAGGAAATGGAAATGGGTGCTTTGGTCACACTGTGGGTCAGCGGCTGCCAAGTATGAGCTAACAGAGGAGAGCTGGCAGCTCTGAGGGTTACAACACAGAGCCTGCAGGCTCCTGCAAAGCGCTGGGCACTTGGTGAATCCCACTTATCTGCTTGGATGACAGCGGCCGTGGATGGGAAGCCTGCCATCCATCAATCCGAAGTCTTCTTCAGACACGCTGTCTGTCGATCAGAAGAGGACTTTGGGGAATCGGGCTTCCATTATCAGGGTTTTGTCTGTGATCTGAACAAGCCACTGAACCCTCCACTTTTCACTTGGCAGAGGCATCTCTGCTGGAGAAGGCCTGACAGTTCATCCATTTTGCTCCATCCTGGAGCCAGTACACGTCTGACATGAGACCCGCCCTCTTTGATGTTGTACTCTTTTGAGAGTGCCCTGCTGTGAAAAAAATTCTACCCATCCAAATTAAAGAGAAATATTTCTGCATCCAGCTGTTAGCTGTGACACATTTGCCATTTTTCAGGGCACTGGCTTGGTGCCATCCATAAGCTCCACTGCAAACCCACCCTTACCCTCCCTCCCATCACAGCGACAACATCCATGGTGCACAGCCATCTCCAGTGTCCCACAACACTCGGAAGGAAAACACCAGTAATTGTGCACTGCAGAGAACAACCTCAGAAATATCTGCATAGAGCAATTTCTATTCTTGTCTTCTTGGTTTTTAGTATCACCATTAAAATAGTTCACAAACATAAAATACTTTTATGTAAACCACCCATTTAAAAATTGCTTAAATTTATTTTTTAATTCAATTTTATCTAAAACATCTAACATGTCCTGAGCTAATATATTTACAAAGAAAATGAATTCATATCCTGTGAAGACTGTGTCCATATCTACAAAGTCCACATTTTAAAATGGTCATTCACTCATTCAGCAGAGAAAGCCCTGCCTAAATGAAGAAAAACTCTCAAGAAGCTTGAGTAAACAGTAAGATCTAAGTAATTAAGAAAACATGTATCTCCTTATATTTATTAAGTGCCATTTAGGGGTTTATAAAGATTGCTGCCATAAATTGTGGCTATTGTAAACAAAGGGCAGCTTTTGTCATTATCAAATTTCTCTTGTATCCCGAGATGCCTGAATAAAACACCCCAACTTCCAGCTTCCCTCCCATTCTGGCCTTGCTTTCTTCTCTTCTGTCTCTGTCTCTGTCGCTGTCTCTCTCATTTTCACTTTTGCTGAGATGGAAAGGGATCAGTGAACAAGATCTCAGCACTTGGCATCAGGTAATCCTTCCTTGGGACTGTGACTAGAAAGGTGAGTAACATCCTCTCTCAGAAATTTTTGATTTATTTATTCTAGTGGGAACAACATCGTATAGATCTTGATGAGAACTGTTACTAGTTTTACACTTCAGCATAATAATTACCGAAGAATATGACTTCTAAGAAGCAGCTTGGACCAAGCCTAGGTGCAAATGGCTACATTAGCAACCATATTAAATACCTACACAGTATGAAGTGGTGATGTGTATAAAGAGAATGCCCCTGAAGAATCGGAGATGTCCATATTTATGTAGATATGTACACACCACACCCTAGAGCTCATCCCCTTTTCTTAGTAAAAACTTTCTGAAGACACAGAATGTTTGTCCCAATGAAGTAATGGTTTCCTATGGTTTTACTTCTTTTTAGAGCAGTCTACTGCTTTATTTCTTTGCTGAAATGTGTCACTTTTTAAATTATTATGTTTTTCTAAGTCTACAACATTCTTTCCCTAACCACACCAATAAAGTATGATTGTCAGACATGCTTTATTAAGGGGAAAGTGACCATCTGCAGAGGACAGAAAACATATTTTCAGCTCTTAACTAACTTAGGAGATATTCCTTACATCGAGTTGGGGCACTACTGAGCCTGCACTTGATTCCCAATCTATATCATCCTGTTCTGGGTCAAAGGACAATAGCACACCCAACTTCAGGCTCCAGCCCTCAAGTGAATGAGAGTGAGAGAATGGACCTAACTCAGTTGTGGACCCAGGGAGAGTACCCCGAGGTTGCTGACATCCCAAGATGACTGGTTGAGAAAAAGCTTAATGAAATTCCAAGGTTGTCCTGCAGCAGGATGAGAAAAGACCTGGGAGTGGGACAGACTCCACTGTCTCTGAAGTATGTTTCTTGAAGAAACATTTGTACAGTTGCAGAGGACTAAACAAACACCTTTGTTTGCCATCAGTTTCTTCCCATCAAGATCCAGGAGGTGACATTCCAAAGACAGAAAGCAAGGACAGTAATCATGAGTCTCAACTTCAGACCTCTGATCTCCCAGATAGCATTCTTTCAACAAACATTTGGTAAACAGCCACTATGTCTCAGATGCTTTGCTGGGTGAAGGGCATTAAAAACATAAGACTCAAATTCCTGCCCTCAAGTAATTTACAGGACAATAGGAGAGATATGCATAAAATAAATCATGAAACATATATTCTTACACAAAATCTGTTAGTTTTCTCACCTAATCTTTGGGTATTTGTTGTCTAGAATGGGGTTCTTTATAGATGTGGAAAGGATAATCCATTATAATTTTGCAAAGAGGACTTCAGGACTTGAAGAAAGAGTCAAAGCTAGTTATTCAAACCTATTCTGAACTGTCAAGGTAGCATTAAACAATATTCAATTGAAATCTGCAAGATTATACCTTTGATGAAGACAAAGATAAAATCTGTCTTATTTGTCATAATATCCCAGGTGACTTACACAGCATACTTAGCATACTGCAGGGCCCAGTTTTCAGTAAATGTCTGTCAGCTGGTTGGTTGAATGAATGGGGGTGGAGGGATGGATGGACAGCCAGGTGAGTATAAATGAAAGGATAGGATGCTTTGTATATACCAAGGACTAGAGGCTGAACCATGTCTTTTTGCTCTCAGGGTAGGCCAGCAGAGCTACAGCAGAGGTGAATTTCCAACTAGGAGAATCTCAGGGATGCAATGCTGCTTTACAGTGTGCCCTAGCACACCCACTAAAATTAATGTGTCCTTTAAAAGACTGTCCAGCAGTCTTTGCAGAGTTGAGGCTGCTGCAAAGAATCTAGATGAGACCTCAGTTCACTGAGAAGTCAAAGACTGCTCAGAGCCTGACAGTAACTGCTTCTTTCCAAATGCAGGTTCCTCCTCCTGACTCAATCCTGAAACTTCCCCGTGCTGAGGGCTACTGTTACCACCACTCGTCTGTCCTCTCAGGGACTTTTCATCCCTCCATCATGTTTCCCTGCCTCTCTTCTGGGCCCAGTACTCCCTCACATGAGGATCTTCACAGGTGTCATACACCTACTTGTGAATATAGGTTACGGTGCTATTCTTGAAAGAAATACTTTCATGTGGAGTCTTATATCTGAGAGAAGCCTGAAAGGGAGCAACAAGCCTTTAAAGGAATGTGAAGGACCATGAGAAGGGCTGATGCTGTCCACCAGCAGAGGACAGATGTGCCCCTGGGCCTCTTCCTCCTGCACAGATGGTGCTTGGGTCCTTTGAGGGTCTGTAGGAAGGGTCTCAGTGCTGTGACAGCCCTGGGACAGGAGCTCAGAGTTCTGGAGAGGGTTAAACCCAGCCGCTCCTCTGAAGAGCTTTCCACAGCTCTCCATCGGTGTCAGCAGGGCCTTTCAGCCCCACTTTCATGAGGAGCCTCAAACTGAGACCTCTGAAGTCATATCCAAATGAAGTTATATATACAACCTCAGACACAGACCAACAGTTTTGAAAAGGAGGCGGCTTCACACAATCTAAATGTGGGTCCTACACCCGAACACACTGAGTGCAGTGAACCATGAATTAACATTTTTATAAATCCTGTAATTAACTTATGAATAGCTCGATTATATGTTTCTAGTGTTAACAGCATTAAGTTGCTAAAGGTAAACATTTAAAGTATACCACTATTTTTGTAATCCTGTTTTGGCATTTTTTCATTTTTCGATATATCAAGAACTTTAAAAAAATGCAAGTGTCCCAGGCCTCTAATGAGCCCTGGTTTGGGATTATTAATAAAGCTCCTTTCACACATTTGGAGCAGACAGCTGGCAGGTTGGGGAAACCGTGCTTTCTTACAGACAGCCCTGTGTTTCTGGAAAGACACTCAAGTCGACAAGGTGGGACCCCCTGGGAATCCCATCTTACCAAGAAATCCTTGAGCCTGAGCGTGTAAGACACAAGGTTTGCCAGTCCTTCACAGCTAGCAGAGGTTGTGACTAACATCAGATCACAAAGAAAATCATCCTCCTAATAATCACACTCCAATAAAATCAGTTTTCTAACTTTTAGATGTGATTTAGGGCTCCCTTCTGTCTACAGGAAACATCATGGGCTGTAGAGAAAGAATGGAATGGAATCTCTTACAGTTGGGGGGTCTATAAAGGAGTTTCAGGCAAGGCTGCAAATGCCTTGAAATCACAAGAAAATGGTAAATGTGCATATGAGTAATCCTCTGGGAAGGAAGTTCACAGTTTTTATTAGATTCCCAAAGCGGGTGTGTGCGTGCACACATACATACATTAAAGACCACTGTTACATCCCACACTTTCAAATAGAAGGACAACATTGAGTAGAGAAATGGAAACAAGACTATCAGTGGATGAGTTAGAATTTTGAGGGTGTTTTATATACTTTTAAGGATATTCTCTTCAAAGGGCAACAGATTTCTTTGGTCTCTGAAATATCTGATCTTTTTCTCACTTCCTCCTCTCCAGAGCCAGTGACCCTGGGTTTCCTAGGTTCCCTTTATGGTAGTTTCCTTTTGTATTTGACTGAAATTGTATTTTGACAATCTTTTTTTTTTTTTTGGTACTGGGGATCGAACTCTGGTCCTTGCGCTTGCAAGGCAGGCAGCAGAACCACTGGGCTAAATTCCCGGCAAAATTGTATTTTGATGTATTGCTTTTGCCTAAATCTTGCCCACATTTTCAGGACCACTAGAGATGCAAACTGGAATAGAGTCAGTTGGTTGGCTTATTGCACAGATATTTTTAGGTTAGAAATCCTGTGAGCAGGCCAGATTACACTGAGTGGCTCAGTATTTCTGCTTCATGAACATTTAGCGCTGCCCATTGCTGGATTTAGTGAGTCAATGGTTATTAATACACCAAAGCCTTCTCTTCCTGTTTCATCAACCCCTCTGGTGCCACTATTTTTTCCAACTAAAAAGAAAACATATAATCACATTGCATTAGCCCACCCAATAGAATCACTTGCTTTATAAACTCTAAAAGTTTGTTGTTCTTTAAAAAATAAATTAAGACACTGGTTATCTTCCTCTGGCTTATGGCCTTATATTTCATAGTATATTAGTTGGTAGATAACCAGATCAGAAACCTTGAGCTCCAATCTGACTCTGGCAGTACTAACTCTGGAGCTGAGGAAGTCACTGAGCCCTACTATCTTCCCATGTGAGACATGGACATCAAATTAGACAGCATCTGGATCTCTAGCCGAACCTCTGTGATTTCGTGAGTTGTGGCCATATAAATTCATCTTAAATGTAAGTATTTGACTGCTGAAACTCAGAAGAAAAGCTATAATGCAACAATTCCAAGTATATAATTTTTTTTTCCGTGAACAATAAGGGGGAGGTTAGAATAACATCATCACAGTAACATACTCTTTATTTGATCTGTACAAATGTAATTAAAATTTATACCTTCTGAGCTATAGAGTATAACTATCTCAAAAATAAATCCCTGAAAATTTAAGTTTAAAAAATTTCATCTAATTGAAAGTGAATTCATTCATGCAAACATGTCTCCTGTATACTTTAGATGAAAAGATTTCAATGAAAAGGAGGTATAGTATCACACATACTGTGTGAGTCAGAAAGTCTAGGTCTACTTCTTGAAATCAGTGATTGAAAGCTGTGTTGTTCTGGGCAAAACGTTTATCTGTAAGATGAGAAAGATGTTAATATCAACTTCAAAGGGTTTCTATGAGGATGGAGTGAGATAATCCTTGTAGGTGCTTAATACATAGTAAGTGCTCAATAAACACAATTACCACTGGTTTTTACTGATGAATTTTATTTTTTTATTTCCAAACAAATTTCCTTCAACTTCAATATTTCTTTAAAACTAGGTAAAACTAAGTACAAAAGAAAAGGACACAGAATTTTGGACCCTTGAGTGTTGTATGTGAGTAGAGTTGAAGAGTTGAGCAGAACAGGAAGTCCCAGCAGTGTGACCTTAGACAAGTTACTTTAATTTCTCCAAGCTCGTTTTCTTGTGTGTAAAAAGAGAATAATAACAATTCTGCAGGGCGTGCAATGATTAAGAGAAATACAGTGTGTAAAAGCTGAGAAGAGTGCCAGACACACAACTACAAAAGGAAACTCCTAGAAAAATAAGTTATTTTTCTGTAGTCCAATGTACCCATTACTGTAAGTTCTAAAAGTGCTTTTCACAAATCATAACAAATTCTGAAAAGCCTATGTACAATTTTTAATTGTGTAATGATTAAATATAGAAATGCGAAGATATTAAGTGATCTAAAGCATTGAGGCACATCCAACTAAAAATAATTGGATTTCCAAATCACCTCCAATTTATCTCACTGAATCACATCATATTTCTTTTAAGTTTAAAACAATATTTTAAAGAGGGGGAATAACATTATTTGTACATCCTCATAACAATCAGAGTTTGATCTATTTATTTTATAGGATAATTCTAAGCTTGGAATAAAATTATTATTCCAAATTATTATTATCAAAATTTATACCCAAGGAAAAAGAATCACAATAAGCTTCAGGAGATTTATATTTCTATTTAGTTTTTATAATCACCTTTGTAACAAGAATCAGAAGTCACTGTAAAAAATAATTGACCTCATTTTTTAAAAATGTTTTTGGCTGCAAATCTGAGGCTCAGGGTAGACATGTCTAATAAAAGAATGGACTCATAAACAATGTGTTAGAAACAATAGTATCTACAATTCTAATTTATTTAAGATTCAATAATTTGCCTTCTCTTGATAAGCCATTTAAAAACTCAAGTCTCAGCAAAAGTAAACATGAATACCAATTTTATGCAGCCTAAGAAAGACTGAATGCAGAGTCTTTCTCATTCATAATACCCATTTCCCAGACATTTGCTTTGCAACAATTTCATCAGAAAGTAAAAACACATAGCCTTACCAAAATAGTTCCCATTTTTATTATGTGAAGATTTTTTTCTGTTCTTTGTATTTCTTTTGCAATAAATTAAAAGTGTCAAATTCTAAATGGTATAATTAAAACTCAACAAGTATCCTTTTTTCCTTTAAATTGAATAATTTTGTTTTGCAGAAAAGCTGCATAAATCTTGGCTAGTTTTGTACATTTTTTCTTTCAAGGATATAATGTAACCATCAGGGCTGTTACATCATGTAAATAAATTTCAAAGATGGTATTAATATAAAAACTATATCATATAACCCTAAAAATTTAATATAGCTGCTATGGAAATAACTAGATCATTTTTCCAAACAAATCTATATTCCATCATGTCATTTTGAACTTTTTCTGACCTTTTTTTTCTTTTGAAGAAAGAAAACTACAATTGAGACCAAATGTTTTGTGAAAGAAAACGCAGGAAAGCTGATTTGGCCAAGTACAGACAATTTCAGATTAAGAATGTTATTATATATTAAAACTTAACCCATTTGTCATAAGCCACAGTAATTATGGTATCACTTAGGAAGTCTATGGGTTTGCAATAGTACTTAGAAGGTTTTTAATGGCTTAAATTGTGACTACTAGTCACACAGTTTCTTTTTTTAAAAGTCATATTCAGGGCTTATTGCACTTAAAATACACAACTGTGTCAGCATCTTCTCACAAATTATGAACACATTTACACTATTCCTCAATTACCCATTGGGGGGATATGTTCCAAGACTCCCAATGGATGCCTGAAACTATGGATAATTTTGACCCCAATATAAAACATGTTTCTTATACATACCTAAAAGTTTAATTTATAAATTACGTACAGTAAAAGATGAACAACTAATAATACAATAACTATAATAACATACTGCAATAAAAGCTATGTGACTATGACACCGCCTCCCCTCCCCCCCTTCCTTATTGCACTGTGTCCACACGTTCGGTGCTGTCTGCAGTTGCCCCAGTAACTGAAAGCGTGGGTCGGGACTCAGGTGTACGTCAAGTGGGGGGCATTCCCCCAGCTCCCTTTGCCTCCACCCCTCTTCTTCCCACATCTCTGAGCCCATTTCTCATACTCATCTTACTCAATTCAACCTGATTCCAGAATCTCTGACTTTTCTTAATTCGACTCTGCACCTGTACCCCAAAGTTCCCAAGTCGCCACATTTTAGGCCATGGTTGGATCTGTCCATGGAATCTAAATGGTAATGTATGACCTACAGCAGTGAAGTCAGGTGGCAGCACAGCCTGCACTCAGCAGGTTTTCCCAAACACTAGTTCAGCATTCACCAATTAAGCAATGAGTTCCCTAAAACACTGTAAAGAATGACTAGACTCTATGGACCACACCATCCACATCCTCCTCTCTGGCATTCACCATGCCAAATGGCACATAAGAGTGCACACACTCACACACAGACACACACACACCAATTATTGGGGGGGAAAGATGCAAGACCTAACTTTGACTGAACATCTTCCATAAATTATGAGCTGTGCCCCTTCTGAATGTTCACATGAGGAAATCAGTTCACCGACTTCTTAAAATAGGACATATTCCTAATACAGAAGTCCCCCCAAGAGATTCCATGTTATACTTTGAAACTCATTTCAGCCAGGTTAAATCTCTAGTTTGAGGGGTAATGCATATCTTCTCCTCTTTCTTTTTTGTCAAAGAACTGTGAGATTCTTATTAGAATTTTCATTTACTTAATGAATGGCACAACACACTAAGGAGAAGGTGGGGCCACAGTGAGCAACAGGATCAGGAAGGGCCCTGGCGTTGCTCTCCACTACATCAGCTGACATTTCCAACAGCTCCCTTCTCTGCCTTCAAAAACAAACAACAAATAACTAAAACACAACCAAACACTTGTTGTCTAACATGCCTAAACACTGAACTTCTCTGATTACTTGTTTTGTTTTAAAAGGTGATATCTAAACATCCAAATTTACAAAAGAGATAAAACAGCAATTTTGCTTGACGAAAAGCTTTACTGGTTTTCCTTAGAGCATGCAACTTCCCCAGAGCTCTAACATACAATTCAAATAAAACAAGTTCAATTTATAACATTTCAAAGATACTGCTACTGTGTGAAGCAGGGTTTACCTGTGCATAGACACAGATAAAGAGAAGCAGCCATACAGGCACTTAACAATCTCTGCTGAAAGCAAATGGGTAAATGCTCACATGCATGTGATAAGATAACCTACTATCAGAACCATTCCTGACATCTGGGTTTTCCTATCTGCCTTTTCCTTCTAATGTACGTTTCACACTTCCTTCAGCCTGGTACAATTGCCAACGATTCCTGCTTCCCTTTGCGCTTGGGATTCCATAACACTATGTCATACAGTTAACCAATATTCATTCATGCACTTATTTAAAACAAAAAGTATTAGAACAGGAAAAACTCCTCAGGGTTAAGAAGTTTCTTAGTGCACAGAATCATGAAAGAAAAAAAAAAAAAAGAAAGAAAAGCCTACCCTGTAGAAACCCAGTGGGCTGTCTGAGACGGAACTGAGGGAGGCTTGAAGATGCAGAATTTCTCATACCTCAGCAAGGGCCTTCCTGGACCATTACACCTGAACCATTGTATAGTTATTATTATTCTTAAAATGACTTTAAATCAATTTGTTCTTGAAACCTGGCCTTTCCTCATGCAAGAATATTTGTAAAATCATGAGTCGGATATACAAGGCATATTTTTTAACATTTTTCTGCATACCACCTAAAATTACTTTGACTACAACAACATGGCACACTTTGGGAAACACTGGCCTAAGAAGTAAGAACACTGGGCCGGGGATTTAGCTCAGTGGTTTCGCTGCCTGCTGTGCAAGCGCAAGGACCCGAGTTTGATCCCCGGTACCAAAAAAAAAAAAAGAAGAACATTGTCCTAGTTATGCATCCCATGGGGCAAGTGACTTTCAGCTAAAGGGCTCTCCTGGTTTGCTCATCCATAAATAAAATGACAGGGTAACCTCAAAAGTCTCTAAATTCTAACATTCATGAACCCAGGACTCAGTGATTTGCAGTTGCCTTGTACAGTAAATCAAAGCAGAACTGGACCCAGATTCTTGGGTTCTTGACTCCCAATTTGGTGTCCCATTTAGAATCCCATCTCCTGCCGTGTTCATAAATGTGCAAGTGCCTTGGAAACGGGCATGTTGAGAAATGACAGCAAACACATATCTAGAGCTTACCCTCACACCAGGGACCATTCCAAGGACGCACCATATATAATCTCACTTCAACCACAGGACCATCCACTAACCTCTTTCACAGACAGCAAATTGAGGCAGAAGAGGAGAAATGCCTTGCACAAGATTATGGAGTTAGGAAAAGGTGTAACTGAAAACTAAAGCCCTTGGAGCTTTCCTGCCAAGGGTAGGCTTCGGCTACCAAACCACACTGCAAATTCGGGCTGCAAAACCACACTGCAAAACCAGCCGCGGAGGCTTCCAGGTACACATAACTGAGAACTCTGAGGACAAAACAGGCAGTGGGAGAGAGAGACGGGGGCAGAATACAAAAAAGTGATGTGGGAAGTGAATAACAGAAAATGTTAAAGACACTAAGATGAAATATACTGTAATGCACTCTTCTCTTTCTTTTTTTTTTTTTTGGTATCAGGGATCGAACTCAGGAACTTGCGCTTGTGAGGCAGGCTCCAGAACCACTGAGCTAAATCCCAGGCTCTGTAATGTACTCTTTTGCCTAACTTCAGAATGAATAAAAATCAGCAAAATTAAAACTTTTTCTAGCACCGAGAGCACATAAAAAAAAAATCCAAATAATATTACATTTCCAGACTATTGCCAAGAGAGACAGAGAAAGAGAGAATTAAAATTCAAGGAAAGGGCCCGGGATTTAGCTCAGTGGTTTCGCTGCCTGCTGCACAAGCGCAAGGACCCAAGTTCGATCCCCGGTACCAAAAAAAAAAATTAAAGGAAAAACTGTGGCCAGAAGACTTCAAAATGAAGTTAAATGTGCTAAAATATATGTGTAGCCCCTTAGACTGGCTACTTAAACAGTTTCTAACTAGTTTATTTTTTTATAGTTTCATTCTTTCTACAAAAGCAAAGAAAATAATAATTAGAAATACTTTTACTGGCCTCTTGGGTATCTACTTTGTAAAATAGTCTATTGTGTGAATGATGTTGTATATCTCACTGTAGTTCTCAGCCAACATGAACCCTATAAACACATTAAAATGCCCAGGGCAGAAAGAAAATAGAAGTGATGGGGTCACCATGTAACATGCCGAAGAGTATATAAGCAAAATCTTAAAGTTCATAAATAGAATGATTTCCAAAAGAAGATATAGGTCCGCCTTCAGAGTGGAAAGGGGCTGGAAACACAATTTTATAATTGAAATCTTCCCCCAAACCCTCACAAAAAATAGGTTCCCTCTCGCTTCACAGAGACCTTTACAAAACCCAACAGAACAAGGAGAGCCAGCCTAACAAGAAAGTTTCATTTCTTCTGTAAGATCTGAAACCATCTGCAAATATCACTTTATATTTTAATTTCCTTTTCTTTAGTAAGAGTGAGAAAAGTAATAAAAAAATTTTAAATATCCCAAGGCAATGTATCGTTAACCAAACAAACAAATGAAATGTTAAAATAATTATAGTGAACTCTGCTGTCCAAGTGGATTGGTCTGGTTATTTTAATATTTGTGTATTGTGGATAAATATGTGTGTAGGGGGGTAAGTGTGTGTGAATAGATTCTTAGGAATTTAGAAATCCATCCAAAATTCAGCAGTTTTCAATGACTTAATGAGTTTGATAATGGGATGCAGAAACTCTAATTCTTAAATCATTTGTTTTATTTCAAAGCAGTCAGGGTTGGTTATCAGTGTTAGTAACAGTTTAGGGGTTGAGATGTAGTTCCTGGGGCTGCGGGACATTCTGTTACCAACTTCCCATCTGTAGCAACACTCACAGGCCCACCCTAAAGGCCTTCAGGACAGAGTGCGCTGCCCACCATGGATGCGCAAAGCACAGCTGCCTCGGTGGAGAAATTTCTCCATCTCCTCCTGCAGCCAGTGCTGCCTTTTTGTTTTGGAGAACAGCCTTTACTTTCTCTGCATGACAAGTTCCATGTCACCTTAAAGATTCCCCCCACCACCACCACTTCTGAGTCACGGAGTTAGCCCTCATCTAACAGAGTGAGTAAAATGTTTTAAACGCAGGTAGGCAGAGGTAGTTTCATGCATGTTCATATGACAACATTTTGTATTGTATAAAACTTCTTTCATATATTTTGCCTCACTATGGTTTCCAGCCTGTGTGAATCATCGAACAATTGCCAATTTTGGGATGACCATGATTTTTTTTTTAGTGGTGGTGGTACTAAGATTGAACCCAGGGCTACTCTATCATTAAGCTACATTGCCCCTCCACCCCATTCTTTTTAGGGCAGTATCTGCCTAGGTTGTCCCAGACAGCCATAAACTTGCCATGCTTCTGCCTCAGCCTCCCAAGTAGCTGAAATTATAAGTGTATGCCACCATGCCTGGCTTAACCATGATTTTTTAAAATCAAGACAACCACAGAGATTGTTTTCAGCAAAAGCTTTTAATTAGTTAAGGAGTACAGGGACCAGTGAATTTTCTTTGAATAACGTTTGTTCTTTTTATGAATCATTTTGATGAGATCTGGTTGTCTTTATTGCCTGTTGAGGCTGACGGAATCAACCACACAGGTTAAATGTCCCTAACTGCACTGTGATCAGCTCCTTAAAACACTGATGTCTTACATAACATTTTATCACACATTTCTGCCTGTAGGACAGGAACTTAAGATCAGCTAATTGATGGAAATGTAGTCAAAATATTAATTCCTAAGAGATAAACCACATACCGTTCAACAGAAATCCTACATGAAAATGACTGGTGGAGATACGAGGTGTCTTTGTCACTTTTTTCTTGTTGCTTAGTCAAAATACCCAACACCCAAAGTTAAAGGGGAAAGGTTTATTTAGCTCACAGTTTGTAGAGTTTCGGTCCACAATCAGCAGGCTCCAAGGCAGGGTGTCAAGGCAGAGGGGCAACAATTCAGGGTAGCGGAAGACAGCAAAAGCAACAAGGGACCTTAACAGCTTCTTCCTTCACCTTTGCTTATTCAGACTTAGGGCAGGTAGCACTCATGCCCTTAATCCTAGTGCCCTTGAGCCTAGCATTGCACCACGAATCAATCACACACTCTAAATTCAGCCATCTCTGAAAAAGCCCCACCTACAAATGCATAAGGCTTTGGAGGGACATCTACACACACATCCTAACATGAGGTTAATAATTTTCTATTTACAGTTATTCTATCTTAAATTCATTACTTAATATGTTTATGACAAACACATGGAGAAGTTTTGTTCCTTTAAAAAACATTCAAAAGCCCATACATTAGCTTTCCATGTGTGCTATCATGATTTAAAATAAAAAGTTAAATGCTTTTTAAATAGGTAGAGGGGCTCCAACATCCTAACCTATCAACTTATATCACCTCAGAGTTGACAAGACTGCACCTTACCTCTTCATTGAAGTGTTTCATTTTTCACCTTGAAATTACTATGTGCCATTTTACTCTACTTCTTCTAGATGTTAGTTTGAAGCACTAACAAAGATGTCTACTGAAACATTTAATTGACTTTGAATGTATCTACATTCTTTTAGTGTTACATTTTGTGCTAAAGTATCCAATAATTAGGGTTATTACAATTGAGAAAGACAGACAAGGACAAAATAATGAAGCCAAATGTAGTGGGAAAATCATGCCAGGAAGAATATTATGTAAATCCCACACTTATTTTCAGATACATTTTGAGTTTTTAGTAGGGGAAAAAGTAGAACTTGGCTAACAATTTGAAAAAGATATTTATTAAAAGGACAAAGTTACTTTTCATTTGTTGGAACTATTTATACCGACGTAACCCAAAAGTTTGTGAACTGATCCTTAACTGGTTTGATTAAAAGAGAGTAATTAATAAATAACAAGACAGAATGAAAAGTTTGTTGTGGCATTTGATAAACCACCCAAGAAGTTAAATCAATGCTTTTCTGTTTAATTTCACTATTTGTTTTTCCATTTCAGCTGCCAATTTTCTAACATGCTATAGAAAGATAAGGAGACTTCTTTTTCTGATTGATAAACATCACAGATTTTTGTTTCAAATCAACTGAACTTTTTCAAGATTATCCTTGCATTTGCTGTCACCCTTGTAGTGAAGCCATTATTCCATCAAAACCCTTTAAACAGCCCCCACCTTTTTAAACTATTTTGACAAGAACCCCGTAACAGTTCACATCACCCTTGACCTTCAGGGTGTATATCATCTTGTCAACATATAAACAAACACACTGTTGGTTGTATTTTAATAGATTCTGTAAATATCAAGACCCAATTCATCAAAAGGTTCACAGTGAGTGACAGCTTCCAAGTTCTGGACTTTTATTTGCAATGCTAATTCTGACTTTTAATTTAAAAAGGATCTCTCGCTTGTGTTTTGTTCTTTTGTCTTATTTTTTTTTTCATGAATGTGTAATAAACTGCCAGAACTTTTTTCCCTCTCTGATATAAGCTTTGACTCTGTTTCAAAAGGAGAAGAATGCTGGTATTATGAAAGGTGGTTATTTTTCCAAGTTGTAAAAGGAACACACACATTTGCACAGAAAGTTGTTTTCTTTTGCTCTTTGGTTTCTTTGTTTTTGTGTTGTTGTTGTTGTTCTTGTTGTTGTTGTTGTTTTGCTGTGTTGGGGATTAAATCAAAGCCCTGGCTCTTACTAGGCAAGTGTTCTGCCACTGAGCTACATCCTCAGCCCCTTAGCCTCACAGGAAGAATTTATGTGTGACTACTGTCCCCTTTACTTGGCAAAATGCATAGCCTGTAATAATAATTTGTTTTAAGTGGAAAAAGAGATGATGACAGAGATGACTTACACTATTTCTACAATCAAGTAATTATTTTCTTTCTACTGTCATTGTCACAGCCTTCTCACATTGTGACATAGTCAGGGTTTTGCCGACTGTATCTTCTTTCTAAAACAAAAAATGTGTTATCAATATTGGTATGCCCTTTCTCCCTACAAAGCTTTTGCTAAGGAGGTAAGTAGAAGAACATAGTACACTTTGTGGACTAGAAGAATTGGGTGGACAAAATGTACTGATTATCAGGGAATAGCCACTAAGATAATATTTGTTAAAGACAGGGTGCAAAAGTTTATCAGACTTTGATGACTGTGAAGATATCCACATTCTGGCAAGATATTAAAAAAAAGTATAAGAAAGATAATATATCTAGAGGGCTGGGGATTTAGCTCAGTGGTTCTGCCACCTGCCTCGCAACCTTAGGGTACAGAGTTCGATCCCCATACCGCCTCCCCAAAAAAAGACAACATATCTAGAAGAGAAACATTTTTTGATAATTAGGACCTCTAAAGTAATGCTGTTAAGAAAAAGGAGGCAACCTTTAAGAGATACTGACCTGCATACATCTGTACGTGTGTACAAGGGCAATTCTGTCATGTTAGAAACCATACTTGGAAATTGTCTTGTGAAGGCATATTTCTTTGAGTCTGGGCCAAGCACAAAGCAGAAAGCACAGATGGATTTGGAAACATTCAAGCTTCTTGAAATGTCAACACACTCTGAAAGTGCTTCACCAGAGATATGGGGATGATATACCTACTCTTGTAAAAAACTAAACAAAGAAACCCATTAGAAGGTACTTGTAGAAAATCTAAGATTTGGAAACTTCTCTTTGATAAGTTCAGAAGAGGAAACACAGAGAAACAATCCATATAACTTGTTGTTACTTAAACAGAGGAATTTGTTTATTCTGTCTATGTGAAGTTTAAGCCAGCAAAAATTCTAATTTTGGAAGGTCTGAGATCTTTCTCCATGTTTATGCTACCCATGTGCTAAAGGATGGGATCCCTAGCTCTGGACAGATCACAGTATCGAAATTTAGCTCAAGTAATAAAGAAATCTTGGATCTCCCTACAGAAATACTTTTAAATATGACCATCTTGAAGACAGTTATTATAAAAAGGGGACATAATTTAGAATGAGACATGCCCAGGTTGGAAATAGTAATAATAGTTAATACTTATAGGGTATTTACTTGATACCAGGCATTAAGTGCTTAATACATGTTAACTCATTTCACCTTCACACTGCCTTATGGAAACAATACTATCACTACGTGACTTTGTCTTGGGGGCACAGAGAAGGTAAACAACTAACCCAAGAACACACTTTCAGTAGAGGACAGAGCTCAGCTACAACCTTAGGTCATCCTACATACCAGGCACAGAATAAGCACTCAATACCAACAGAGAATTGTTATTACTGTTCATTCTGCCATCATGTACCAAAATTTGAGAATGTACATTTGAGTTACTCTCAGTCTTTGACCTTGAGTTGCTTTTTTCAGCCAACTGACAAACACTAAAATTTATGAATAGAATGCATCATGGTGTTAGGAGAGACGCAGCCTCTCGGGGCCTCAGTTTTTGACATATTAAGTGGGAATAATTAAATCACCCTCAACAGGATGATTAAAGGAATAAGGTGGATAATATATGCAAAGTGCACAGAACAATGCCTAGAACATTGTAAATGCTATTAGTATTGATAATAATTTAACAGAATAAAGAGTACAGCAGCAGAAAATACTGTATGTTATTAAGAATGAACACACAGTGCTTGCTTCAGCATCGCATACACTAAAATTTGGAACACACACAGAATTGAAATTGCACCAAATTCTTGACAGAATTATGGTGGTAAGTGCTTAGTGGCTACCATTCGACTCAAATATGATTTTTAATCTCTTAAATACTTTAATGAAACATGGACTTTGTTGCTTTTAAAAAATACATAAATAAATGATAGAATTTAAAGTTATTACAGTCCTCTACGTGTGATTCTAATCAAGAAAGACAAATGCACTGCTGCATGTGTTATGAAATTAGTTATTCTCTATGCTTGAGAACTTCCTGATTCTTCAAGATGTGAGTCAAGACTAGACTAACTGATGTAAAGGATGAAATAAAGCAAGGGAAAAAGAGAAGAGAGAGAGCAAGGGAGTGAGAGTGGGAGGGAAGGAAAGAAGGAGGAAGAAGGGAGACAGGAAGGAAAGAGGAAATGAAGAAGGAGAGAGGGAGTGAAGAAGGGAGGAAAGAAGAAAGAGGGAAGAAGGAAAAGAGGGAGGAAGCCAGGCTGCTAGCCATTTCGGGGGTTATTTTTATAAACAGAAACTGTCTAGGTTTGACTCTCCCTGGCTTAGACCCTAAGTACAGCAGAACCTCATACTCTAGATTTTTAAAAATACAGCCGCCCCTTCCCAGCCCTTATGCGGCCGCAGAGCCCACCGCCCACACCGTGTCGCACGAGCAGGATTAGCACGAAATAAATCAAAGTGAGTTATGCAGAAGCCCCATGAAATCACAAAAGATGAGTGGATGGAAAAGCTCAGTAACTTACATGTCCAGCGAGCAGACATGAATCACTCATCATGAACTACCTGGTCACAGAGGGCTTTAAGGAAGCAGCAGAAAAATTTCGAATGGAATCTGGAATTGAACCAAGTATGGATTTAGAAACACTTGATGAATGGATTAAGATTCCGGAGATGATTCTGAAGGGTCAGATTCGCCTTGATCAACAGCCTCCATCCAGAGCTCCTGGACACAAACCGGTATCTTTACTTTCTTCTGCAGCAACAGCATTTGATTGAGCTGATCGGCGGCGCTGGAGTTCATCCAGACTCAGCTGGCAGAGCAGAGCGAGGAAAGTAGAGAGTGCCTCACAGGGAAGGAACGCACACTGGCCCTGCTGGCCTTTGACAGCTCCGAGGAGTCACCCTTCGGAGACCTTCTCCACACGATGCAGAGGCAAAAGGTGTGGAGTGAAGGTCACCAAGCTGTTCTAGATTATGAGAATCGTGAATGCCACCCAAGCTGGCAAAATTACTGAAACAACTACCTTGGGCTCAGAAGGAGCTGGACCAGAAGAAAGTAAAATATCCCCAAATGACAGACCTCAGCAAGAGTGTAACCAAGAAGCCCAGGGCAGCCAGACCCTGGGACTGCCGTGGTGTCTCACCTCCCCTCAGACAGTGAGCAAAAGATTTTCACTGCAGTAGAGAACCCTTCACCCCTTTGTACTTTTCTTTTGGTCCTGGAATCTTTTTTTTAAAGGGAATGTGTCCCTTTTAAATGCTGGCAAACCCATGTGAAAGACACTTTAGGAGTCTGGGCGGTCTGTGCACTGTGGTACATCCTCAGGATTTCAACACGTTGCTGGTTACTGTCCCAGTGCTCCTGGTGTTTCTTACTCTTGCAGGTTTACCTTGTTATTGAGTGCTGCATCATTACGGAGTAGCAATTAACTTAAGGCCTCCCATTCAGAGCACATGAAGAGCACTGATCATTGTTTTGCTTTCTGTAGCTCGCAGGCAGACGGTGTGTTTTCTTAATTTTCCTAAGTCCTGTCAGGCCTTTATTTTCAGTTTTTCCTTACCCTTTGTTTTTCATTTATTTTTTGTTTTGTTTTTCATAGGAAAGAATGTATAAATTTCTAAATCCTAATTCAAAGATGACTTTTGTATGAGGGAAAAAAAAAATACAAAAACGGGAAGGAAACACAGAGATCCTAGTCCAGTGAGCAGATATTCTAATAAAGGGAAAAAGAGAAGGGAGAGGGAGGGAGAGGGGGAGGGAAGGAAAGAAGGAGGAGGAAGAAGGGAGGCAGGAAGGAAACAGGAAATGAAGGCAGGAGGGAGTGAAGAAGGAAGGAAGAAAAAGGGATTTTAATATATAATAATCAGAATGCTGTGAAAGTTAGAAAATCTAGCTGTATTTAATTCTTATCAAAGTTAAGTGAAGTTGGTGTTCCCATTTTACAAATGCTTAGAAAAGTTCAAAGGGATTCACCAAAGTTACCTGAAGTAGAGACTGAGCCAGTCCTCCTTATGCAGGACTGGAAAGGAGAAGGACACTGTGAAGTTCACATAACAAATCTTATTTACTCTCCTCAAACTCTGCTTGTTTGCAATGCAACATGTTTCCCACACATCTTAACCCAGTGGCTTTGGGGCAAACCTACAATTCTAATGAACATCCAGGACACTCAAACTGCCCTCACTTGAATTTGACAGTGTTATTTGTTAGTGACAACATATAAAGCAAGTCCTGAATTCGGCACAGTCCTAAATAGCTTCAGAGTGACATGTCTCCCTTCCCTTCCTTCCTATCTTCTGCTCTGAAAAAGCCCTTAGAACAGCATTTCTCTAAAAGCTCTATTTTATAGAATCAAAATCATTTATTTTCATCCAGAGATCTTTCCAAGCAGATTTAAAGTCCAACTGTGGAAAGGATTAATTCTCATAGGGGTTAAATCTCATAACTAATAATGCTTTAATATTTTCAACCCCAAAGAAGTAGTCATTTCTCCATTCACTTGTCTCAGAGATGTTGCATTCCAGATGTGTTCTCTTACCTCTGCACATCCAGACCTAAATAACAGAAATGGGAGCTTCCCAGTCTCTCGATTTTTTCCCACTCCCTCCTCAGCTGTCAGATTTTCCTAATGCTTCCAGGATTAGGAGCAAAAGAAGGAAATGTTGGGAGTTGGCAGGGTCTTTCTTCAAACTTTACAAGTCTATGTTTTCAGTTGAATTTACTGCTAAGTCACTGGCACCAGAACTTCGAGCATTTATCACGTTTCATACCTTCAAAGAATGAATCATTTTAGTATCAGAATATAGAACACAAAAAAGTTATTAATGGTTATTAATTATGATTATAATAAACTGCTGGAGAGGAGGATCAGATAAAGCTCTGGAAGGTTTCTTTCTTGGAAAGAAAGGTAACAAACAGCAAGTATAAAATATTTGGAAATCTACTGGCTACAATAGACTTCTTCATAGTAACATTATTTCCTAGATTCTAAGAAAATGTAGAAATATGTGTCATGTGTTGTCAAGGAAATATATATCTTGCTTAAATAGAAAAAAAAATGGTCAAAAAAGAAGCCAAGAAACTGGTGGATGCCAGGCAGGGTGTTGCATGCCTGAATCCCAGGTATTCAGAAGGCTGAGGCAGGAGAATCACAAGTTTGATCCCAGTCTGGGCAACTTAGGAAGATTATTTCCCAAAATAAAAAATGGCTTGGGAGGTAGCTCAGTGGTAGAACGTTCCTGGGTTCAATCCTCAGTACAAGAACAAAAAGAGAAGGAGGAACAGAAAAAGGAGGAGAGATAAACAAAACTGAACATCTTAAGAACAGTGCTGATTCTGAACACATGTACATGGTTATGGTGGTAGTAGCTGGCAAGAAGCCACTTCCATAACGAATTAGCTGAGCCCAGAGAAAATGTTCACCACAAATAGTACTGGCCCATTAGTTACTAGTAAGGATTCTGGACTCTCAGCTACTATAGAAATGCTATACCAATTTCACTAAAATATCATGACCAATTAGAGACGCAGCTCCATGCTTGCAAACTCTTAAGCATGGGTAACATCCACTTGGACATTTCATCCCACGCAAAAGAGATACAGCATTTGCCGCAACTGTGATATAACTCATGGGATCCTGGGGGCAGCCCCTGACCCCTGTCTGTGCCTTCACTGATGCTACCTGACACCCTGTCAGATTAACGGGGAAGACTAAGCCTGGTTACGCATGAATCTGAGTCAGAACCAAAATAAACTTGGGAACATTCCTTGGAAGTTGGTTCCTCATTCCCAGTACCTGTCTGTTGTGTCTACTTAGTCCTTACTCCCCAGCTATTAAAATGTAAATAATGAAGCTTAAAGTAGTACTTGTCCAGCCATATATGAACATCTACATCTCCTTCCCCTCCCCACATACACAAAAGCACAACAGAATAAACACATGCTCAGAGGGACAAAGACCCTCTATAGTTCGGACAAAGCCCTAAAGTGAGCACACATGTTGATCTCCAAGACCTCTGAGAAAGGACATTTTACAGTTTCTCTCCAGAGCCTGCCCATTGGAGCTGGGTGTCTTTAGGAGTTTGAAAGTCTTTCAGAGACTACGCTGGCAAGCTGCTTCTTCTTCAGATGCCTGAAACCAAAAGTAATTTTGTTCTAACTTTCAGTGCTCTCCTACTGGCAGTCACAAAAATGGCCAAATGGAGGAGGAAGTATTCCATTTCCAAATGTCAGGTGACTTCTTCCTCGAGCCGAAGGATAATTTCTCCACCCCAAGAATACTCATCTAGTTTGAGATTTGCCTTAAATCTATCAAGCATATAAGCAGAGTAAGTTTGGGGGAGGGGTCATTCAAGTAGACTTTGAATTTCTGGCAAACGGTTCACTGTATATTTCATTTCAAAGGCCTAATTATGTCTGCATAAATAAACTGTGCTACGCAGCTTGATGCATGGCCATTTGTCATATTAAAACAATGGCATCAAAAGTAAATCCCCATTAACATTGTTTAACTTTAATGCTTTGGGGTGTTTGCCACTCAAATGATTAAAAAATGGAGTGATTTATGATACCACAACTTAAATGAGGCAACAAAACAAATAGACTATGAGTCACTGAGACTTAAAATATACTAGGAGCCCAGCTGGGTAAGCAGCAAAAAAGGTATCCACCATGAAGAGTTCCTGGACTCTACCGTCTGTGGCCTTTGCTCTGTGTGTGTGTGTGTGTGTGTGTAATTGTATAGGTTCAGCAGGGTACTGGGAAAGTTTTCAGGAAAATACATCACTAGATTTTTTTTTAAAAGGTTTTCTTAGGCTGGGGATTTAGCTCAGTGGTTCTGCCGCCTGCCTCGAAAGCGCAAGGATCTGAGTTTGATCCCTGGTACCAAAAAGAAAAAGGGTTTTCTAAATTGCCCACACTCAGGCTCTGGAGTAATGATAAAATGCAAATAGAGAATAGGTAAAAATATTTTTATAGGTCTGGATACAATACTACAGACCATTTTAAAAGATACCTTCATTTTACTTTTTTCTCTTAGAAAACAACATAGAATATCTTTACTTTATATATAGAAAAAAACACAGTTTGAAGACATATCCTTTCAAAGGTCATAGATCAGTCTTCTAAAGCAAAGCATGTTACATAGGCCAATAAATTAATAAATGACAGAGTTACCCAACTTTCCAGACTTCTCTGGTCTTAACCATAAATTCCCCGGATGCAGGATGTCATGGTTTTCAGTGCTGTCAAACTTGTCTACTTTCTTCCTGGGTAAAACCATTTTAATCCTTGATCTCTGTCCCACCTAAATCAAGCCAGTATAATTGCCAAAAACAACATTTCTGAAGTAGACACTGTATCTGTGACAGAATTATTCTATTCAATGCCAGCTCTAGGCTAGCCTACTGTCTTAAAGAACAGATTCAGATAATACAATACATTTACCAAAGGAGCAGTAACAGTTTTGCTTTAGCCCTTGAGAACCAAACTCCAGTATCTATTCTATAAAAATCCTTCAAGGTCTTTTAAGACAAAGCACCATACGAAGTGTGTCTAAACAGCACAAAAGTAAACTAAAATTTGGCAACATTTACCCTACCAATATGAGTAGCTAAAGTGGACAATATAAGATAAAATCACTTATAGTGGAGTCTGAATTATCCCGTTGGCCATCTACACTAAAGTAATTATTTAGAAAACCACCACATCAGCTCTTCCTGCATGCTACATAAACAATCACTTGTGCAAAGAATTTTGGTGTGGTTGTTCATTTGCAGGACAATTACAGCATCAAACAGATGCACAACCCAAAGAGCAGCCACCCAGTCTGGCCTGTCAGCCTCTAAGACTGACCCGTCCTGGCCCAAATCAAACTTTGGCAAGAGTTCCTTCTTCTCTTTCTGCCCTCCTGTCAATCTGGTATACTCTGTTTAAAGGCTGTAACCCGCTCCAAACCATGCATTTCTCCAGCTTTTCAAACTATTCAACATCTCAGCTTTCCCTTTCCCCACCCAGACCTCAGCTCCTCCCTTCTCCACATTATTTCTTTTTCAATCACTTTGTAATGAGAGCCCGTAGAACTCCCATCTGACACTGGACAGAAAAGGCAAATAAAAATTGGGTTCGGCATGGTGGTGCATGCCTGTAATCCCAAGTTATTCAGGAGGCTGAGGCAAGCAGATAGCAAGCTCAAGACCAGCCTGGGGAACTAAATGTGACCTTGTCTCAAAATTTAAAAATAAATAAATAAAACGTTTTTAAAAGTGCTGGGGATGTCTTTCAGTGGTAGAGCACTCCTGAGATGAAACTCTGGTATCAAAAAAAGAGAAAAAGATAAAAAAGGAAAGAAAGAAAGAAAGAAAGAAAGAAAGAAGAAATTGCATCAAACAAGACCTTTTTTTGGAGACAGGTCTCACTCTGTAGCTTAGGCTTGTCTTGAACTCACTGTGTAGCCCAGGTTGGCCTCCAAGTCCCAGCAATCCCCCTACCTCAGCCTCCCGAGTGCGGGAATTACAGGTGTGCACCACCACACCTGGCTCAAACAAGATTTAAATTTCATATGTAACTATCAGTAGTGGAAGACTTTGCATTGGAGGAGCAAGACACCATATGCCTATTTAAAGTGTCAGTATAAATGTGGGAATATAAATGAAAACAATACAACCAATTGTAAAAATTTTTTGGCAAACTTGGACACCACAGATCCTAAAGATAAATGACTTAGTTTATTTCTTTTGGACTCTTTAAAATCTACCAATGAAATTCAGCCACTTCTAGAGCTAGCACATTTCATTATCTCTGGCACAATCTAGTATCTAAAAGAGATCAATTTAATTTTTAAAAACCTCAATAGCTAGCCACATGGTTCTGAGTATTTGTAATCCCTCTAAGGAGAGCCAAGGGCTCTGAACTGACCACAGGTGACTTCCTAACGCTTAAGAGCCAAAAGGACCAAACACTTAAATCATCAGTTGTGATGTGCCTTGAAAGCATAATTGAAGTTCTCTATTAAAAACCATTAACACAAAAGAGGGAACATAGGTTTACAATAGAAAAAGACCATCCCTTGTATACAAGGAATCAGGAAAACAAATGATCTCCCAACCAATAGTCGTAAACTGATACAACTCTTCAAAAGAGCAAATTAAACAATTAAAAGCTTTTAAATGTATAAATATTTTAACTCCAAAACATAAATATTTATACAAGATCATGGGACTGAGGATGTAACTCAGTGGTAGAATACTTATTGAGCACATGTAAGGCTCTGGGTTCAACTACCAATACTGTGAAGAAAAGAAAATAGTCATGGATAGGTAAAAAATACAATCTATAAGGATTCTCTAATAAGGATCTCTATAGCAGGGAAAACATTTAAGTAAGTCAAATATCCAAAATTAGGCCATATCTATATTTTGGAATACCAGGCAGCCACTAAACTTGTGGTAAAGACTCTTCAGTCATTTAAAAAATTTTACAGTACACAGTTTGGAACAGTGGAAAATGTAAAAGATTTTGCATTTGGTTTTTTTCCCCTAGATTCTTTTATTGGTACATTTAAGGTATACAATACATTTACATTTATCATTGGGCACTTGTACGTTTACATGGTATATCTTGGTTCTTATTTTTTCCCCATTTCCTGTCCTCCCTTCACCCCCTCCACCCTTCCCTATTTACAAGACTTTGTTTCCATTTTTCCCTTCTCCTTCTTTCCTTTCCCCTACCCTTCCCATTTGCCTTTGTTGTTTGAAAAAGTTACTGCCACAGAAGAACATTAGAACAGAATTCAATGAAAATACTAACTACCTCTGAGGAAACTTTTAGAAAATCTTTATTTTCTTCTCACTCTCCTATATAGTCCCACTTTTCTATTACCATCATCTTCTATAACCAGAAAATTAAAGATTTGGGAAAAGAAATGACAAATAACTACACATATGCTGCAAATATATTGAAGAATTTCAACAGAAAGTAGTAAAATCACCCCTTGCCAAAAATAATCACCAGAGAAAAGAAATGCTGGCAGAAGGAAGCTGCAAGTCACATTTATTCCTGTCTGCAGAAGACATGAGCCACACTGAGAAAATCCAATAGAAAAGGGGTCACATTTGTACAGTGAATACACTAGGAATGAAGGGTTAATTGTATTTCAGCAAGTTTGCTCTTTTACTAAAAAATTCACTCCAAAGATATCTTAAATTTGATCCTTTCTGCAGAAGTTCTGAAAGCTGTTTGTCCATCACAATGTGCAGGTGAGGTTTTATAAAACTCAGGCCATCACGCTACACTGCTGAAGATTCCAATTCAATAGATTAGAGGGGAGACTAAAGAATTCTTCTAAAAAACAAACAAACAAAAGGAACTCCCCAGCCAAACTGTGACAGATTAAAGAGTTGCAAGGGATATTTCAACAAAGTGCAGGGTGAAAAATCTTCTTTTGACTGTTATTCAAATCAACCATTTAAAGATGCTTGGGAGGAAAGGAGGGGACTTAGAAATTAGATAATATTAGGAAATCACTGATCATATGGGAGGTGTGATGATGATATTGTGGTTAGTGGTGATTTTGACTCTATCTTTTAGAGATAGGCACTAAAATATTTGAAGTAAACAGTACAGTGACTGGAATTTACATTAGAACATTTCAACAAAAAAAAATCACACACAAAACAAAGTAGAAACAAAGCAGAACAAAAGCTGCAGAGAAGAGAGGAAACAGAAAATTATTCAAAATGAATGCTGGTGCAAGACAATATATTACACATTTTTCTCCTCTTTTGAGTGTGTTCAAGCTTTCTATAAAAATGAGGGGAAAGAGCTTCCTGGTGGCTTTGGAAGCACTTGCCCTCGTGGTTTGAAGCTCTTCACTTTTCAGGGGCTGGGATGCAGCTCCATGGTACAGTGCTCCCTCTGCCTGTGTGAGGCTTTGATCCCCAGCACCAAAAATAAAAAATAAAAATAAATTCAGTTTTCAGCTTACAAAACAAGATCTAAAGCAACTTTTAACCTTCTTGTATAAATTAAACAATTCTTCATTTTCAAATCAAAATCAGTAACTTAATATTTACAAACATCAACTTGCAGATCCTTAAAACAGCCCTGTTAAGTGCAACACTAATATAAATAGGGCCCATACTTAATAAACACCTCCTATTCATCATGTATTACTTTAGTACCACCAGTAACCCTGTAAGAAAAATAAAATTCACAATACGGAGAAGTCAAAACTGTGTTTCCTAAGAAAAGGGGCAAAGGGGAAGGGGAAGTGGGAGGGGTAGGGGAAAGGAAAGAAGGGAATGGAATTAATATGAGAAAATGAAAATATGGAAACAAAGTCTTTGTAAATAGGGAGGGATGGAGGGGTTGAAGGGAGGGCAGGGGAAGGGGGAAAAATAAGAATCTGGAGAGATTATGTAACGGTGCAAATTTCCAATGATGAATGTCAATATTGTATGCCTAAAATGAACCAATAAAAAAAAAAACAGTGTTTCCAAAAGTTAAGTAACATATACAAATATGTTCACTTAATATGTTCACTAAAATAATGAAAAATTATTAGCAACCTATATGCTAAATGTCTAACAATAAGGAAACAGTTAAGCAAATTCTGACTCATCCATCAGATGGATAGTATATTAAATGTAATGATTACAGAGATATTAATTATATAAGCACATGTTTAGTCAATAATTTTCAACAAAAAACATACTACATAATATATACACATATGCACATGTAAAATTGTCTAGGAAAAATACATTTCAACTCGTAGGGTATGTCTGCAAGTGGTGGGCTATGAGAATTTAAAACATTTCTCTGTATTTTCTAAACTTTTGGTAATGCACATTGATCATTTGTCTAATAAGGAATGGAGGGTGAGGGTCTTAGGTAAATCAAGAAACTCAGCATGGTGCTGTGAATCAGCTGCATCCCACAGACAGATCCAGGTCTGACCTGGGTGTGTTCACTTAGGACAACATCGCCTCCACAGGACAGGGTAAGACATCACCTCAGGGTCACATCAGTTCCATTCTATAACGAAACACCAGAAGTCCTGGAGGAGGGACCACATCAGGTAACCGTGTCAAAACAACACTCTTTGGATACAACACATTCCAGCGTCAAAACAGTATCTAGAATATTTTTAAATTAAGCACATTTGTTTCTGTTTAAAATTTTCCAATTTCTTCTTCTCAAAATATTTACCCATTTCTAAACTTCAACTTTCTAAGATCCACTTTAAATCTTTTTGGAACAAGGCAAATTGAGGAAAATAAGTAAACACATTTTTTTTTTGGTACTGGGGATTGAACTCAGGACCTTGCACTTGCGAGGCAGGCGACAACACCACTGAGCTAAAGCCCTAGCCCTTAAATAAACACTTTAACAAAAATTTTTAAGTACTCAAAATTGCCCAATAACTTTACGCAATACTAATGGATATAGGGAATTACTGGAGATATGGCGAGGGAACACCCAAAATTTTTTAACTTAACATTTTCAAGTTTAACAAAGTTGAGAAGTAAATTAAAATACAATGGCTTCTTTCTGCATGTGTGAGTGCAAAGGAATTTAAAAATTAAAACTGACTTTTTTGAAAAAACAATTGGTGATGACAGCATCATGTTCATGGTCTCCTTGGGGTGGCCTCTTGGGAGGCAAAGCACAAATGCTCTGGTGATGGGTGGAGGACAAGTCTCCTCCTCTTCATCTGGACCCCAACATGGTGGAGGGAAGTTTGTATGGATGAGAATAAAACTGTCCAGCTTAGCCTGGCAGACTGATCATGCATGTATTTTCACTTAAAATGTCTCCACTTAGCTTGCCTGAATTCCTTTCTGTTGCTTAATTTCCAAACAAGAGATATTACTGCTAGTTTTAAATGGATGAATCATCTTAGAAGGGTCTCTCTGACACCGCTGACAATGTAGTTCTAAAAACAGAAAATTATAGATTATCAGAGAAGGAAGTTTAGAAGTATCGGCTCAGGGTCTGAACCCTGTCTTGTGAGGCCACCCTAAAAGACAGCTTTGCTAGTAGTCCAGGCTCTGGGCTCTAATCTCCAGCCCACAAACAGATGCATTCCACTAATTCCAGGAGGGGGCAGGGCCAGTATCCTGGGCAGAAGGGATGGTGGTCGCTGCAGCAGGCTTATGAGGCTGCAGATCAGGAAGCAGTGCCATGGCCTAAGGAGGCAGAACTAAACCTGCCTCCACAGAAACCTCAGAGACAGCTGCTCTCTTGGGCCGTCTTCTCTGCCTTGAAGTTCTCTCTTGGCCTTCTTTGTCCAGGTCCTCTTCTTCTGAAGACCCAATCTTTATCAGCCATTTTGTACTTGGTCTCTCTCTCTCTTTTTTTTTTAAATTTCTTGTTTTTCCCTCAACTTGATAAAAATTTTGCATTCCTTCTTTTTCTGATTAGTTCGCAATTAGTTTAGGTTAGTTTCTTTCTCTTTGTTTCTTGGCATACAGGAAATAATCACAGTTCATGCTAGCAGCTTCACACTAGCCACTCCGGTCCATCATCCAGGTTTTTCTGGAGTGCCTTGCGAACGTATCCCATTGTCTTTCCGTTCTGAGCTCCTCCACAGGTAGGATCTTTGGTCTTCCTTTCCTCTGTTTTTGTGCAAAGTTGGTGCCCTTTGCCTCAGAACGAGACATTTAGATCCTGACCCCAGCAAGATGCCTTCATTTGTCTCAAATCCTAAAATGCTTCTCTCTGCTCCCTCAGAAGATCTGCATGGCCCTACCACAGTCACCATCAGTAAAGAAAAAAATGCTTCCAACAAAACACTGCCAATTTCTGAGGCTGACTCCCCTGCTAAGCACCTTTTTACCCACACTTGTTTCAATAGACTCTGTCCATCTAATTAGAATGTTACTTTGAGTTACATCCCAAATACTAGACATTACAATATTTAAATGCCCTGAAGATATTTTGAACCCTAACTGCTCATGTGTAAGACCAACTATGCTTTGATGTTGAGATTCATGGAGTCTAGGGATGTCCCTAGCTTTATCATAATCTTTGTCAGTCCCAATGAAAAGGAGAGCTCAGGCGTTGTGAAACTTTCATTTTGTACAGCTTACCAGCTGAAATCTTAACTGTTGAGTCAAACCTGCCATACGTCCTCTTTTTCTGTAACCCACCCTCCTCAAGCTTCCTCTTAAAGATTATGTTGGAGTTTCCTATCTTCACCTCAAATCTCAACTCTCTAACCAACTTTCAAGCAACTTACTGGCATGGCTACCTGATTCATCAACCTTATTTCTTAAATCACCCCATTGAGAGAGAACAATTATCCAGGTCAACCTTTTAAAGAAAACCTTCCTTATTCCTCCTCTGGGCTTTTTGCATGTGCTATCTGTCTCCTCTAGAACTCTAGTCTCCTCTTGGTTAGTGTTCCATGCACACTGCTCTTGAAAAGCCCGAAAGCAAACCAACCTCCAGAGGGGGTTTGCCGGAAGCAAACTCACCTCCCCTTCTGGTCCCTCTTTTACCTCTCAGTTCTCCCTCTGGATTTGTCATAATCAGATACTCTTTTATTCTCACTTAAATATCTTCCTCAGTATTTTATGCCTTCCTCATAGACTACCCCCCAACCCTGGAGAGTGCCTGCCACATAAGGAAGGTCATAAATCTGTATTGATTAACTGAATGAATGGCTTATCCCAGTCACACCATAAGCTCCTCTAAAATCAAAATGGCCTCCACCAGCACTTCACACATCCCCACAGTTTCTGAACTGGCTCTTGGTATGATAGCCACCATACACACAAAGTGAATGCTGTCTAGAACATCATATTCAACCCTATGCGACATACTCCACAGGGACTTTGAGTGAAACTCCTCACTCTGGAAACTTCAACAAGATTACACATACACACCACACACACACACACACACACACAAAAACACACACCATCATTAGAGATCTTATACCACCAGGGTGAATCTGAGAAAAATCCATCAGTGACTCTAACCAACAGGTAAGGTGACAGGAACACTAAAAATAGACCCATGTTACTTCCTGCTCATTATCTAGCGCTTTCTGGTGTATCCTAAAAACATCCATTTTAAACTTTTCAGATACAAACTTGCCATGCTGCAAAGTCAAGAGCATGAAAATTTCCATCATGCCAGGCCACTAAATAGAGTTTTCAGAAGTAAAAGTCATTGCTGCTCTTCTCCCTTGGCCAGGAAAAAACTGCCAAATACCAAAAGAACTTCAAATGATCCACTGCCTTCTAGGGCCGGCCAACTATTAGCTCCCTAGCAGAAAGAGCCTGAGTACGAGTACACTTATTGCAGACCCTAGACCTGACCCTCGTACTAGGACTGTTAAAATTGCATAATTCTAGAGTTGCTCTGGACCTGGATCCAAATTTAAATGAACTGTCAGGTTGTTGGGCAGCTCTGGAGGCCCTCTGGGAAAAGTCATCAGAAAGCCCAAAGTCCTGTCAGGACTCCAGAGCTCCCTGGCAGGGTGGCAAGAACCAGTTATGTGCACAAAAGCAGGAGGCAAGACAAGAGTCTCCCAACAGGACCTGGTAGCTGGAGAGCCAGTTTGTTCAAAGTACAAAACACAGGACTTTGCCAGCTACAGAGAAGTGAAGTAAATTAGGGAGAACAAGGAAATTACTGGCTAGGAGACAACGTTATTATGGAAAGTTGATTTCACTGTCCAAAAATTTAGCCTGCATTTTTTTTCTCAAAATTATCCAAATATTTCAGCAATTATCTATTTATATGGTTGCTGTCTGAACATTTCCCTACAGTTTCTCTCCAGCCTTTTTATACAGTGTGAAAATCATCTGCTATTGAAACCATTTCCTTACTCCCATCACAACCCGCAAAGCCTGGTCCATGTGCTCTTTTACGTCTCAAAAGGTCTGGACTTTGGAAAAGGTTTTCAGCCGGCCCAAAACAAGCATTCTGTAAGAAAAAAAATTTTTTTTTACTTGTGGCATATAATTGAGTTTTATTTTCATATTTATCCCCTCCAATAAACACTCTGGACAGTGATCCAAATGTGTTCTATAAAGACGTTTGGTTTTCTTTGATAATGGTAGATCTGGAACACTAGATGTGCATTGATAGCAGACAACGTTCTTACTCTGAAACCACCTCAATATTACCTTGGCTATGCACCATTTGCAAATCAACTTCTTTCTGTTTTGTACATTTTAGAAAACAAAGCTCATAATGAGTCCATGAATCATTCACATGGAGGTGACTTATAATTCAAATTGAATTAACTGTAAATGCAAGCAATTTGAAAAAAATGAAGGCCTTATGTTCAGTGTTGTCACTACATTTGTTAGGGATTTCATCACTGTGTGGAGGCGTTTAGTTCCAGGCTAACGTTTGGACAGATGGAAAGCTCCCCTGGAGCACACAGGTCAAAGAGCCAGCTCTACCCTGCCTTCAGAGAGCTGCACAGGCTGCTTGGCATCCACAGCCACCCCAGCCCACTCTGCCAGGCAGGCGGACAGAGCACCCTGCACAGAACCAGGGAGCCGAGCTGGTGGTGAAACTTTTTTAAATTAGAGTGGCAGACAAAGATCCGCTGCTGTTTCCAACACTGTTATAGTATAATGGGAGTTTCAATGTGTATATTTTATCCTGCAGGTATTTTGGCAAGCATTATCCAACACACTCAGATAGCAAATGATATTAATGATAGCAATATTTTCAAAAGGAGGACAGAGGTGGGGGAGGGAGAGGGAAAGAGCAGGAAGGGAGAAAGGATCAACACAAATGCTCAACAAATGGATTCTACCATATTGTGAGTACACAGCTAATAAAATTTATATTCATCAAGAATTTTGATATGTAGTCACTGGTCATTCGAGAGATGCAAATGAAAACAACACTGAGATTCTACCTCATTCCAGGAAGAATGGCTGCTATCATGAAATCAACCAATAACAAATGCTGGCAAGGATGTGGGGAAAGAGGAACCCTGCTCCATTTTTGGTGGGAGTGCAGACTGGTGCAACCATTGTGGAAATCAGTATGGAGATAGCTCAAAGAACTAGGACTGGAAGTCCCATTTGACCCTGCTATTCCCCTGCTGGGTATCTTCCTAAAAGAATTAAAAGTATCATACCACAGTGATATATGTGTACCCATGTTCATAGCAGCACAATTTGTAATAGCTAAAAGTTGGAAGCAGCCCAAGTGCCCATCAACTGGAGACTGGATAAAGAAAATGTGGATTTTTAATAAAATGGAGTACTACTCAGCCATAAAGAGTGAGAAATTAGAGACATTTATAGCTAAATGGATGCACATTGAGGCAATACTCAAGTGAAATAAACAGGACACACATGTGTAAATACTGAATAGTTTCTGTAGTGTGAGAAACTGAAAGTGTAAATAAGGACTAAAAGGTATAATAGATAACATGAAATAGGAAGAAAAGGGGCAAAGGGGAAGGGGAAGTGGGAGGGGTAGGAGAAAGGAAAGAAGGAAATGGAATTAATATGAGAAAATAAAAAAATGGAAACAAAGTCTTCGTAAATAGGGAGGGATGGAGGGGTTGAAGGGAGGGCAGGGGAAGGGGGAAAAATAAGAACCAAGAGAGATTATGTAAAGGTGCAAATTTCCAATGATGAATGTCATTATATTGTATATCTAAAATGTACCAATAAAATAAAATTTTTAAAAAAGAAGATATAGACTTCCTATTCATTCCATAAATATTCATTGAGCATCAACAATGTGTCAGACACTGGGCTGGATGCAAAGGATAAAAAGTGAATTGGTGGGAGGAGACAAATGATAAAAAAAGAATTTTGATATGTGAAAAATCTTATTTTATTACAAGAGATAAATAGCATATTCTTATCTATATATTTAAAGAAACTGCTAAGTGCAATATGAAAGAATGACAGCAAATTAATTGTGGCCAAATTTTCTTTCCTTTTTAAAGTATTTTTCTGCATGTCTCAAGCTCTCTTTTTATAGCTATTTCAGCTTTTATAATCATAAAAATAATTACAATAAACTAATAACAAGAAATACTGTGAAAAACAGAACATTGTGTGTGCAGGTGTGTGACCAGTTGTACCTGCAGACACATGTGGCTAGCGTGCCTCCCTATGAGTGGAGGAGTCAGATCAAGCATCCTTCCTTTTGGGGAAGGATTCCAGTATTGGCCTCCCTGGCAACATAAAATGAATGGGCTCACAGGTCACAGACTCCAACACATTTTAGGAGTGGTGGCATTATTGAGGTTACTATTCCAATGCCTCACTGTATCATCCACCATAGAGGCAAAAGTGAGGAAGAGAAGAGATAAGAAATCCACAGTACACCTGACTTCAAAGTAGCTAGCCCACATTTGGCCCAAAGATCACAGAGGTTTATAACAAAGACATCTGAACCCGCCTCTAGGCAAACTTTTGCTTGCCCTCCCTCCCTAGCTGACTTCCAGCAGTCCTATGGATTTAAACAACAGCTACACACTTGCAACTCATAATTTATTTCTCCAGCACATCCTGTCCTCTGAGGCCCTCCTACCAGCATCCACCCTTGCCCTACCAAAGACTCTTCTTCGAGCAGCACCCAGGGTGGTCCTTATAAAACATAAGTCTGTGTGTGCTCACTGGAAATCTGCTTCACTCAAAAGAAAATGCAAAATTCTTGTCATAGTCTAATTTATCTGATCATGGCTTCCTCAGCCTTATCTCTCATCATGCTCTTCTGAATTCACTGGTTTCACCAGACAGGCACAAGATGCATTCCTTTTTCTATTAGATCTCTCCTCAATTTCACCTTAATCTTGGATGTGGACAGTTAAGACTTAGCAAATAAAAAGCAGGCTACTCAGCCAAAGCTAAATTATAGATAAACAACAAATACTTTTAGTATAAGTGTGTCCCAAACATTTACCTACAAAATGAGCTGCAGCTACCAGCAGGTGATAAAGCAGAACCTCCACACCGTCGAGGGGTAGCTAAAGGAAAGAGAATGCAGAATAGTGGAGATCTGGGATTCACAGATGTGACTAAAAAAGTCAAAATTGGACCAGAATAAGAAGGAAAAGCCTTCTTGATGAAGAAAGAGCATTGTCAGGATTATGGCAGGGGAAATTAGCAAGACATTGGTAAAAATAGGAAGCCCTCCATTAGTTCAAGTGGGAGAGCTAACAAAGGAAGTAGGCCTGGGCTTGGAAAGACAGTGGAGTCCCACTGAGGCCCAGTTGACCCTCTTGGGAAGTCTCTTTCCTTCTCTCTACTCTCCCGTGTTTCCCCGTCTTGTCTTCCAGGTCAAATTCCCTCACCTTTCCTAAACTTCCCAGCAAGAAGTCACCTCTCCCTCCACTGTGAAACCCAAAAAGCACTTTTTGCTACTTTATAGTTCTTGAAGGCAGAGTTGGTCTCATCCATCTTGGTGACCTATATAATACCCCCAACATATTAATTTCTTCATAAATGTATTTTTTGAATGCTGGGAAATTCAAACTTCCTGAGATAATATATATGGAGCTTATGGTCCTGGAACACAAGGTGGACTGACCATGTTATGGGCCTAAACCACAGGGTCTCTATGAAGCAGTGGATAAACTGTATGAGAAATCAATATGGTGTCCACCAAAAAGGGAAAGTTCCCATCCAGGACCAGATGGCCAGGGTAAAAGGAGACCGTGGCACAGGCTGAAACTGTCATTATTTAAGGGTTTTCAGGTCAGACCGTGGGAGTAGACAGGCAAGCATGAGCAGATGGGTTATCAGCAATGTTGTTACAATCCATAAAACCTCCATGAAAATCCTACCTTTATCGCTGGGCAAGTTACTTCACATTTCTGCCACCATCTAAAAAGTTTAATTGAAAAATGAGTATAATAGTCCTCATCTCATTGGGCTCTTCAGAGGGTAAATAAGGTAGCCCCTATAAAACTCTTAGCAGAGTGTCTAGCACGCAGTTTCAGCTTAAGTGTGTTAACCTTATTATTGCTATCAGATCAAAAGTGTTTATTATATACTTTCTATGTGCTAGATACTCTTTGTTCTTGGGAATACAAATCTTTAAAAAGCCATTACATTAACTCCAAAATGTCAAAAAGGGTGTAAGTTAAAAACAGTAAACTTAAAGCTAAGGAGAAACCTCCTTGGGGATCTGTGAAATGGGGACAGTTAATGAATTCAATTTGAATTCAGTCAGGACACTCAGATGGTGATGGTCCACAGGCACCTGAGGACATAGGGAAATTCAGTGTGGGAAATGTGTCTGAAACCCACCCCTTATAAAGTGCCACTGAAATAACAAGAGCAGGTGAGTGCACTCATTGAGTATGAGAAGGTAAGATCAGAGGTAGGTAGAGATGGGAAGTCTAGGAGAAAGACAAAAAATATCATCAAATTAGTAGATAAAGTTGCCATATGGAAAATTTACAGACCGCAAACCACAAATGTCAGGTAAGGAGCAGACGGCCGCTCTATATGACACAGGACTGCACAGAAGGGACTGGCAGAAGAAACAAAAAGCACAGCATCACTGGACGCAGCTCTAGTAAGAGTGTAGGAGCTTAAGCGTCCTGCAAGTGGGCACATAGCTCAGACCCAACTGAGAATGGAAGCTCAGATCTCGTGTATATTTCGAAGGGCCCCCCGTGGGCCACCTCCTTTAAAGCATACCTTGAGGACTTAGATGCTAATTACACACTGCAGTTTACACACAGTGCAAATCTTTCTGTCATCTTGGCTGCTTCTTTATGCTTTCCCAGGAAAGTTCCAAATACTGAAAAGATGGAAGTTATTTTGCTGTCATTAAAGTAGTTCTTTAATATTATACTTATCTAAGGCCAGGGATCTAGCTCAGTGGTTCCACTGCCTGCCTTGCAAGCACAAGGTCCCGAGTTTGATCCCCAGTACCCCCCCCAAATATTATACTTATCATTTTATCTATGTATCCACCCATCATCTATTTACTTCTAGGGGTGAGGAAAGTGGTAAGGGAGGAGATTATAAATGTCCAAAGGAGTAGCCCAGGCATAGAAGCAGTGAAATCACGATTGAAACTGGAATTTATGCAGGAACAGATGTGGAAACTGAAGTACAAGAATGTCCAGGTGAGAAGAAGAGTAGCAAAAACAGGAAAGAAGCAGGAAGGGAGGCCGGCAACTACAAAGGGTAAGGAAAGGTCGAGTCTGACATTGTGCTCTTTGAAAGCAATTCCAGGACCACCGAAGGCATTTGTTTAAAAAATAGATTCCAGAGCTACTGAGCCAAAAGCACTTGGGGCCAGTCCCCAGATTGCATGGTGCTTGACTCCCTGCTCCCAGAGATTCTTACATAGGCTAGAGTTTAAGAATTGCTAAGGAAGGGCTGGGGATTTAACTCAGTGGTTTTGTCACCTGCTGCACAAGCACAAGGACCCAAGTTTGATTCCCAGTACCAAAGGAAAAAAAAAAAAAAAGAATTGCTAAGGTAGAGGAAAGTCACTTGAAATATTTTTTTTTTTTTTATTGGTACCGGGGATCAAACTTGGGACCTTGCGCTTGCGAGGCAGGTGGCGGAACAACTGGACTAAATCCCTGGCCCTTGAAATGTATATTTTTAAACACACCTAACACAAAATTTACCATTGTGACCATTTTAAGTGTATAGTTTAGTAGTATTTTATATATTCATACTGTTTATCATACAACCAGTCTTTAGAACTGTTTCATTTTGCACACCGAAGCCCTACGCAGAATATAGATTATAATTCTTAATATCTGTTTGTTTAATAGATTTGCCAAAGCTTGGCCAGCTTTCCTAGAGCCGAAGCTGATGGGCAGGCCATGGAGCACAGGTACTGTTGCAGGCATCCTGGGTACAGGTGAGGATCTAGACTGGATTAGTGGAGACATATTTTGATACCCTGCTAGGATGCCATCAAAGTATAAACAGCAGGTACTATAACAGAAATAATTAATAGGATATACATATATATTATAAAAATATTCACCTACATTTTTGCTTTTATACTGTGTTTTAGCTCTATTTTTCTTCTATAATATCTCGCTGCAAATTATCACTTGAAACTTGCTTTTCATTGGGTCAACACTGACATATATTCAGAATCTGTGGTATCTGTATGTCTGTATTCACTGGTACATAGCTGTACAACTTTTTATGAAAATGGTATATTCCACCATGTTGATTTGTTGTCATTTAGTATTTTTTGACAAATCATGATATGCTGGACACTGAGGTGTTTTTCCATTCAGAATTCAACATCCAGGGTTAAACTGACTTAATGAATTGCTCCTGATTTGAGGTCTATGAAGAGTCCTTTGAGTTTCAGGACTTACTTGTAGTTTTTCTAGATGTTACTAAGTCATCACCCTTGCATTTTCACAATGCAAGTTGATTTTTTCTTGTGAAGATTCTGAATTAGCACTGCACTTACTAAACAATGTTCAGCTAGGGAATATTCTTTATTACTCAGTAATTACAGATATTCTTAATGCTTTCCATTAAAAACATGGTTTTTAAAATGAGTTCACTTTCCTTTGGAAGAAGGGAGGGGGAAATTTTGGTCAACAGGTATTAAGTTATAGTCAGATAAAAGAAATAAGTTCTAGTGTTCTATTGTACAGTTGGAGTGCTACAAACAAGAGTAATATATTGTATATTTCAAGAAAGCCAGAAGGATGGTCATTGAATATTTTCCCTACAAATGACAAATGTTTGAGGAGATAGATATGCTAACCTTGATTTGAACATCACAGAATATATCAAAACATCACATGGTATCTCATAAATGTGTACAATGTATGTGTTAATTTAAAAATAAAAGTTATAAAATAAAAACAAAAGCCACTCAGTGACTGTTCTTAATGTCCATGTGGTATGGTACTCCTTTAGTACATAATCCTTTCTTACTTGTGAGCAGTGCTAAATAAAATTGCATTGAAATATTATTTAAATTTAATTTTATAGTAATTAAATCCAAAGTATGTACCATGGTCTACTATATACAGTCTTATTTTTTAACTGATAAGTGATAAAATTCCTTATATCTATGTGCAGAGTCCACTAGACACAAAACTACTACTAAAATCCAACTGAAAAAGGGGGATTCTCAGTTGCTGCATATAAGTTATAAATATTTGTTTTATTTGCACAACTACCCAATATTACTCTGCTTTACACATGGAGAAATAGGGATAGAAATAAATGATTTTCCCTAAAGTCTCACACACAGCAAGATTAATGTCTTCCTACTTTAAAAAAGCATTTCAAAGAGTTGATCCTTCTCTGTTTATAATTTCATGTGTAGAAAGAAAACAGATATTTTCTCTTTCCTTCTTGGAGGACCAATACAGTCTCCTTATAGACCTTGGAAAGGCTCTGCTTTTATTAAAGACATATGCTAAAAAGATATGAAAATATCAGAAGTGTTTCTATAAGATCGGCAGAGTCTACAGACTGTTAATTAAATTTCCCACCAGGAAAAGCACAGAGAGGGGAGGATGAGACCAGACAGAAAATCAAAATCTATTCGGGGTAAGCCAAAGTTAAACACTCGCAGGAGCTTCTATGAAGACAGTACCATGGGTTGCTGCTTTTAAAAGGCAGTTGGTAGTATCAAGGAAATCTTGCACACATCTTTTACCAAAATAGCAATTCAATGAAATGAATGTGTGTTATATCATGTAGTCATCATTCAAAAAGCCATTATGAAAACCATCATAACACTGATTTGTACTTTTATGTAGTTTGAGCTTCTTATGATGTATATTAGTTACTTTTAATAGAAAAAAATCCATTTCTACTACTTTAAAGTTTAATAATGAATTTTTTTACTTTGTGGATTAACTGGCTTAAATTTTATATTGTAATAAATTGCAAAAAGCTGAAATTAATGCTTTCCTTGGTGTAATATTTTCTTAGTGTAATATTTTTCAAGATTCTTTTCCCTAGGAAATATTTATGTATATTTTACATCACAAATGAATTTTAACATTACTTTGAGACAAACGCAAAAGTTTCTATCAGCACTGTATTCTAACCTAAAATTTATAATAGTTAAGAGCTTTCTACCATTTTGTAGTGTGCATGGATATCTGAGAATTTAGCATTATTACTTTTGTGATAAACATTAATATTCCCAAGTGTGCTAACAATACTTAGCTCTTGGTGCTTTACAAGACACTGAAAACATGACTTGATTACATTTAATTTGATTCCAATTAAAAAGCACTTAAGTTTCTACTGAATTAGATTACACAGAATGTTTCTATAGAAGACACTTCATTATCTGGGGCAGCTTTAATTTAAAATGATCACAGGGGATGAAAAACACTGTTCATTTTAATAAAATGGGCTTAATCCCATATCACTATTTCACAATTGCATGCTGTAGATTTTGGTTTATTAAACAAATGTGAGGAGCACCAGGAAAAATATTTATAATACTAAGCATCTCATTCACAGTTGACCTAAGCCAGAACTGGTCACACAGTTTAAGTCTTAATAAAAAGCAAAAATGCTATGGGGAGGGATTATTTAAATAAAAATGAAAACCAAATACCAAGACACTGAAGTGAAAAGTTCACATTTTTATTTAAGATTTAAACAGTAAATTTTCTAACTAAAAATGAAAATTAAGTTCTGACTTTTTAGGCAACAACAGTCAAGGAAATGCAAGATGTGGGGCTGGGGATTTAGCTCAGTGGTTCTGGCACCTGTCTTGCAAGTGCAAGGTCCCAAGTTTGATCCCCTGTACCCCCCACAAAAAAAGCAAGATGCCTTTAAACTCAACTTTCTGAAATGTTAACATTTCCCCTTTTATACAAAGAGTTACCTTAACATCAAATTATGTTTTCACAATCAGGACCAAAAAAAAGACTTTTTTTGTCTTCCCAACACCATCTACAATTTTCAACAGTGTTACTATTTTATAAGCCCTAGTTTGTGTTAAAGTTTCAAAAGCAGAAAATGATGATTAAAAACAAATGTTCTAGAGTAAGTTATTTTGTACCAAGCATAAACCACATGACTAGCTTTCACTGGACAGAGCCCTGCAGATAAATTTGGCATGCCCAGGGCTGATATTTCAGGAATAAAGGCAACTTTGTAGTTTGTGGTTAGTGATTAAGCATGAAGTGAACATGTTGTGTGTGTTCTTGTATAGGAAAATCTGCAGCATTTCACACTTGTAATAATGTCTTTATTTTGCCTTCCAGAATTAATTGACCTAAAATTGGGTGACCCTACGATATATCTATTAGATAATTAGAACTTTAAGGACCAACAAATAAAACACATTATTGATGTTTAGATCTTCAGTCAAAACAAATATTTTAGAGCTGCAATTTGCAAAAATTATTTCCTTTCAAATTGGTATTGTATCAGTCAGTGCTACTGATCTGAAGCAGATCAGTATTAACAATACCCCCTCCAAAATTAGGATTAAAATCTAAAAGCAGTGCTGTAATCTTTAGAACAACCCACACTTATTCTCACAGCTTAGGTGTGTCTTTTCGGAGGGCAAATGAAATTTCACAATTGTAAGCTTCCTTGGAAGTCTACTCGACCTTGAGACCAATATAGCAGGGTGGGGGACAGGGACCTGGCTTAGTGACCAGTAGCTATAGATATCAGAGAGTGTGCTTGTTGTCAATGATCATTGCTGAAATCTGTCTATACCACACTGGAACAATCAATTTTGTAAATGATTGCAATAATCAAGGAAACTGCCCAATTTATAAATCCTTGCATACAGCATTTTAATGGATTCCTCCATTTTAATGCTGATGCCTTCAGAGCTAAATGAATTGTTGTCTGGGCTGTCATTACACAAAATGATAAAAACATTCCGTCTGATGGGGAAACCACATCTCATGGATATTCAGACCCTCAGCCCATAATCACTCATTAGTGACTGCCACAAAAGTTTCCCCCTGCTAAGCAGGCTGCAAGCGGAGCAAAAGAGTGGGTGGGCATATTTGCATCTGAGCCTTTGTGACAATCTTAGTTTCAGAATTTGAAAAATTACATTATGAAGAACGGTAATGCACAGGATGCATCCCCTAATTCTGACAGACTCATATCATAATAAGATTCTCTCTCTCTAATTTTTGTCTAATACCATGCCATATTTCACCACCAAACCTCAGCGTCAGCAGGCCCAGCCACTCTTGACTGTCCAGATCGCACACATCAATACGGATGACGCTGGATGTGCTGAAGCAAATGTGTGAGGTCCCAATCCTTCCACTCCCACGAACAGGTAAACCCATGGAGTCCACCTGGAAGCCTGCGCTGCCTACTTGGCTCTTTCCCTAAACCTTCCACATGTAGATTGCTCTTCTCAGTTAAACCTTCGCCAATTGATTCCAGCCAATAGTGTGCTGTCAGTGCTTTACTTACTGCTCAATCTCACTAACCTGACATTTATGGTGCACTGATTGGCCTCTGTCAGTGGTGCTGGTTGTAAATTCACTTTGAAAAGCTTTGTGTTAACAGCCTTCAACCAGGCTCTAAGAAGAGTACGAACAGGCAGCCTGACAATTGCTCGACCTCCTGCCCTTATTACAGTGAGTAAATCAGGGTTTGAGCCATTAGGCTGGAGCCTGGGGCCTACACAAAAAGGATTGACATGACGAAAGGTCAACCTCTGTCACACATGTGTAACAATTTGGATAATGGAATTCTGTAACTTATCTGAGCAAGGTGGCAAATGCTTACAAGGAAAACTACATTCTGCTCTGGCTTCTCTAGCTTTTATGCTAAGTACTTAGACCAGAATCTATATTTCTTGTATAAATACACACATAAAAAATGTCTGAACTCATGAAATCTTAGACTACATATGATTCTAAAACAAAAAGAAAAAAAAGAGAAAGAGACACAGGCTCACAGTCATTCTATACCCAGGCACCTTCAGAATGGCAAAATGTTTTTCCCATATTACCAGTGTATGACATCCACCCTCTGAGAAGAGAGGACTTTGATACTGTGGGCAGGATTTCCTCTCTCAGTAATATATGGTTTTTCGTATTTAATGAAAAAATTTTAAATCCATAATATTATACTAAAACTATAAGGGGACCTGGGGTAACACATAAGTTTTCTCAAATAATGAAAACTGGTTTGGGCTGGGGATGTAACTCAGTGGTAGAAGACCCAGGGTTCAAATCCCAGCACTGAAAAATATAAAATAAAATCACCACTGTAAGTAATTTTTTCAAACTGCCTTAAATAAGAAGGCTCCTCTGCTGGTTTCTCAGGACCAGTGTTACCATAACTACAGTTCTATCAGATCACCGGCTGCCATAATAGTGATGGGGGAGGGCAGAATTTATCTAACTAGTTCTGTCCAAGAGTCTGATTTTACTTCCTACCTCCTGCTTTTAAGGCAGTATGGAAAAAGGGGAAAAAAAAATACATGATAGAAGAAAATACAGTTACAAACAAGAAATTCTTGTGAATCATTTTCTTCACATTAACAAAATGCTATCAATTAATAAAAGCAATTTGTAAACAATATGTAACTAAATTAGTGAGAAAATAGACCTGTGGATACAGAACACATCAGTTGTTATAAAGTATTTGCAACTAAAACACTGGTGTGTCATGTGCATGTTTGAATTAAACCTTATTCATGTTAGAATTTCCAATGGCTTTTATAATTTTTTTTAAACTGGAGTCATTTGGGGACTTAAAAAACCAAGAGTGGCACTGTGTAGTGTGACACATAAACCAAAAGGACTAGGAGCTTAAATGAACCTTTGCAAAGCCAACTTAAAGTATGTACTAAGTTTTGATTTTTAACACAGTGCTGGACACCATTCCAAGAGGCAGCAGATGGCTTTACAGTTTATGTAAAACTACAAAATGTTCACACTCTATCAAATGGGCAGCACTATAAAAGACATCTTCAAATCAAATGAGGCAAAGCTAGAGAGATACACCAGCTGCTATTCTGCATAATTTAAAACATAATCATAACATTACTATGGTTTTTAAGGAGAAATTATTTGAATTTCACAAAACTGACATATTCAAAACCAACCTGACATCAGACTAGTATATTAAATGATAAATTGCTAAGAAACATAATTTTTACTTCAGTATAACTGTGACAGCCACATAATTCTATCCTTTGGTGTTTCAGTGAATCAGACCAAAATGAGCTAAAATCTATAAAGCAAAATATAAAGAATATAATATAATACTATCACTGGAACAATTTTTAAATAATTTTAATTCAAAAGATTAATTTAAAATAATTTTTGAACATCTAAATAGAAACAAATGTGTAAGAGTACTGTATATACAAACTTGGGTCATTTATAAAAACATACATAACACATTTAAAATATGAAATCAATTCATTTCCTTCTAGCACCAATTACCTATGATGGTTTTGAAATATAAACATTTAGCAATGTGTAATATATTTTTAATATTAGTTTTCATTAATATATTTTGACCTAAGCTAAATGGTAATGATGAAAAATGGCCCATTTGGTTAAAAGTAAAACTCTTACTAAATCTAAAATAGTATGGCACAAAATCAAACCACAAAAAGCCCCATATTATATTATCCTCCTTGATTTTTTGAGGAAAAACAGTGAAGGTTTCCATAGTTCAAATGAAAATGACATACTCAAATTTACTCAAGCAAAGAGAAGACAGATTCTATAAAATCAAATCCCTTTTCAGTACTTTGACTGTAATCCTAAGTCACTACATTATCTCAATTAGCAGATTATTTTAGGTTGAAAACAAGTGCAATTTATTTTGTCACTGTTGCTAAAATTTCTTGTCAAATCACACTTTAGTTGAAAGGCCTGAGTAATTCTAGTCTATCTTAAATTGTAACTTTATTTTAAACTTCCATGTTTTATTCCAGTAGAAATTTAAGTATGCACTGTGTACATTCCTCAGGTCTACTCATATTAAATTCTGATGTTAAGCAGAAAGGGAAAACCATGTGCAACTAGATTATTTTATCTCAAGAGAAAAGGGAACATTAATAATTGAGATAATGTTTTCATAAATGTTGGAATCAAATATGCCTGTTCTCTTATTAGAAAACACATTAGGATAAAATTATCTCACACTCATCAATAAGGACTAATTGCTGAGAAAAATTCTATTTTCTTTCCAAAACATTCAGATTTTTTTCCTAATATGTTCAAACTAGCAATGTATCACACATCCAAGTCTTGCTGGAGTGAATGTATATAAGCAAAATGGATGTTTAAAGCACTTTATAATGTTTTTGTTTTAAAGTATCTGAATTTTCTATTTTTAGAACACATTAAAATGTGAATACCAAAATAAATTGGCCAATAAATGACTAATTTGGCTTTTAATTTGCTAATCTTATAGTACAAAAAAACTACTTGTATTATTGCTAAAAAAAAAAAGAAGAAGAAGAAAAGAAAAGCTCTTGGCATTTCCTATTAACACCTAAAAGATTTAAAATATACTGAAGTAATAGAATATGTCTAACTTTCTTTAAATGCACAAAGAAAATATTAACTTAAAAATGTTTACAAACCAACCAAACTACATGGCTGATATATACTAAAAAATTCTTTTTCTACAGAGAAAATAGAGCTTTTAATGATTAAACTAAAGTTGTAAGGTGAATCTGATTGTTTCTGTAATAAGCTTTCATGTGTATAATAAAGCACAATCTTCCTAAAAACAATGAACTGTAAACTAAAACAAAAATCCATCATCTACTTGGAAACAGTGACGAGAAAAGACTACTGATCCATTCATTGTACTGAAATAAAGATAAGTAACACTGGTAATACCTATCAGAATCTGAGTATTGAACTCTAAATATAAAGATATTTCTTCATCAGGAAATGACTTGAAAAAATTGGGGGAAAAAACCCAACTACAGCTGACTTTTAAAATGAAATAGTCGTGATTTAACTACTTTGATTTTTTAAAAAATCTGCATCATGTCAACCTGATATTCTGGAAGATATCTAAAAGAATATATTTTTAAGTAGATGCTTATTACATGTGTCATTAAATAATTATTCCCAAACATTTCTTATATAGATCTATAGTATATTCCAATTACTGATTTTTCTCATACGAATAATATAATGATTAAAGTATCTCACCATAGAATATAGGTTTGAAAGGAAAGACTAACATTTAAGGAATAACTTAAAATTTTAAATCTCTTATAAATGTAGCTTAATTGAAACAGTCATGCTTCATAAATTTTGGTGCTTAAAATTTTATTTAAAAACTTACACTTCAAATAGATAATGTGAAATAGGAAGAAAAGGGGCAAAGGGGAAGGAGAAGTGGGAGGGGTAGGGACAAGGAAAGAAGGAAATGGAATTAATATGAGAAAATGAAAGAAATACAAACAAAAGTCTTTGTAAATAGGGAGAGGTGGAGGGGTTGAAGGGAGGGCAGGGGAAGGGGGAAAAATAAGAACTAAGAAAGATTATGTAAAGGTGCAAATTTCCAATGATGAATGTCATTATATTGCATACCTAAAATGTACCAATAAAATTAATTTTTTAAAAACATATACTTCATCTCTTAAAAGTAATTATACTAATAAAAATCTGAAATGTATTGTAAGAGCATGTTATCTTATAAACACTGACGCTAAATTACCTGGCCCCAGTTAATTACATTGTTCATACTCTCCCAGGAGACATTTTGCATGGCTGAAGTTTTAAAATCCCTTCAATCCCCCAAATGTATGTTATTCTAACTGCTGTTCCAGCTGATAAAAACAAATTAATTAATTATATCCTGAATTTAGGAGTAGGAACATAAAGATCATCCAAGCATACACCCAGAAGTCTCTTTTACAACACAAACCTTGTATCTTCTCTATACATTTAACTAATATACCCTAAACACAATAGGTGAAACTCACTTTATTGTTTCAAGAAAAAAACTGAACTAAATCCCCAGTTTCTTTACTACAACAGAATTTTAACTTCATCGAGCACAAGTGAAGGCATAAAAGAAAGGTTCCACAGTTTTCAGTGACAATATATGCTATAATATTCTATATGTGTGGTGGCCTCCTGCCGACATCCCAATTATTCAACCCTTCCTAGGAAAAACAAAAACAAAGAACTATGGGATTTTTTTCACATTTATGGTTTTGTCCTCTGCACTCTAAAAACAGACAGGCACCAAAGGGCAATGTAATAGTGTTCAGCTTAACATTTTCACATAGATTAAATCTGTGCCAATGAACAACTGCTTCATGATTTCCCCAGAAAAGTACTGGCAGACCTTTAGCTGTATGGTATTAGAGTGCCTAACAACACCACTAAAATATGAAAAGTGTCTGGAAGTACTTTATAAACTGTAAACTACATTGGAGGTTATAACTAGTCAGAAACAAAAATCAAATAAGAAATCTTTCAAAAGCAGATGCTTTGATTATATCCCACTCATCAGTTTTCTTATGCAAAAAGCTGTAGCTTATAGCCTACCTCTGTGTATCTGTGCACCAAGCCATTTTCTCTTTGCCCTATTCTAGAAAGCAAATTTCTGGTTTTTAAGACAAAGCTCATTTTGGTAATATAAATATGCCCATTTTTACCTTCATTCAGGATTCCTAGCCTGAAAGACTGAAAATGTGTAGTTTCCCAACAGTGTAGGAGTGAAATGAAACCTGGAAGCCATGGCCAGAGAGGGGCAGAAGTGTGGACAAGGCAGCCCATGGGCTACCACCCTCACCTCGGCCTGCTGGACTATGGGCTCACAGGGTTACTCCTCCATCCAAGGATGTTCTGTAAACACAGGCCTGAGCACTCCACACCATAGTCATATGGGTGTTCTGGACCCTGATACAATGTTTGACAGAGTGGGGCCTCAGCAAAAATCAAGTAAAGTATTGAGTCCCACGAGTTTTTATTTAGGGAATTTGAGGCAGCTCACCAAGTCGACAAGCCCTGAGCAAAGTGTGAAGGCGAACTGTTTCAAAACAATCCATTATTGGAAACCTAAGGCCCATGCCAACTTGGTCCCTGGTAATTGATCAGCATTCTTTTCTGACTACTGCTACTTCATTATTTCACATAACCACGTTAGTCAGATTTACATATTACTTCAGGGCATGGCTTCTAGCATGCAGCGTTTCCTAAATAACTTTCCATGGGTGGGAGTGGCTAAAATCAGTGTGGGGAATGATGAGTATCTATCTCTTCAGGAGTGGACCTCAATAATCAAACACAAGTTCTGGGAGAACTCTCAGGTTAACATTTTCTACACAGGTTACTTCTAAATAATAGCATCAGGTATTGGGTTATACAAAAGTGGTCCTAATTTTCCCATGTTTTTATTTTCTATTTTGTTGAACATTCCATAATTTCACTTTGTGGAGAGAGAAGCAAAATCTGTGATTTTTTTATTCACAATATAATTTGCAAAGAACGTGGGCACTCTAAACGTTGTGACGCGTGTTTTGGTCACTCACACTGAGCGTTTATAGTTGTTTTTACCCAAGAAAATCAGCCTGACTTTCTCTCTTCCTCCCCATGCTTACCTTTCTTCACCGGGCACAGAAATGTATGGGAAGAGCTTAGAACCGGACATGAAGGTCACCCAGCTCTAGCTCTAATGCCTAACGTCCTCTCCTCCATCAACCTGCCCGTTTTTCAAGGAGACCATCGGTCATCCATTCCAGCGGGACCGAACATTAAGGTGCCTGTTTCCGGAAAGCCAGAAGGCCGGAGGCCCTGCCTTTCTGCTGGGTTCACACTACGCCAGAGCCCGCTCTCCCAGCCTCCTCACTGGAGGTGCCTCAGACGCCAGGCCTGGCATCACAGGACCGGGAAATCTGCTCTCCACCCTGGGGCCCACAGGGGCTCTCCCCGGGGCCGGCCAGCCCGAGGGGCTCAGCGGCGGCTCACTTACCTCCCAGAGGTGCTGCGTGTTCCTCACGGCGCCCGCCTGCACCTTCTCCGGGGGCAGCAGCACGCCCTGGAAGGGCCCGATCCAGGTGCCCTGCTGGATCCGCTGAGCCGCGCAGATGCCGTAGGCAAGGCCCGGCACGGTGCTGGTGCACAGGCACACCTCGCGGGGCAGGTCCCGCAGCCACTCCGGCAGCTCTGGCGGGGGTGCGGCGGCCGCCGCGCTGCTGGTGCCCACGAGCCGGCGCAGCGAGTGCAGCGGGCCATGCATGGGGCACTCGCCGTTGCGGTTGTCGGCGCACATGTCACAACCTGCGGGGACACGCGGGCGGGAGGAGGGAAGAGGTCAACCCGGAGTCGGGGCAGCCCGTCGGCAGGCCGCCCCTCCCCGCCCACCCCGTGCTGAGCCACCTGCGAGTCCACGAGAGGCAAGCCCGCCCCCCTCCGAGCCGCCTGGGCCCGAGTCGGCCCGGGCTCCCTAAGCCTCCGGAGCTGGGTGCACAGTGTGGGGCCGCACTTGCCGGGAAACTCAACACCCGGCGCGTCCGCCGTCAGCTCTGCACCTCGGCCTCTGCCTGGCCTCTCCCGCCAACGGACCCCGGTTCCCGCGGGAGCTCTCTATGGTGTCGAGGTGTTCATGTCACCCGCCCACAGTGTGGCTCCTAATCAGTTCAGCATCTCACCGAGGGTCTACATCGAAAGTCTAGGTATTTGGTTTTCCCCTTTTTACAAGGACATAAGTTTCAACATCCCCAAGGCAGGTGAATAACCGAGGCCGGCTCTCCCAGCCTCCTGGCTCCCCCCTATTTGCCGGGCCCCTGGCCCTCCGCGCTGGCTCCCCGGACTCCAGCCCAGCGTGACAGTGGGAGAGAGAGTCTAACCCCCAGGGTAATAGGTCCTAATGAGCTCCCTAGTGGCTTAGTGGAGAGGGTCCCCACTCCGGCCCGACGGCTGACCCTGGCTCTGATCATCTCTTTCCCGAAGCTGAAGCTGTGGCCAAGGCCGTCCCTCTCGGACTTTCCCGAGAGGCCGCAGGTAGACTGTCCCCCTACACCCCCGCGGGCGGTGGTGAGCACCCAGCTTTGCTCCACTCGAGCTGGGCCCGAGGGCGGGCGGGGGTGGGGGGCCGGGAAGTCAGGCCTGCAGCGACCACGCTGTCGAAGTGCGCGCCCTCAAGGTTATTAATGGGCCAGGCGGAGCCGCCTTGTCTGCGCCCTGGCGCAGCGAGTTCTTCCAGAGGAGGCGGCTTCGGCGCCTGCCATGTGATCTGCGCCTCTGGCCCGGCCTCCCTGGGGAGTCTCGGCATCCTCGTGCCATGGAGCGCTGTGGCACTGGGACCCGACGTGACACTCCTCGAGGCCAGACTGGTGGATGGTAAGAGCCAGGCACCTGGGAAGGTCCAGTGCTGGGTGGGTGGGGGTCCAGCACTGGCGTCCTGCCTACCCCAACCTGAGCCACCATGCGCAGGACTTTGTCACAGCTAGGCCTGATGGGTCACCCTGGGTATGCCCTATCTGGGCTGAAATGCCCAAGGGACTTGCTACAAATAATCCAGTGAGAAAGTTTTCATGAAGGAAGATGAAATTACAGCCCAGCACGGTGAGCAAACTATTCACCATTGGCTTCTTAATAAGTGGTGGCTGATTGTGCACATACTGTCCCCTGGGAGGCAGGCTTCCCTCAGTCAGCTGCTACTCCTCTACTCCACCCAGTGTAGCCCAAAGAACTGGGTGCCTTGGGACTGCAGCAAGAAACAAAGTGTTTCTTCAGGTAGTGAGTTATCTATGCCCCTGAGCCTCTCTCAACTCAAGGGCTTCCTCTGCAGGCAGCACACATACTGTTTAAACTGTTCAAGCCTCCACTTCTGACTCTAAGGCCTAGGTGGGAGCATGCACTTAGACAAGTGTCAACTCCTCGAAAACACACATACTTCACACCCCTCTCAAATTTTCGATTGTGAAAATAAAAACTTCAAAACAGTGTAGGAATGGAAAGACTAAATACTCAGGATTTCTGAGAACCTACTACGTGCTGTGCATCTGAACTATCACCATGTTATCTAAATATCACGATTCCCATTGCACAGATGAGGCAAAGGCGGCTTCGAGAGCACTACAAGTTGGCCAAGGGTCAGGAAGCTACAAAGTGATAGAGAAAAGATTCATAGCTGGGTCTGCGTGACACCAACGTCTTCAAACCCAGAGATTAGGAAGACTATTGGAAGCTGGAGAATTTTATACCCAAACTCATGATTCAATCAATAGAATTGAAATATTTTACTGAGATAACTATTTGAGGGCCACAGAAACTGCTGTAGCATGATTCAGTTAGAGATTTCTCTCCCACACTCTTGGAGCTGAGTAGAGGAGAATGAATATGAAAGTAAACTGATAATGCCTATAATTTGAATGTTAGTGTTTAACCACAGAAATAGCCTTTCACCACCTTAAGCAAAAATAGCTAAAAACAAATGACAATAAACAAAGGCTATATGCCCATGAAAATAAATGTAAAACATCCTGTGGAGTTTCTTAGTTGATATTTCCTGTCTGGTTGACTCAATGAAGCAAAGGGCCAGAAGCAACAGTATTTACTACTCCAACTCCTAATATCAGAGATTCTATCAACTTCTAACATCTCCACATGTAACATCAGAGCAACTACATCAGTAGTAAAAGGAGGAGGAATAAACTCCAGTCACTCTCCCCACAGACAAGAAACATACTTCTAAAAATATCTGTAATTAGTAAGAATAAAGCTATACCGTCTTTTCTCCAAGATGTTTCTCTAAAGCCCTCCTCAGCTTACTGTTTCATTTTTCTTTACAACGAGTTAAATGTAATCATCGCATTTTGCAGAGTACTGAAAAACAAAGATTTCCCCAATATCAAATAAGGCCACATGTTTGTTAAGTCCACTGTAGTCACAGCAGTCAATCCATTTTAGTTAGGCCACCTAATATGAGTCTTAGTTTGTGAACCACTTCAAGCTATATTCACAATATTCTGTCAGAAAAGTTGACCGACTGCCATCAAAATAGATGCTACAGTAACACTTTTAATGTACAAAACCTTCTCAACTGTAAACATTCGACTTCTCACCTATATTTTCAAGTCCCAGAGGAGCTTGGGATGTTTAAAACAATAACTTATTTCCCAGTTCACAAATATGGCACACGTTGACATTCTAGTAGAAAAATATTTCTAGTCATTGAGTCTTAAACCTACATAAAAAGATTTGACAGAGAAGCAGGCTGGCTCCCCAGTCTACTTATAGACATGTATATACAACGTATTTTATATATATCACCATATTTTACACACATACACACATTCCAGGCAAGCTACACATAAGTCCATTTGCATTCATAAGTGGGAGGCAAATAAATGTTCCTACTTTCCCTTAAAATTAGAGAAAAAAGTTTTGTATATATTCATAATTATTATTCATAAAGACTTTCTATATTCATGAGAGATATTTTCATATCCTCCAAGCAAGATGAATGCTACTTTAGCACAGGGTGAGACCATGGTTCCTTTTCCGGCTTGACTGGATCCATCTAGGGTCCTTGAAGAAGTGAGGGCATCACTGGCTTGCTGACCTCAGGAGACCAGGCCAAGCAGGGAACAGAGATCCTTCTTCTTTCTCACCCTTCTTATTGTTGAATGGTTTTACAAGCGCATGTACAACTTGTTACTTTAAATGAACTTATTTTAATGGAAGAGGGCAATCGGGTTTCCCTCTCTCCCTCTCTCTCTCTTGCTTCCTCTTGCTAGGAAAGGTAAAATGTGCCCACGCAGTGCCTAGTATTGGCCACTCCAGGCCTTCATTCTCCATCCCTTTCTGATGCCTTCTGGGCCTCGTGACCCTCGGTTACAGGAACCAAGGCGCGTGCAAAGCCGGCTCCCCGCACCTCTGGGCAGCGGGACCCACTCTGGCTGTAAACCCCCCACACACCCCAACGCTTAAGTCACCGCCCTTGATCTCGCAGGTCCAGCCCTGCGGGCCGATGCCCATCGATCTGCGCCCGAGGTCCGCGTGGTGCCGCCTGCTGGCAGCACCGGTGCAGCCTGGGCTGTGGAGGTGAGAGGGGCAACGGCGGGCACAGCTCCAAGCCCGGAACCTCTCGGCCAGCCGGGATCTCTCGGGCTCTCCTCGGCCTCCCCGCCCCACAGGCCACCCCACCGGGGGAAAGGGGCCGGCGGGCTCGGGGCCTCCAGGTCCGGGCTCCAGGAACCCTGCGCCCGAGGCTGCCTGGCGAGGGCACCAGGAGTGGCCGCCGCCCAGCCCTCTCCCCGGCGGAGCAGGGCCTCCGAGCTCCCGGAGCAGCGCCAGAAGCCAACCCAGGGTCCCGCCCTCTCCGGACTGCGCGCCCGGCCTGGCCGAGGGAGACAAAGGGAGGAGAGAAGAGGAACTGTGGCTTTTGTCTCTGAAGACTGTATTAATAAATTAAACGCAGCCCCGTGTGCGCGGGTGCGGACACTCACGGAGCTCACCCTCGCCGCCTGCCCTGCGAGGCCGCGGATGGCGCGGGGATGATGAATAGGAGCCGCGAGGGATCGAAGCGGGTCTGGGACGCCTCCACTCTCTCCTACAAAACTACAGGGCAATTAATTGTGGCTTGTCCTCTCATCCTTCATCTCCTGGTGGCACATATCGATGGAGATTACTGCTGATGGACCATTTTATCACCTTAAATAAACAGTCGCCACCTCTTCCACCCGCAATCTAATATATGGCTCTATGTTCAGTTTCAGGGCGCTAGATAACGAATGATGTAAAATAGCTAAATCATGTGTGTTCCGGGACGGGCCGGGCTGCTCACAGAACGAGCAAGGGAGGCAACATACAAGCTCACACACCGACGCAGGGCCTCACCCTCAGGGACCAGGCCGGAAATCTAAGCAAGGCCTGGGGCAGGGGGCTGAGAGGAGTGCCTCATTGGCACGGGAGGAGCCCGCAGGTGGTGGCCACTGCCCAGGAGACCCCCCAACCGGGGCCTGCGTTTTCCAACTGGGTGGGAAGAGATTGGGGAAGGTCAGGAAAAAAGTAAAAAAAAACTTGCCATCTCTCTCCTCGTTCCTAGATCTCAAAACTGGGCTCCTCGCACAGGACAAAGTAGTGTTGGCCCCAGGTTTCCTTTTCCTCAAACCCAGTGCGGTGCTGCCAACAATGAAGCCTTCAGCCCTGCTCCTCCACCCCTGCACACACCAGCTCTGTTCCGGAGGCTGTCCCCTGCACAGGATGGCACCTACAATCAGGAGGGGACACTAACTACCCTTCCCCAGCTGGGGACCCAACTCTACACCCACACACCCTGACCGGCTTATTGTCTCTCTCCCTCTCTGGTAGGAGGGAGAAACTTCTTCACAAAAAAGGTATGAGACTAATTGGCTCTGCAGAGAGATGACCCTCACCCCCCTCCCCTACAAATATACAAACCCCAGGCATGCTCATCAACCACTTCGCCCACCCTCCCTCCAGGACTGACAGGGTTCCAGTCAGTGCCACAGCTCTGGAAGCTGAGAAAAAGCCACTGGGAGGGAGCAAGCTGCAATCAATGGCTTTGCGCAACCCAGCAGCAAATGAGGGTGGTAACACAAGAAAGAGCCCCATCCCCTGAGTGTGTGGACTGCAGGACTCAGCACTCGACTTTTGAAAGGAAAAAGCAGCTAAGCATTGAAAGCTTCAGTGGAAAGTGAACTCCAATCACAGAGTAAACTGATGCATGGAGGAGCTCATCTGGGCTAACTTGCAGTTTGGGCTGTTTTAAAATCTGTGTGTGTGTGTGTGTGTGTGTGTGTGTGTGTGTGTAAGAACTACAAGCACCTTCACTGTGGCATTTGCCATCAATGCCAATGAAGTTTCATAATGAAATGAGTCTTACTGAGTTCTTTTCTTACAGAACAATCATACTGTTTTGCTGATCCCAGGCAGAAAGTTACACTTCCAAAGGGAAGGAAGAAGCAAACAGGCCCCTTTCTTTCCCTAGTTAAGAAAAACTGATGGGACAGCTTTTAAACACAAGGTGAGAAAATGAAGCAATGCTGAATGGTCACTTCACAGAATTCTTTTAGAGAGAAAGAGTAAAAAACTAAAAGGAAAAATGTGGAAATACACACATGCTAAATTAATAGCTGATTTCCTTCTGCCTCTACCCTGCCTCCCATCACACCCCACCCACAAACAACACCAGAAGGAGAGGAAGCTTCTGTTTTCAGCCTTTCAAGTGATCAACATACCAACTTCCCAAGCCAAGGGAAATGGTTTCTCAGCGTCTTCAGTAAGGCTGATTTCTTCTGAGCCCCTAATTAAATTTAACTCAATCACTTTTCATATTTGTGAAACACACCCCAGGTTTCAAAGCCTAACCCTGCTGGCCCAGAGATGCTCCTGCGAGAGGGGAGGCCCACCAGCGTGACCAGAGCTGCTGTGGCTTTCTATTTTCTTTCTCAATGGCCCTTTAATTAGTGAGCAACAGTGGTATAGCTTTAATAAGATAATCTAACATTCTTTCCTGCCTGTACTTTCTCCTGCACGTTGAACACTGAAGAGTCCAGCTGACTAAAAGGGAGGTATCAGAAGATTAACACAATAGGAATACTTTAAATAAAATCATAATTCATCCCCTCTAACAGGAAAAGAGATGCCCAGACAATAAACTGATTCAATATCCATATATTAATTAGTAATCTATCCTAGTTCTTTCTCTGATGATTCTGCTTCCTCTGGTGAAAATGTATTAAATCTCAAGACTGCAATGTAAACGACATAAGGAGTTCCACACACAGCCAGGACTATGGAGTGTGTTGATGGTGTCTTTTCCAGCACAGATTTAATTCAGAAAAGAAACTACAAACTTGGTGAGGCATTCCCAACTTGCAAGGACTGCATTTCACTTGGCAGTAAGAAATGCCTTTTCTAAAGCATTTTTTACTTTTTATTTTCACTCAGAACTGCTTTGAAAACAACACATACAAGAAATTCATTAGGAAATAAGTATTTGAAATTCATTAAGACAATATAATTTAGAAAATGTTTTGAAACTCTGAAATATCAGTTCTCAACTGTACAGGAAATTAGAATTTTAAAATCCCATTTTAAACCAATATTTTGCCCTTAAGTTCTGGGAAGGAAAAAAAAGTAAATAAAACTGCTCTTTTTGTTGGTAATTATTATTTTCATTACAACAATTACCTCCAACTACCATGAAACAATTAATACACTTCAATCACTAGGTTAATGCCCAGTGTTTCTTCATCAAAGCAACGACTCTGGGAATCTTTTAAATTGGCATGATTTAAGTTATTTTTCTCTTACAACAAATTAAGAAGCTCATGGAGCAACTTACTCAAAATACAATAGAAATAAATATTATGATCAATTTTTCTCATAGAGACATCAGATGAAGGAATGAGATGAAAAAAATAGCTGAATGAATGCTGGTTTTTCAAAAGCCTGTATTTATTTCAACTGACACTCTTAATCTGCTTTAATGTTATCAGAAAAAGGTCTCTAAAAGTATACTTAACACTTACCCTCCCAAACCTTAGGTGTAAACATATCATAACTTCTGTAATTGCCGATCAGAAGGAAATATAAAGCAATATACGTTGTAGATTCTCATTTAGAGTTTTGCTTCAAAACCTCGAAATAGAACTGTACAGTACCTGCGATAAACGTTTGAAAGTGTGAGTGTGGAAGTCAAGTTAGAAGAGTCCTGGTGTTTACACAGGTATTTATCGGTTAGTTGGGGGAGAGGAGAGTAAGCTTCTTCTTCTAAGTTACTATCACCCTTAACTTTAAAAAATAAACCAACGTGGATGGCAAGCGTTTGCAGGACCAAGGGTGCACGGAGAATGCGGGATCACAGGAACAATCCTGCCCAGAAGTCGGAATTTTCTTCTCTTTAAGTAGCGCGCCCTTTCCTTCTCTACCTTTTTTAAGTAAGTAGTAGACCCAAGATGATGCCTGTCTGCAGGGAGAGACAGGCCCGTGGTCATCCAGAACTTCCACTCTGGCAGGGCTCCCCGCCTGAAGCTGCGGGCGACCCCCGACGTCCCGAGGCCCCAGACGCGGACGAAGTCACTCGAAGGTGAGGCGCAGGCAGGAAGACCAAGCCCTGTCCCCTCGCCCCCAGGATCGCCCAGGACTACTCCCTCGTCCAGCCGAGGCCAGCCCCAGGCTTTCCCCTTCGGACGCTGCCGGGACCCGCCCGCGGGAGCACCGTCCAGGGAGGGAGGGCGTCCACATGGCCCAGGCCCCAGGCCACACCGGTCCCATCCCTGGGGCTGAAAGCGAAGTCTGAAGGCGAGGAGCGGGGAGCGCGAAGCCAGCCCGACTGTTCGCCGTTCTCAGCATCGCAGAACTCGGGTAGAAGCGGTGTGGAAGGTGCGGCTCGGCTGTGGCCGGCAGTCCCGCGTCCCGGCACCCCTTTGACCCCCGACCCGCGCCCCAGAGAGCGCGCGGCTGCGGCTACGTACGGTTGTTGGGGTCGCTGGTGTGCTGGTTCAGCGGGATGATCTCCATGCGCTGCTGGCCGTACAGGTAATAGTCCAGCTCCTCGGCGCTGCAGCGGAAGCGCGGGGCGCCCCGGCCGTCGCCGCCGCCGCACTTGGCGGGCCCGAGCCCCGGGGCAGCGCCCAGGCACAGGTCCTTCGGAGGCAGCGGCTCGGCGGCCAGAGGCGCGAACACCGGCAGCTGCGCCACGGGCAGGGCCGAGAGCCCCGCTAGGGCGGCGGCGGCGCAGGAGGACGCGGACGAGGTGGCGGCGGCGGAGGCCGGGGCGGGCGCGGCAGCGGAGAGCGAAGCGGGCCGCGGGCGCAGGCTGTCTGGCGGGGGCTCGGCGCGCTCCGGGGGCGGCGGCGGCTGCAAAGGCTGGGGTGCGCCCAGGGGACCTGCGGCGCCGCCGCCCTTGAGCGGCCCGCCGCCGCCGCCGCCGCCGCCACCGTGGGGGAAGAGCTGCTGCCAGTGCTGCAGGTAGGCTGGGTCCACTTTGAGGAAGGCCGAGCCGCCGGGCTCTCCCGGCTTCAGCATGTCCGACGCCTGGAGCTGGGGGCAGAGGCAAGGAGGAGGGCGCGCGTGAGCCGGACCCGGGGCCGGGACGAGACGAGCGGGAAGGAGGCCGCCGGGATGCGCGCTGAAGTCGGCCCGCCCTCTCCCCAACTCTGCCGGGGCGCAAAGTTTACTCGGGAGCTGCGGCGCGGCCGGCGGGGAGGGATCCTCGTGCGCCCTGCGCCGCCTCCCGGCCCGCGGCCCCGGCTCCCACCCTGGGAGGCTGCAGCCCGGCTGCAGGACCGGCAGCGCCTCGGAGCCCACCGGAGCCCGAGTGGCGCAGCGCCCGAGCCGCGGGGCCTCCGGAACCGGAGGCGGGACAGTATCGCCCCCTGCCCCCGTCCGGGACCGCCAGCCCTCACAACCGGGACTCTCAGCCCAGGACGAGCTCCACTCTACCTCCAACTCCGGGCCGCCGGCTGTGCGTGTGTGCTTGCGCGCGTGTCGGCGAGCGGGGCAGTGTGCTTCCCGGTGCGCTACATGCTTTGGAGGCCAGGGGGTGAGCCTCCGCGATCGGCCAGCCCGGAGCCCTCTGGGGATGCGAGCCGAGGACGCGAGAGCAGCGCCGCCGAGCACGGGACCCCAGCAAGACC